>NC_134853.1:161466004-161823504 GCF_049852395.1 Peromyscus maniculatus bairdii
TGAGACCAAAATGGATGTCTTAGAGATCAAATGTGACTTCAGTGCCCACCTCTGAGGTTCAGTAGCTACAACTTAGAACCTGCCACTCATTCTTCATGGAACTTTCTAGAAAACTATCACAGTACCAAGCCATTTTTTAAAATAACCTGAAACAGCAACCATACCATTAGTAATAATATCTAACCTTTTAGAGTCCTTATTTTAGGCTAGCTGCCTTATAAGCCTTTCATTTTCTAATTCATCTCCTCTTCCCTACCTCCTGGGAAGTGGGGTTTGTTTTCCCCCCCCCTTATAGGTGTAGAAATTGAGTGAGCAGGAAAGTTGTCTGAGATGCCACAATACGTAGGAGCCAGGGGCAGGATTTAAACTTAGGAGGTTGGGTGCATAATCTCCCTCTCTATCATTTGAGACTGATCTGCTACTTGTTCTGTTTTTTTTTCCTTTTATTTTATTTTACAATATCATTCAGTTCTACATATCAGCCATGGATTCCCTTGTTCTCCCCCCTCCTGCCTCCTCCCCTTCCCCCCAGCCCACACCCCATTCCCACCTCCTCCAGGGCAAAGCCTTCCCCCGAGGACTGAGATCAACCTGATAGACTCAGTCCAGGCAGGTCCAGTCCCCTCCTCCCTGACTGAGCCAAGCATCCCTGCATAAGCCCCAGGTTTCAAACAGCCAACTCATGAAATGAGCAGAGGACCCGGTACCACTGCCTAGATGCCTCCCAAATAGATCAAACCAATCAACTGTCTCACCTATTCAGAGGGCCTGATCTAGTTGGGGGCCCCTCAGCCTTTGGTTCATAGTTCATGTGTTTACATTCATTTGGCTATTTGTCCCTGTGCTTTATCCAACCTTGGTTTCAACAATTCTCGCTCATACAAACCCTCCTCTTTCTTGCTAATTAGACTCCCAGCGCTCCACCCGGGGCCTAGCCGTGGATCTCTGCATCCAGATCCCTCAGTCATTGGATGGGGTTTCTAGCATGACTATTAGGGTGTTTGGCCATCCCATCACCAGAGTAGGTCAGTCCTGGCTGTCTCTCGACTATTGCCAGCAGTCTATTGTGAGGGTATCTTTGTGGATTTCTGTGGGCCTCTCTAGCACTTTGTTTCTTCCTTTTCTCATATGGTCTTCATTTACCATGGTCTCCTATTCCTTGTTCTCCCTCTCTGTTCTTGATCCAGTTGGGATCTCCCGCTCTCTTTCCCTCGACCCTCGCCCTTCATTACTCCCACTCATGTCTAGGTTGTTCATGTAGATCTCAGCCATTTCTCCGTCATTGGGCAATCCCCGTGTCTTTCTTGGGGTCCTGTTTTCCAGGTAGCCTCTCTGGTGATGTGAGTAGCAGTCCAGTCATCCTTGTTCCACATCTAGTATCCTCCTATGAGTGAGTACATACCATATTTGTCTTTCTGAGTCTGGGTTACTTCACTCAGGATGATTTTTTTTTAGATCCATCCATTTGCCTGCAAACCTCATGGTGTCATTGTTTTTCTCTGCCGAGTAGTATTCCATTGTGTATATGTGCCACAATTTATTTATCCATTCTTCAGTTGAAGGGTCTGTTTTTTTTTTAAATAAATGAAAAATTTGACTGAGGCTGTAGCTCAGTTGGTAGAGTGTTTGCCTACTATGTATAAGGCCATGGGTTCAATTCCCAGGTCCACATAAACAAGATGTTGTGGTACAGATCTGTAATTCTGGCATTCAAGAAGTAGAGGTCGGAGGATTAAGTAGTTTAAGGTAATCCTTGTCTGCATAGGAAGTTTGGGGCCATTCTGGGTTACAGGAGAGCCTGTCTCAAAAAACAAAAACAACACACACACACACACATACACACACACACACACACACACTCACACAAAAAAAAACACCCATGGAAACACAACCGACTAATTATGTCTACATGTCTATCCAGACTATTATGTCCATATGAGAGCTTCCTAGAGTTTCCACTGTCCCTTGCACATCTGGGAAAACTCTAAAAGTGGTCTTTTTTCCATTGTTTCTCCATGACGCCCTATTGCCAATGTGTATTCCAGCGCCTCTTTCTTGTTAGCTTGTTCAGAACTTGAGGGCACAGGTGGTCCCCACGAGGAGGTGACAGGCTCAGAAAACCCACTGTTGATGGCTACATAACACTACAGCGCTGCTTTTACCTGAAGCTGGGCTTTCGGCCACACTGGGAATCCGTAGGTCTTGCCTCATGGTGGGTGTGTCCACCGGGTCAGCAGCTGCCTTGCTCTGTAGCACAGGTAGGAAGGCTGGCTGCTGCATCACCCATAGGTGCCTGCACAGCCCTGCCTCCTGGGTGGCTCCTCAGCCCCATCCCACAGATGCCTGGGGCACGTCAATCATTCTGATCTCCTTTCATCAGTGTTTGAAGAGGTGACTCAGTTCCCGGGCTGTTGAGCAGTTGTTTGCCAAATTAAATTGATCTCACCATCTTTTTGTTTTCTTTTGTTTTTTGAGACAGGGTTTCTCTGTGTAGCTTTGGTGCCTGTCCTGGATCTTGCTCTGTAGACCAGGCTGGCCCTGAACTCACAGAGATCCACCTGGCTCTGCCTCTCAAGTGCTGGGATTAAAGGCGTGCACCACCACTACTCGGTTGATCTCACCATCTTGGTGGGCACTTGAAAAAGTAGTCTCGTGTTCTTCAGCTATCTTTTTTTTTTAAAAGAAATATATATATATATGAGTGTTTTGCTTACACGTATATATGTGTACTATGTGAGCGCTCAGTGTCCTTAGAGGTCTGAAGAGTATGTCAGATCTCCTGGAATTGAAGTTACAGGTGGCTGTGAGCAGCCATAGGGGTGCTCAGTAAAGTACTTACTTGCCTTGAAACCACAAGGATATCAATCCCCAGAACCAGTGTAAATAAAGTTGGGACACTCTGAGTCATTTGAAGTGGGGGGCAGAGAGAGGGAAGAAGGGAAGAAGGGACAGAGGGAGGGAGGGAGAGAGACCATTGAGAAGAATAGATAACCTTAGGCATTTCTAGGCTGGTGACACTTTCATTGACACACAAATAATGAAAAAGAGATGGTGATACCAGTCCTGTTTATTCAGAAAGAACATCCCAGACAGGAGAAAACAGGAGCCAAAGTCCTGAGATGGGAGCATGCTTGGTATTATTGGGGATTAAGAATAAAACCACTGTGGCTAGAGAAGTCAACAAGAGAAAGAGCTGAAGGAAGTGGGTGGGGAGCCCCATACCACAGGGTATGGCAAAGCTTCTGGAACCTTCTTTGATGGCTGTATCATCTCCATCCACATGGCAGGGCCTTAGCCAGGACTTAGATTTGGAAGTTGGACAGGATTGTATCTAAGAGTCAGGCATCTTCTTCAGGAGCTTTTAACTCAACTGAATATGTAATATCCTCATTGATATATTAATATGGTTACAATTTATAGGAAATCATTATCAGTAATTATTACTGTATCGAGAAAAGTAATCGCTAACACAATTTTGGGAAGCATTTGGCTCCACATAGCTCCCTCTCTATTGTCTGTCTTCTGGTAATAATTCCACAATGCCACAGAGAGGTGGGGAAGACATACTTAATCTAATAAAGGTCGCCCTCACGTCTCTCCAGTTCTGTGACACACCATTTACTGAATCATCTATTGTTGTCCAAAGAACAAAGAAGAACTTCAACAATCAGGAGAACGATAAAGTTCATTTGAAAATTGGAGAAGAAATTGTGAAAGTGTCTGAGGCCAAGGGCAGAGTCCTGCACAGAGATCAATAGCTGTCCACAATGAGGAGGGAGGAGGATGAATAAGCGTGATGGATGATGCCGAGGAACGGTGTGCTGCCAGGCGGCCAGTGTGACAGCCTGGTGAGGAGCTCCCCACTGAAATCAGATATGAGTGTAAACCTCTGGTCTCTGCACCCCATGACCCGTGAACACCTCAGCTGACCCTCTGCAGGATGGTGGGGGAGAGTTTGTCTGCTGGGTTCCCAGGAGCATTGGAAGGGAGCTGCAAATGCTCCAATGAGGACCACACAGCTGCAGCCCTGTCCCCATCCTCTTCTTTCTCTGATCAAGTTGAGCAAAATCACTGAAGGCAGAACAGTGCACCTAGTAGCCCATCAAAGCTTTCCTTCCTCCAGTGGAGAAGATGAAAATTAAAAAATCTTTCCCCCAAAATTATTTAGCATAACAAAGATACCCATTGGGCTCTCCTTTGCCTCACACCATTGCCAGCCAAATGAGTGCCTTCCAACTTAGGTTTAAACTCAGTTAATTACTCATGAATACTCACTGGAACACTCCCCATATTAAAAACCCATCAAAGGGAATTCACGAATATGACTCGAAGATGAAGGCATTGGCTAGCACAGAGCACTCTGCAGACTGCAATGTCTCTTTTGTCCATCAGCAAGCATCAAAAGCAGGCTTTTGATAGAAATGTTTTTGTTTTGTTGGGTGTAGGCACAGAGTAGGAAGCTGAATGGTTGGAGCTGAGCAATGGGGAGAGTAATGTCTGGATCATGCAAGTTACAAACTGTCAGGCCAGATGCAGGACATGAATGAGGCTGATGGGGTTCTGGGCACTGGGAAGATGCCTCAGAAGACAATGTCTCACTGTTTGTCACTCTGTTGAAGATAATGCATGGCTTACAGTCCAGTTCTCAGATGAAGACACCGACGCCTTTTAAGGTAACTGTTCCTTAAGGTTTTTCTGCCAAGAAGGGTATCAGCTAAAAAATCCCAAAGGAGGTCTACCCACCTAATATCTGTCTTCTCATTAACCACCCACCATTTACAATGCATCTACAATCTATCTTTATATCTATCCATCCAATATCCTTCTACTTACTAAATACACTTCATTTACAATCCATCTAAAATGCATCTGCCATCCATCCAATATCCTTACACTCACTAAACACCTTTCATTTATAGCCACCAATAATTCACCCTTTCATGCATCCATGCATCCATGTAACCATCCACACACCCACCTAATATCTATCTATGACCTCTCCATGGATGAATCTATTTATCTTCTCGTATATCTATCAGCACCTACGTCCATATCTCCCATTAATTAATTAAGCAATTTGTAACACTTATATCTTTACCTCATCCCCATTTCTCTTCATTGTCATTGCTAAAACCTAGACCAACACACCATCTTCTCATACCTGGGTGACTGCAATGGCTTCCTAGCTAGCCTGTCCCCTTGCCTGTTTTTTTTCAGTCCATTTTTATTACAGCTTCCAAGACCATCTTCTCATGGTGTCATATGACTCTTATAATTGAAGCCTTTTGGTATGCTGACACTTTTAAAATATTGCTCCCACACAAGCCAGCCTGTACCACTGCCCTCAGAATTAATTCTCTCCTAGTGGCTGCTCTGTGACTCTAGGCATTTTAGCCATGCTGATCAACATGCTAGTCCTCAGATGAGTCAAAGAAGTCCATGCTCCTTCCTTCTAGTGATATAGAACTCAGCTCCCAGCACCTCACTGGAGACAATTTCCCTGATCACATCTACGAAAGTAGAACTCATCTGGTTCACCATCTCTAATTGGGCTTCAATCCACTGTTCATTGGTGGGTTTTTTGTTTTTTCCATTAAAAAAAATCACCAGTGTTGTCTAATTTCCTTGCCCTTTGCCCCTCAGATACACACAGGAGCTAGGTAGCAGGATCCTTGCTCAGACCATGGTGTCTCTCAAAAACTTGCTCTGTGCTCATCCACTACTCCCTAGGCTGTCTCACTAGTGCTGTGATGCAGTTAGACAAGAGGAACACTGGCCTTGCTCTCAGGGAGCTTACACAGGGGCAAGAGAAAGAGGTACGCTGGAAACCGGACAATGGTGGCGTGGCAACTGCTGTCAACAAACACAATGGTGTCACGGACAATGATGGAGGCAGGGCAGGGGTGTGACTTTAGAACAGCAGAGGAGTTGTCTCCAAGTAGTGAGCATTGGAGCTGAGGGAGAGAAGGAGAGGAAGAATCAATCTCCCAGAGCACCGGTGTACCAGGAGGAGAGGATAACATGTGCAAAGGTCCTGAGGTCAATGTAGACCTGGTGTATTACAGGATCAGAAATGAGGCCAGTGTGGCTTGTGTGGCACAGGAGTTTGAGGGTAGTCATAGGTGTTGTTTAGAATGAGCCTACAGGTGGCTGGGATTTCTGTAATGAAGAGTTTCAAAGACAGGGTTGTCAGGTTTAACAAATAAAAATATAGGATGCCTAGCTAAATTAGAATTTCAGGTAAACAGCAAATACATTTAGCATAAGTATGCCCCAGGTATTGCCTGGGGACTGTACAAGGTAATGTCTGTAAAAGGCAGAAGTTGATGGCACCATCTTGAAGATGCTCCCTAGAATACAGGGTGGTGGTGCAATGGAGAGAGGCATGTGAAGAACTTCTAAACGCCACTCTCAAGCCCCATGTATCCACTCCACCTTCCTCTGAACACAGAGAGAAGGTTAATCAATAGGAAATATGTGATAACATTGCATCCTAAGATATTATCTCTCTCTCTTTCTGTTGATGTACAATCTCTACCTAAATAAACATACCTGTGAATACAATGCAACATTCTCTCCATAGATAATGTGCTGGCTACTCATATGTCAACTTGACACACAGACTAGAGTTATCAGAAAGGAGGGAACCTTAACTGAGAAAATGCTTCCATAATATCTGGCATTTTCTTAATTAGTGATTGATGAAGGAGGGTCCAACCCATTGTGGGTAGTACCATCTCTGGGTCTCACCACCAAGTCTGGGTTCTATAAGAAAGCAGGCTGAGCAAGCCAGGGGAAGCCAGTAAGCAGCACTCCATGGTCTCTGCTCCAGTTCCTGCCTCCAGGTTCCTGCCCTGCTTGAGTTCCTGTCCTGACTTCCTTTGGTGATGAATTGTGATAGGGAAGTGTAAGTGTAAGCTGAATAAACCCTTTCCTTCCCAACTTGCTTTTTGGTTATGGTGTTGAAATCCTGACCAAGATGGACAATCACCCATTCTGATGGACAGGCTCAGATCCACAGTAATGGTTGTGGCCTCTCATCTCTCCATTTCTTGGTACATATGCCATGGCTGACTTGCCCACTTTATGTCCTTCACGCTACACCACTGGTACACCTCTTTATATCTTCCCCAATAATCTGTTGCTGTCCCCACATGCTAAATGCTTGCAGAGGAGACCACGGCAACACCTCTCCAGGGTAGGATCTTTGGGTCTCTTTCATCCAGCTGTCATCCCAGCTTGCCTCTATCTGTATTCCCTGCATCCCATTACCTGACTTTTGAGCTGGGATATCAGTCTAGATTTGGCATTCATTCTTTTTCTTATCTGTTGTACCTTGCTGGACATTTCTCAAATACACTGTCTATGAATTATGTACGTGTGTGGTCTTAAATGCATTCTTCCAAAATAGTCAATAACAACAGCTTTGCCACTCAACAGTGTCCTCCCAGGCTCACTTATCCACTCCAAATAACGTTCACCCTATCAATGTGACACCATCCATTTCCTTCCCAATGGTGACATGATTGCTGGGTGTCTTCACAAAGTAAGTCATTATTCAAAGCCCCAAACCAACACAGAAAGCTAAGATAAGGAAGGGCGAACCCAGCACGAGCAGAGAAAACACTCACTTAATCCTGACTCTTCCCCCCCAAATCTCCCAGGAAGATTTGTAGCACAAAGCACAGAGATTTGTCTGGCTACCCGCCATCAAATGCTAATGAGCATCACCTCTTTGCTAGGAATGTATGTGCTGGTCAGGGGATGCTCCAGGGAAGATGCAGCACCATCTAGCTTTCCACCCCCGACTCCTCAAACCATGACCACCATCCTGAAACCTGGAATTTTTTCTCTCTCATAACTTGTTAATGCTGCTGACAGCGGCACATCGAGCCTCTGGCAAGCTGGGCTATTTGCTGTTGCCATCTCCACTGATAAATTGCCCAATTTTCTTAGCAAATTTAGCAACAATAACAGTTTTCTGCTAGCAAAATAACCTTTCATTTTATCTTAAAAAAATGAGATGGAATGGGAACGAATGGTAGAGGTTTCAGGTCTCCTACAAAAAAAGAAAAAAAAAACCAAGTTCCTAATTTTCGGTTTTCACCGAAAACTGTGGGTGGGGAACTGGTTTTTCATTCTCAGTAAATAAAACGACTGTGTTTTATATTCAGCCTATTGCTGCCTTTGGATTCCTGCCTCCATACTTTTTATAGGAAAAGAACTTTTGAAACGCTTTATAGTTTCATAGGAGGAATGCATTAAAGATTAGTTTTCTTTAGACTTTTAAAAACAAAAAAACAAGGTCTTGTGTAACCTAGACTCATCTGCAACTTGCCATCGAGGTGAAGATGACCTTGAACTTTTGCTCCTTCTGCCTCCACGTTCTAACTTCTGGGATTACAAGTGTGCACCACCATACCCAGCTTCCTGTCGAAGTTCATTTTTAGCTCCATATTCATCCCCCTGCAATATGATAGCTGTACCTCATTTTTTTTTAGCTTAAGTTTATGGATTATAGTGCTCAGTGGAACATATTATAAGAATTTCTACTTAATCCATCAAAAAAAGTGAGGTCTATTTTTAACCAAAGTTCTGGATGAAGGAAACTATCTGATTTCAACGTTGGTTACCAGCCTCTGCCAAATGGAGAGGGAAATGGATACAAGGGGCCGGGGAAGCCAACTAGGACAACCTCAGCTTTCATCCCCATCCAGCCCGGTTGTCAAGGGGAAGCCCAAGACTGAGAATCCACCGTGATCTTAGCTGGAACCAGGAGCGCAAATAAAGACAAGAATCATGAGCAGTCACCATTCAGAAGCCATGTTCCCAAACTGTTGCCGCCTCCACCGCCACCGCCGCCTCTCCACAGGGATGCCTGGGCTGATGAAGACTGAAGCCCACAAGTAAGCCGAACCACTAACCGCCAGCCTCTGAGGGCAAAATAATTTCCCTAGACAGGGCAAGACAGGAAGCTGTAACTTTGTACCCTGCTGGCACGCACTCTCCAACCTTCCCAATGGTCAGAAACACAGCTCTACAGTGAAGCCAGATTCCTTCCTGGACATGTCTGTGGTTTCCTCCAGTTACACAAGGACATGCGGGCAGCACGTAGCACCCTTTGCACTAGGCTGTAGGCAGATGCAGGACAGGGGAAGAGCCCCAGTTTCTGGGACAGTGGTGACCTCCCAGTTCATGTAGCTTGCTTTTTTATAGAGTCAGGGCACATCCCCTCTATACTATGTCCTGTACGGTAGGCATTTGCCTTCTGTCCTTGGCTTACAGACCCCTGGAATTCACTATAAGAACATTCCTTACTCTCGGGTCACGATGCTCAGGAGAAGCCATGGCAAGTCCCACATACTTCCTGGCTAGGTCAGAACACGTGATTCATGCCTCCTTCCTTGCCATGCAGCTTGGGCTCAGGAGTGACCCAATATGGCCAATGAGACTCAAACCAGAAAGTTTGCTTCTTACACACAGGAAGAAAAAAAGGCTTACATTGTGGAATATTTGTTTACACTGTAAAGATGTGTCTCTACCTAAGGTGCCTTCAGATTGGTTTAATAAAGAGCTAAGTGGCCAATAGTTAATAGCTAATAATAAATAGCTAAGTGCAGGAGAAAACAGGCAGGACTTCTGGGGGAGAGAGAGGACTCTGGTAAAAAGAGAGTCCAAGATGCCAGGAGACTTGAAACAAGTTGGACACACAGTTCTGGGGAGAGGTAACAGAGCCATGTGACAGAATGTAGATTAATAGAGACAGATTACTTTAGGAGAGCTAGTTGGGAAAAAAGCCTAAGCTATAGGCCAAGCTTTCATAATTAATAAGAAGTTTCCATGTCGTTATTTGCTAGTCAGTGATCCAAAGATAGTCCAACAAGAAAGCTTGCTACAGATGTATTTTCTATTAGTATTTCAAGCCTAAGGCTTTAGGGAGCTAGCAAGAGAGGCAGAGTCACCTGAGAGTGGTATTAACATAGAGGAATGCTTATATGTGTGAGAATCCGGACAATGTCATCTGAACTCTTGAATCTACCTGAAGTCAATGCAAACTTGACCTATTTTATTTATTATTATTACTATTACTATTATTATTGTTGTTGTTTTCAGATGGCATGCACCAAGTCTTTCTTTTTATTCCTTTTATTTTTAATCTATTGACATTTTTTAATCTAAAGTATGTCATATGGACTATATATAGCTGTCAGCTTGACAGGATCTAGAATCCCCAGAGATAAGCCTCTGGGCATGTCTCTGAGGAAGTTTCTAGAGTGCATTGATTGAGGAGGGAAGAGCACTCTAAAAGCATCATCCTAGGGGCTGGGCTCCTAGATTGACTGAAGAGGAGCAAGTGAGCTGAGAACCAGCGTTCATCTCTCTCTGCTTCCTGACTGTGGATGCCATGTGCTGGCTGCCGCAGGCTCCTGACACCATGCTTTCCCTGCCATGATGGACTTCTCCAGACTGTGAGCTGCAATAAACCCTCCTTTGCTCAAGTTGCCACTGTCAGGAAATGGGTCACAGCAGATAGAATGCATGGCTAGTATGGAGTGAAACACAAAAATGTCCATCCAAGCTTTGTTGAATTCTGACCTTCAGCACTCCAAGAAATGAAACAGTCATGTTTGAAGCCACCATGTGTTGGACACACTTTGTCATGCTACAGTTGTGCATGCAATAGTGTGATGTGGTGGTGTTTGTGCTCACAGTGTAGGAGGGACTTCTTGAGATGATGCACATCAGGGTGCTCACACTCAAGTGCCAATCAGGACTATCCAGGCAGGTAATGAACATGAACAAATGGCTTGGGGAGGGAAGATTGTCACTAACCAGAGGACATATGTAATGTCTGGAGAGGAAAACCAATTACCACTCAGAGGGAATACATGTTGAATGTTGCCAAATGTTTTAAGAGCAATTAGATTTTTTAAATGAAAAACAAAAACAAACAAATAAAACAACAATCTTAATTTTTGTGTGTGCAGTGCTGGAGAAGAAAAAACTTTAATTTTCAGCTGTTAGAAACTAATTAATAAAAATGATAGTACTAACTTGCAAGCCAAGTAAACCATCCTGCAGGCTGTACTTCTCAGCTACCAGTTTGTAGTGTCTAGTCTAGATCAGCCCCTTCATTCACAGAGCACAAAACAATGCTGGGCGGGAGATGTGTCTTGCTCTGGACTCCACCGATCAGCAATGTCATAACATAACCTGAGGCCTGGGGCCACACATCTAGGTCCAGAGTGCTTTTTCTTTTATTTAAGATCTATTTATTTTACTTTATGTATATAAGTGTTTTGCATACTTGGGTATGTGTAATGTGTGTGTAGTACCCACAGATGCCAGAAGAGGGAGCCAGATAGCCTGGAACTGGAGTTAACAAGACAGGGTGATCTACCATGTGGGCGCTGGGAACTAAACCCAATTTTTCTGCTAGAGCAGCAAGTGCTCTGAACTGCTGAGCCATCTCTCTAGCCTTCCAGAGCTCTTGACTTTGGCCCTTACTGCTCCTTAAGATAAGTATTCCCAGAGGGTCCTGCTAAGAGTTGTTGTTTTTTTTTTTCCCAAAATGTACATGTATGTGTGTGTTTGCATGATTATTTGTGTGTGGAATACATGTTTATATGCACATTATATGGAGGCTGGAAAACAACCTCAATGTCCCTCTCAGAAACATCATTTACTTCCTTTGAGACAGGCCCTTCCGTTGGCTTGTGTGGTAATTTGAAAGAAATGGCCCGCAAAGGGAGTGGCATTATTAGGAGGTGTGGCCTCGTTGGAGGAAGTATGTCATTATGGGAAGCTCAAGCTTCCCTCAGTATAACTGTCAATCGGCTTCCAATTGCCTGCAAGATGTAGGACTCACAGCTACTCCTCCAGCACCATGTCTGCTTGCATGCTGCCATGCTCCCCGCCATGATGATAATGGACTGAACCTCTGAAACTGTAAGACACCACTCAATTAAATGTTTTCTTTTTAAGATTTGCCATGGTCATGGTGTCTCTTCACAGCAATAAAACCCTAAGACAGCTTGAATCTCATCAATTACAGACTGGCTGACCAGCCAGCCCCAAGGATCTGCCTGTCTCCACCTCCCCATTTCTGGGATTGTGAGTCAGCACCTATATACTCAGCAGTTCTACATGGGTTCTGGGGATCAAAGAGTGATTTGCCTACAAGTCATCCCCACAGTCCCTTCCTAGGGCTGCTTAGGTTTAACTGGCAGAAAGTAGGAAAATGACTGATCCCTCCTAGGGGGGGTCAGCAAGATCTCAGGATGAACTTTCTAGAATAAGTCACAGCTCTCAGCTCTGGGAAGACCTGGGTCACTGTGCCACAGGATGGGAGGGGAATCTCTGGCCCTACCAAGGGCCTCATGGAGAGCACTGGCTTTGCTATTAACATCAGGCTGTGCTCCGAATTTTCATGGTAGCTGCTTTATCAGAGTTTATGGCCCACTCACTGGTTTGCCCCATCTTCCTCCTTGTCAGTCCTCCTTTCTGATTGACAAAAAAAAACTCGCTACCCACCAAGATCAGCATCCATGTTTGTTACTATATTATTGGAGTGTGGCAACAGCCATGTCGAAGAGTTCTAATGTTTCAGTACTTCAACAAGACAGAAAGAGTAACATGAATAATAAGTGCTGTGGCTCACACAACAGCTTACCATTAATGGATAGCATGAATAGCTCTTTTAAAATGGAGTCTCTGGTGATAGCTTTGTGGGCCAGGAGCCTTCGTTGTCATGTCTTTGGTACTACCTTGGGTTATTTCACGTCTAGCCTCAAGCACTAAGACATACCCAGGTGACCTGGCTCAAACATGGAGGGCTGCACTGGAGGGGTGTCCACTGTTTTCTGAGAGGCTGGATATCAGTTCTGCTCACATCCCATTGGCCAGAAGCTAGTCATGTGATCCCGTCCCACTGGAAAGAATGCTGGGTAATAGAAAGGGGAAGGAGCCTTACTCCAACTGTTTCCTAGGGCTGGCTCTAAGGAAAGGGCCCCTTGGATGAGCTGTGCTGTGTGCCAAGCCTTTAACTCTGCAGGACAGGGCAGGACCATGATTCTCAGCTTCGTTGGTGGGTCAGCAAGGACAACATCCTGCTGCATCTCCCACAGAGACAGGTAGTCAGAGGCCTGTGGCTCGATTTCATTTTCTTATTGAATTCAGAAGCAATGGCAATTAATTACAGAACATCATTTGAAAATTGCACTATATGTCAAGGGCTAGAAGGATGGCTCAGGCAGTAACATCCAGTGCTCACTTCCAAACAGAGGACCTGACTTCAATCCCCAGAACCCACCTAAGAAACCCAGGGACAGTGGAGTATGGGTATCATCTTAGCACTGTGAGGCAGAGACAGGAGGATCCCTGGACTCACTGGCCAACCCATCTAGTTGAGCTAGCAAGTTCCAGGGAAGCCTAAGAGACAAAGGTCTCACAGCAAGAAGGAGCAAAGGGGAGAGCAACTAAGGAAGACACCTGAAGTTGACCTCTGTCCTCCACACGCATGCACATACATGCATGTACACACACACACACACACACACACACAGAGAGAGAGAGAGAGAGAGAGAGAGAGAGAGAGAGAGAGAGAGAGAATATATCGAAAGCTTAAGAGAGTGTAACCAAGGGGAAAACTTATTAGCAAAGTAAGGACTTTTGCTAATAACAATCTCAAACATTTATTGAGTGCTTACTGTGTGCCTGTTCATAAGAAGTACTCTACAGAGATCAATTAGTCTTCTAGTGGGGTCCTGATTGTAGAGGGAAGCTTTAGGTAGGGACTCAAAGATCTTAGGATCGAGTTCTGAATCGGCTCCTAGGTCAAGGTTCTAGATCTGAGAGGGTGGGGTTCTGGAGTCACTTATAAACACCAGAACACTGATGTGAGAGGTAGGAGAGAGAATGCTGTCCCTTGACAGTAGGGCTTGCAGGCGTGTTGGGAGGATGTCCAGGAGTCTCCTGCCTTAAAATCACAGCCCATCTTGACCCCCAGTCCTTTGTGCTGGTGTTCTGGAGCTTTGGGAGGCACAAAGCAAGAAAAGCTCCAGGTCTGCTCTTTCTCTTGAGCCACTTGGGACAATGGCACTGAGGGGAGCAGTCTCCTACCGAGGGGGGGGGGACACCTGGGGCTGGAGTCTTAGAGCACTTGGGCCCTCTGAGGAGGGTTTCCACAGCCTGTTTTCTTGGCTCTAACTCCTCTCAACCCATGAGCATGGGCATTCCTGGAAGCATGTGAAGGATAATTGTTAGGAGGAGAGGGAGCTGGACTCTGCTGGGTCCCCACCCCACCCCATTCAATGCCCTTCTCTGTACATGCCCTGCGTTTTCAGTTCAGAAGAGGGCACCCCACAAATGCTTCCAAGGAAGCTGTAATTATCTGAATGTCATAGCCCCTCGGGAATTTTGAAGCCTGGACAAAAGAACCCTGAATAAAGGGACCATGTTTAGAAACAGCCAATGTGCAATGTGAGCAGTCTCTCTGCAGCTGGGTTCTAGACACCAGTGAGGCAACAGGGCTGCCTTAGAAACGGTGGTGAAAGCATCTAACCGGGTACCAAAACCTGTCCTAGTGACTAGTCACAGCCACTGTGGCTACGGGTGACAGGCCAGACAAGACTGCTTGGCTGTCGTAAGAAGACAGTGGTGTGGGGTCAGACAGTCTGGCACAGAGCCCTGGCTCTGCTCTCTTCATGCTGTTGGCTTCAGGAAAGTTCCTTTCTGTTTCTGAGAATCAGGGTCTGATTGGAAATATGGGGGATACTTGCCAAACTCGAGGATGTTGTGTGCCTCAGAGATCAAATTTGTGATGAGATCAGAGCCATCAAAATGTTCTTGGGAGCCTGTGCCTGGTGCTGCAGGCCTGTAATCCCAGTTACTTGAGAGGCTGAGGTGGGAAGCTCCCCAGTTCAAGGCCAACCTGGGCTACAGGGAGTTTGAGGCCAGCCTAGGCAGTGTCTCAAAGCAAAATTTGTGAAGAAGGCCAGGGTTGTAAGTCAGTGGTGAAATGCTTGCCCTTCATATGGGAGGCCCTGGGTTTGATCCCTTGTAACATACAAAATAAGCTCTTGGATTGCCAAGATACCGTGTACACAGTGAGGGCAGAGCAGCCCTAAGTCAAGAGTTCTCAGTCTGGAATGCTCCTGAGTCTCAGGATTTTGAGTGCTGATACAACTCAGAAGCAGAAAAAAAAAATCTCATACTGTACATAACACTATCTAAAAAGGTATAAAACTACCTCTCGGCATATTTGAAACACAGATTTCCTGTTAGACTTGAGTCTCACCGTCAAGATGACTACCCCAATACTCGAAAGTCTTGAGAGAAAACCAGAATCCGACCTCACCCTCTGTCACTTCAGAGGCTCCACTTCCAGCTCTGTGTCGACCAGGTCTTGATGTGAAGGAGGCTGGCCATCTTCAGCACCCCAGCACACGGTGTGAGGATGGAGGGGTGCCCTGGACCCAGACTTGAAGGCAGCTGGGGCCAGGATGATCAGAAAAGAGGAAAGGGGCCTCCCAAGTCTGTAGGCATGTTGAAGGGCCAGCTCTTCATTCTTAGGCTGGGGCACAAGGTCACAGGACATGGCCTGAGGGCCTTGTTTAGTGCCTGGGATGTTTTTCCCACTGATGTGTTTTGTGGTTAAGCAGAATCAGAAGAAGAAGTTGTCTTGGGAGTGAACAACTTCCAGATTAATCCTCTTGGCCATGCTCAAGTCTCAGGTGTCTGCTAGGTGCAGGCACACTCACCTTGAGAGATTGGGGGTGTAGGGGGTGGGGGAGGCTACAGACAGTGCTGGAACACTGGTCCACTCTGGGATGACATAGGCCCTAGCATCCAGTGTAGGGCTTGGTTTAAAAAGACAGAGGCTTGATACAGGTTGTTCACCTTTAGTTCCAGGACTCAGGAGGTAGAGGCAGGTGGATCTCTGTGAGTTTGAGTCCATCTTGATCTGGGTAGCAAGTTCCAGACAAAGCAGAGTTACATAGTGAGACCCTGTCTTTAAAAAATAATGGCAGGGCAGACTTTGTATCCTTGAGCTTGTGGACAGATTGTCTTGTGGGTAACAGGTGCCCTCTGCCCTGTGCCACACAGACTCACGGGGCACCTGCTGCCAGCTCACTGACCCTAGGACTCAGACATTGAAATGCCTTTCAGACTCAGAGGTTTGAGTCTGGAGCATGGTCTTCCCCAAGGCATGGGGGCCCAGGCAAGAGGTCCGTGACTTCCCGTTCCTGTTCTAGGAATGTCTGTGGTGCCACCTCTAGAGCGTTGACACCCCCATGACTGGTTTTCAGGGGGTCAGATGAATGTAAGAAAGAAAGTGAGAAGAACTGAGAATATGCATGGAGAGGAAAAGCCTGGATAACAGCAGCTGCGACCTGGCTTCTTTTTCCTCCTCCTCTTCTCCACTTGCGAAAACACAGCTCCCTTACCCCCATACTCAGGTGTGCGCTTGTGTTGTGAGTTGAGCCCTTCTGTTGCTCTGAGCGAACGGGGCCTCTGTCTGACATTGTGTCTGATATCCTGCTTGTGAGTTGCTCTGTTCACCATCCTGTGCCCATGGCAGTCACTGCCAATTGATTCTAGTTTCTGATTCGCTGCAGCCAAGACTCTGTGACACAGCAGTCTAGGCAGCCAATACCAATCCACTGGAATTGCTAGGAGAGATAAAAACGATGTGTCACCCTCAATTTATCCTCTGCTAATCTGATTAGGGAAAGAGTGCAGAGGTCAGCTTTCTTCTCTCTCTCCAGCTTGCCCATGAGGTCTGTTTCCCATTAATCGGAGCTTTGACTCACTGCAGACTGATAAGGGGAAGGAGAAGGATGCCACACACCATGCACACTCGTGCACGAGTCCCTGGGACCACTGCCTGGGCACACACACCCTTCCTGGTGCTGAACCTCTAGGGTGGCAGGAGGGCTCGGGGAGATGGTTGGGAGACCAGACAGTTCAGGAAGGGACCTGCTAGCAGGAGAGGGAGACAGGATGCTCAGCGCTGTCCGATTCTCTCTGGATTTAAGCTAAGGAAATGGGCCAAAGCCTGGGGGAGTCTGCTCACTGATGCAGCCAGGCAGGAAGAAGGAACAGGGCCACCCAGCTTGACAAACAAAAGGGCGAGAAGGGTTGCCATGGTATCCGTCCTCTTCCAGTGTGGATATTTCAGAGTTGGCCAACTTATGACCCATCGAAGACTGAGAGCAATTTTCAAGTCAGATGTGTTTTCAGGATTATTTCCTTATCCATTCATACAAGTGTCTGTTGAACACCTCCTGAGAATCCAGTTCTGAACCAGGACTTGGGGATAATTTCAGAAACGGGGGGGTGGGAGGGCTAGTACTGCCTGCAGGCTGTCAGGAAAGGCTGAAAGAAACATGCAGCTATCATGAAATCTGATGAGGTCCCAAGGGGAGCTCAGGAAACTAAAGGCATGTGTACGTGTATACATATGCGCACACCCACATACACATGCCACAAACATGCACACACTCCCCCATGGACACCACACACACACATACATACACACACACACACACACACACACACACACAGCAAGAAAGATGACTTTCTGTGGGCCAATACTCTGCCATATACTTCCATATGTCTCCTATCTTTCGAGGCAGGAGATGCTTGCCCTATTTTAGAAAACATGAGACTCAGAAGCATAGAGACCATTGTTCAGCTCCAGTGTTATCTGGTGAAGATGCAAACTGTGAGAGCCCTGGTTTGAATCTGTTGCACTTGCTCACCCACGCCACTCCCCTCTCCCTCCCCTGGGCCTCTCCATCATCTTCCTTCCTGAGTCATCAGCCCACCTTTCATGCAGAGCAGTTTTGCCTTCTGCTAAACTTCCCTGAGATGTCAGCTTACTCTAGCCTCTTCCTCTTCCAGCCACTCAGAAGTTCAAAGAGGTACCCAATCTGTAGGCACATTTAGTCTGCACAATTTAGGTCTTTATTATAGTGGAGGGAAATTCTGTAGTATAGAGTCCTGACAGATTTTTTTTTCTCATTTTTTCCCTGAATCTTATGTTTCTTCCACTTCCCCTTTGTAGGGATGGCTCACACATTGTATTCTCCTCCTTCCCTCCCTCCCCCTCTCCCTCTCTACTTCCCTCCCCCTCTCTCTTTCCCTCCCTCCCTTTTCTCTCCTCCTGTGTGTTTGTGTGTGTGTGTGTGTGTGTGTGTGTGTGTGTGTGTGTGTGTATGTGTGTGTGTGTGTCCAACCTTCCATCCTCTCTCCCTCTCCCCTTCCTCTATGGCTGTGTTGTTTCCCAGCAAACATGCTTACTTTCTGAATCATTCCAGGTTGCCTGGGAACAGAGTTATCAGTTCCTTGTTACACAGGTGAGGAGGGGAGATTTGGTCTCAGACAGTTGCATATGGGAAACTGGGAGGCTGCATCCTGTTCCTCAACGTCCCTGAACAGCAGCAATGGATATGACCCATTGCTTCATAGCCATGATTGGTATGACCCATACCCAATGGGTATGAACAGTGCTTCTTTCTGACAATCAGAGATCAAGCCAGTAATCACATATGACCATGCTACACGCCCATCAGGCTTTCTAGCTTCAAGTCTAGGACTGGGCGCCTTGCTACCTGATCAGCTCTGTGTCTTTGTGTCTAGCTCAGGTCTACACTCCAGGTTCTCTAACGTGAGGGTTAATTGGTGTGCGACCTTGCCTGGACTACAGGGTGCCCAGGTATTCAGTTAAACACATTCTGAGTTTATGTATATGGATGAGATGAGCACTGAATGAGCAGATTGAGTGAAGTCAAGTGGCCCTTCCCAGGGTGAAAGAATCTCACTTGACTTGTTGAAGGCTTGGATAAGAACAAAGGGCCTGATGAGGGAGAATGTCCTCTCTCTGATAGTCTCCATGGCTTTGGTCTTGAACTAGAGCTTGAGGGCACCAGCTCCCTGCTTCTCAGAAAGCTGGACTTGGACAGTACCATCCTCTGTCCTGAGGACAGACTTCAGATCTTTAAAACCATAATTCATTCTCTCCCTCTCTGTCCCCACCCCTCCCCTCTCCAAATTATACTAACACATCTAGCCTTTCATGGACCCTGCAGGGCCAAGGTATCCCCAAATCTTTTTCTTTATTTTAGTCTTTTCTAACCATAACTATCTTCAAAAACTAAGCCCTCATCTGGGTACAGATTATCAGTCTGCCTTCTTGAGAATCAAATGCATTCCACCTGGTTGCGTAATGAAGAATGACCCTGTGACCCTGGTTCAGAGCCTGAGCCTCCGAAAGAGCTGGGGTTGCATTTTGGATAACACTTGGAATGTTCAGAGCCAAACCCTCTCTTCCCAGACCCTGTTCTGGGAGCACAAACACCCTCCCCACTCTGGTATGCTCGGTGCTGGGGTCTGTAAGGTAGGTGCTGCCTCTCCCCTGCCCCCTCCCCTGCCCACCTATCATGACCGTGCCAGCATCATGTGACAGCTCTGGTTAAGCCAAGTGCCCTGTGTTCCTCTATCAGGAGGTCACATCCCTTTCCTCAAGTCAGTGAGAAAGCTGAGAAATAGAAATTCATGTGAAGCCAGAGGGATGGAGACAGCCAAGGAAGGGTAGGGAGGGTATGGAGGGATGATGGGTAAGAGTAGAGCTATGGATAGGGACCCAGTACTTTTCCCAGTACCTTTCAGAGCACTGTGCATAGGTGCTCATTATTTTCTCCAGTACACCTCCCAGAGCACTATGGGTAGGAACTCAGCACTCTCCCCAGCACCTCCTAGAGCACTGTGTTGGAGATCCAACACTCTTCCCAGCACCTCCTAGAGCACTGTGTTGGAGATCCAACACTCTTCCCAGCACTTCCCAGGATTAATGGGGTTGAAGATACAGCGCTCTCCCCAGAATCTCCCAGAGCACTGTGGGTAGGGACTCAGCCCTCCTCTTAGCACCTCCTAGAGCACACTGTGGCTCATATTTGAATAAAAGCATTTGTAAATTGGAGCATCTAGTTGGAGCACAACATGATAAAGCTCTCCCAAGAGAGGTCATTGCCAGTTAAACTGGGCAGAGTTCTTCTGACCATGATTTTGCTTAAAGCCAGGAATGTATTCAATCATTTTTTTTTTCAAGCTTAGAGTCAGAAGGGGCTCATTAAACTCACTTACCAATCTCTTCAAGTGCATTTGAAATCATGGAGATGAGGTCGGGGTGGAACGGTCTCCTGGTAGCAACTCCATGCTCAGAAAAGAGCAGACAGGATAATCCTTCACCAAGCACATTCCTAGGTAATATTGGTCAAAAGCCATTTGGCCTCATCCCTAGTGAAACACTCCTAACAACCCCCAAGGGCAATTCTGCTTTTGCTGGGTCTCTTTCTTAAGATATACATGCTCTATCGTGTGAATAGCTTTACGTTTTGTGAAGAACTCCTTCCTGCCAAGTGTCTATATGTAGATGTACATTGTGTTACATTGAGAGAGAGAGAGAGAGAGAGAGAGAGAGAGAGAGAGAGAGAGAGAGAGAGAGAGAGAGATCAAAGAAACTATCCCTTGGGGCTAGGGTGATTGCTCAGTGGTTAAGAGCATTGGCTGCTCTTCCAGAGGACCTGGGTTCAATTCGCAGCTCCCACATGTCAGCTCACAACCATCTATAACTCCAGTTCCAGGGGTTCTGACACCCTCACAGCATGCAGGCAAAGCACCAAGGCACATAAAAATAATACATCTTAAAAAAAAAAAAAAAAAAAAAAAAAAAAAAAAGATGAGCATGGGAGACACAGGTAGTTAGAACAAAAATTCCTTCCCAGCACAGACGAGGACTCAGGAAAGATACATCTCTGGAGATCATTGTGCAACTTGGAGGCAGCTACACCATAGAAGAGTCTCCTCTCCTCCCCATTGCGGTGTGTGTGTGTGTGTGTACACGCATGTGCACAGATGTGTGAAGGGATCTGTAGCGGTCATCAGAGGGCACCAGATCCCATGAGGCTGGAATTAGAGATGTTTGCGAGCTGCCCAATGTAGGTGCTGGAAATAAACTCAGGTCCTCTGCAACAGTAGCAACAGCTCTTAATGGCTGAGCCATCTCTCCAGTCCCACCCAGCAATTGTTTATAGAGGCTTATATAATTCCAGGGAGGAACCTCACAAATCTTGAGAGTTTCCTGAGTCTCTGCCTTTCCTCTCGGAGGGAGTGTTTCAATCCCTCTTACAAAATGGCTACCTAATATACATGCAAACACAGGCTTTCATAGGCTTTCATCCAGAATAACAGCTCTCCTCCCCTACCCTGCAGGAGCATAGATCAAGATCCTACCTCAGAGAAGAAGTTTTGAGCTGGAGGTCAGCACATGAACATCATCTGAGTTTTCAAGGGTGATACTAAAAGATCTTTCTAGACTGGAATTGAGACTTTATACGAAGTCTCTATCTCTGAAAAAATGTCAGCAGTGAAAGTAAAGGTGTGGAAATGGTCAAGAGCAGAAGCAAAGTGAGTTCAGGGGTATCAGCGGCCCTTTGGGAGACCCATGGGCCAGTTCACTCGATAAGGAAGCCACTGTGTGAAGTCAGAAAGAGTCAGAAACAAGAATGTGGATCACAGAAACTACGCCCACGGTGAGTTTGAGATGGGGAGCCCAGATGTCTCTGCAGCCAGCACCCTTGCACTTTCCAGGGATGAGAGATAACTGAGCTCTTTTGGTTCAAGCCCATCTGAGTTGATTTTCTGTATCTTTTAAGTCTTGTAGGCACCAGGCAAGTTCTGACTCAGGAGATAAATGATCCCTGACCTAGCCAGGTATTGCCACCAAGACATACCTTGAGCATGTGTCTTCTGTTAGTCTTGGTTCCTACATCTGTATAATGAGGGGCCTGGGAAAGACACTGTTTTCTTTTTCCATATTCGTACAGTTGTCAGGCTCTATGACAAGGAGCAGAACAGTGTGTTTCATCCACCAACACCCATGCCTACCGTAGAAATGAGAATCAATGAGAGTGCTGTGTGTGTAACATCATCCCTTCAGTCTCCATTAAGCCATGTCAGCCACCGCTCCTCTGTCTCCTCTGCTACCTGCTGCTCTGTACAGCACCACTCCTGGACCATGATGGCTCATCTTGGTTGTTAACTTGACCAGGTCTGGAATCCACTAAAATGAAAGCTGCTAGGTTCTCCTGTGAGGGATGTTCTTGACCAGATTATCTGAAGTGGGAAGACACTCCTTACATACAGGCAGTGCCTTCTGGTGGCAGCCCAGATAAAAGGACATCATGGAAGAGAGAAACTTTGCTCTTGCCTGCTTGCCCTCATGTTCCCCACAAGTCTCCTTACCACTCTGTTGCTGCAGCATCTCATCACTGTTAATCCCATCACTGTTATTAGAATTCACTTTCTTCAGGATTCCAATGTAGACTGAAGATCAACAGCTCCCTAGGAATCCCCCAGGCCTTCAGCACCAGACTGTGACTGTTGAGACATGTAGCCTGATGGACTGAGCAACTACTGGATTCTTAGCCTTTCCACTATGAGGCAGCCACTGTTGGACTACCCAGACTACATTATCTAAGGTAAGCCAATCTAATAACACACACACACACACACACACACACACACACACACACACACACACACACACACACACCAGTTCTTTCCTTTAGTGACCCCTGACCAATACATGAATCAACCATCTCTTAATTTCTTTCTTGGACCTGGCATCCAGTCAAGCATTTGTTGGGAAACTCCAAGCTTGTGCCCAGTTCAGAAGGTGTTTTCAGTAGATCTGCTAATCCAGTGGTAGCCAGAGTGTGGTCTTGGTCTTTGTTTGTCTTTGATTTTCAAAGGGATCCTCTAGAGGTATAGTGAGGACGAACAGACTTTCTTTGCAGATTCATCTGGGCACTGGAGAGCCTGCCCAGGTTTCTCCTGGATACCCAGTCTTAGGAAGTACTAGAACACACCCTGCCTGATGACTCCTGATGACTCCTGATGACTCCTTCCCACTTCCACTCTCGGTCTCCACCGTCTTCTCATCCCACAGATGTGGAGATGGCACAGTGTGGTGGCTTACACTCAGGCTGTGTGCTACGAAGATCAGAGTTTGCTAAAGGACACAGACTCAACTGTTCCTCCTCTTTCCAGTGGTGGAGCCTTGGATTCATGCCTTGTTCCTCCTGTGTGAGGACAGAAGGACACCAAGCCCAAAATATTAAGAACTGCTCTTCATACATCTTTTTTTTTTTCAGTTGATAACTAGGCATTGCAGAGTATGGTCTTCTCATTGTTTTTATCTTGAACAAGCTCCTCAGAGGCACCCCACTTCCTTATTTTTCTACACTTCAAACCTGGAATCCCCGTTTCCTGTGCTAGCCCCTTGCCCTTGGCCATACCTCTCTCCTTGATATTTAACACAATGACAGAAAAGGATCCTGATCTTTCATCTACTGCCCAGCTGCCGGCTTGGACAAACTATGTCACGTCTCTTAACTTCTCTGTCTCCATGTCTGCACCCTTACACCTTTTCCTCCAGCTTCTATAGCCCAATTGCACCCATCTTTTGATATCCTAGCAAGATTTAAAGGAGTCACCTGGCCAGAAGTATGGCTCAGTGGGCAAAGGAACTTGTCAGCAAGCCTGAGGACTTCAGGTCTTTCCCCAGGATCCACATAGTAGAATGTGTGACTAATCTAAGTGTCCTCTGACCTCCACACTTGTGCTCTGGCATAAGTATATTTGAAAGCTAAAATTAAAAATTTATATATAAGAAGGGCATTGAGGCAGCTACAGTACTTAGGGCAGGCCCTGTTTCCAGGATGAGGGGTCCATCCAGGTGTGTGTGTGTGTGGGGGGCTCCTCGAGCTCTAACCAGCTGTTCTAGTTCACTGTCTGCTACTGCAATAAAACAGCAAGAGTGACTTGGGTGGGAAAGGGTTCATTTCTGCCCACAACTCCTGGGGTCACAATCTGCCACTGAGGAAAGTCAGGGCAGGAACTCAAAGAAGAGCTGAAGTAAGGCCAAGGAGGAACACTGCTTCCTCCCTGGCTCTCCCTGGCTCATGCTCAGCCTGCATTCTTATACAACCCAGGACCGCCTGCCCAAGTGCAGCCCCACACACAGTGGACCGGGCCCTCCCACACCTATCAACAATCAAGACAATTGGAATCCGACCCAGGCAATCCCTCAATGGAGACTCCTCCCCAGGTCACTCTTGTTTGTGTCACGGTGATAATAAAAACTAAGGGGGGCACCAGCCGAAACCGACAAGTGATAAAAATTCCAAGGGAAGGGCAATAGGAAGATATAGACACAAGGTGTGGAGTCTCCAGGTAGAGCCACAAACCATCCAGATAGCTGATGAGAAGTAGAAACGCAATGTCTGGAGGGAAACCGGCAAGATGACTGGTGCCTGTAGGCAGCTCAGGGCACTGACTTCAGAAACATCAGCAAGCATTACCACTCAGGAATCTGTGAGGTGGCGTCCAGCTGAAGTGGCCCATGGGGTGGGGATGAGACCTTCATAGAAGGACTGGTCCCCAAGGACAAGCAATCTCCCAGGCTCTGCACCAGCTGTCGTGACTGTGACACAGAACTTAGGCCTGCTCCTCACAAAAGGCCCAGGGGAGCTTTCACAGGACAGCAGCCTGCAAAGGAAGGCAGGATCCTGCTGACCCCGAGCTCAGAGCAGGAGAAGCAGCAAGAGATCTGACTGTGCTACAGGGATGAAAATGATGTGAAGGCGAGGACCACGGTCATCCCTTCTCCCTGAGCTCATATAGACTATGGATGGGGGTGGGCAACATTTGTAATCCTGGCTCTAGGGAGGCAGAGAGAAGCGGATATCCAGGGCTCACGGGCCAGACAGTTTAGTTTAATTGGGGAGTTTCCAATTCAGGAGAGTCCCTGTCTCAAAAAACCAAGGTGGACAGCATCTGGGGGAAAGACACCTGAAGTCATCCTCTGGCCTCCACATGTATGTGCACACATGTGCATATGCTGGCACACGTGCACACACATACACGCAGGATACACTGAGGACTAGCATTTGTTATTGATACACTAACACCATGCAAAGGCTAAAACCAAGCTATTCCCCATCCATCTTCCTGTTCCCAGAGACTGTTGAGTTTCTGTTAGGAACTTTGGTGATGGGAACACTCATCTAGATTGTTACTCTGGTCTCAGGGAACATCAGTGGCTCAGAATAAAGCATCTAGATCATGCCTAGACCATCTTCTAAATCTGGTGTGTGGTAGATGATGTCCAGCCCTAATCTTATGGGCACTTACTATTCCAGGGTGTCAATCACTTCTTACTGAACGTTCATGAGATGCCTGGTCCGCAGGCTTCCAGTGAGAAGTTGGGTACCAGAGCTAAGGACAGAGGACAGACGGAGAGTGAGCCCCAGCCTTTTTGTCCCTCAGCTGGGGTTATTCAAGGGCTCTCCATGGGCCTGAAATCCAGCTGTTCTTAGAGAGCTCCTATTTTCAGCTCCTCCCCAGACAAATTTTGGGGGACCATAGAAGTGTGCTGGAGCTGTTAGGTCAAAGAACCAGAGATCAGGGCTTAAACCATGTGTTTACTATCTCATGATTCTGGAAGCTGAAGGGTTGGAGACAAGGTGTTGGCATATTGATTGGTCTCCTTTTATTTTTTAAGATTTATTTATTTTTATTTTATGAGTATGAATGCTTCACCTGTGTGTATGAATGTGTACTGTATGTGGGCCTAGTGGAACTGGAATTACAGATGGTTGTAAGCAACTATTTGGGTGCTGGGAAATGAACCATCAACTTCTGCAAGAGCAGTGAACACTCTTAACTGATGAGCCATCTTTCCAGCTCTCAGGGTGGCCCCTTTTGAGGGCCATGAGGAGGGGTAATTTCCAGACCTCTTTCTTTCCCAGCTTTGTTGCCTGCTGGCCATCCTTGATTCATCCATGTGTTCTCTTTTTCTGTCTCTGTCTCTGTCTCTCCCTCCCTCCCTCTCTCCTTCCTCCCTTTCTGCCCCCATATCTATATGAACTTAAAATATGTAATCATTTGGTAGAAATATCCAGGGAGAAAGTTAATGACAATGTGTACCCACCATTACCAGAGTGTCCCTGTGTGCCAGCCTGTCAATGTCTCTGAATTCCTTCCTGGATAAGGATCCCAGTTCCATTGGCTCTGACTTTCCTTTAATGACGCCATTAGCTTAATTGAAGACCCTTCCCATGTACCTTCCCATTACCAGACATGGGGTGTATATAGCATCTGAGTTTGGTGGTGATGGTGTGGATATAATTCTCACATAAACCAAACTGTCTGCAACTATGCCTGTGTGGCAAGGACCGCCTGTCAGTCATTGGTGGAGGCAACCCCACAGCCCACACATGCATACACGTGCGTTTTAGACTCTTACTTGGCAGTGAGATCCTTGGAATATTGACTTTGGCATCCTGAAGAGATCTTGCCTCCTCCAGAGGAGGACAGTAAGCCTGCGAGCTTGTATCTGCTGGAGAACTCCAGCTCTGCCCATAGTCAGGGTGAACCACCAGAGCACAAGTGGGCAGAATCGAGGACCAGGGAAGGAGATTCAGAATTCTTAGAAGTGGCCGCTTTAACTTTTTAAAATAGTAATTGATAAAAGGGATGACTTACACACTTGAATTTTCCTCCAGAAATTGCACATGGCAGAGGGTTTACATTTAAATTCTTAGCACTTTGGTCTAATTGACCTGGCATTGTCAGGTTATTTTTTATATACCCATTTGGTTGTATCTGCCTCTGAATGTAAGCTTATGTTGAGATAGGTCCTCAATCAGGTTAAAATGGGTCATTAATGGGAGTCCTGAGCTGCTACAACTAGGGTCCTTGTAAAATGAAACACACACACACACACACACACACACACACACACACACACACACAGAGAGAGAGAGAGAGAGAGAGAGAGAGAGAGAGAGAGAGAGAGACAGAGAGAGAGAGAGACAGAGAGAGAGAGAGAGACAGAGAGAGAGAGATGGTGGACACATGCCTGCGTGCAATTGGAGACAGGAAACAAAACAGGAAGTGGATTTCGAACTTAGAGCTAAGCAAAGCTTTGGGGTTCATTAATGTTGGTTGATTTTCCATCAGCATCATGGGAGTAATGTAGAGCTTGCCCCCCGAGAGTCACCAAGGGGACCAAGCACAGAGCTAGTGCCAGATGATGCTATCACGGCTGTTTAGATTGCTTTGGTGGAACTGATTTTGTCACAGAGGTGTCAATGAATTTTATGTTCACATTAAGAGAGGCACAAGGTGGATGGCCATTTTCTGTGGTGACTGGGCAGAGAACCATTCACTTTTGGCTTTTCTACCCACTTGCTTTTCCTACTCAACCAAGGGACCTGCTTGCTTTCTGGAATGTTCTCTCTTAGTCTGAAGCCACTGGGATTGCCCCCACCCATGTTTGACAGACTATCCATGTTGGTTCTCCCTGCAAGTTTAATTCTAGGGTCAAGATCAGGAATCTCACTGTGATTGCTTCTCAGCCAAGTCCTTCATCATCAACTCAGCTCCTCAGTACTGAAGCAGATGGGGGTCCCCACCTCACAACCCCATCAAGTCCTGCTTCCTCCCAATTCTTTTGTCCCCAATCTGCCACCCTGGAGAGTGACTTCCTGGGGTTGTTAGGTTGTTGGGATGTGCCCCTAAAAGATAGTGTAACCCCACTAACTCTCTCATTCTCTCTTCCTCCTTCCCTCTCCTCGCCTCTTCCTCCCCTCTTTCCCTTCCTCTCTCTCCCTCCAGCTCCTGATGAGTGTTTTGTTCTGACAGAAACTGCTCACCACCGCCATGTGACAGACCCACTAGGGATTCAAAGCAAGAAGCTGCCTAGTCTTGACCTGGAGCCCCCAGAACGGTCAGCTAACTAATCCTTTCTCTTTGTAAGTTAACAGCTTTGGGCATTTCTTTATAGGAGAAGCTGAATCATGGGTGCTGGTAAGTCAGCTCAGCTGGTAAGGAACTTGCTTTGTAAACATGAGGACTTGAGTTCGATAACAGAATTCACATAAAAAAAGCCACAAATAATGGTGCACATTTATAATCCCAGAGTCAGGAGGCAGAGATTATATAGTTCGATAACATTATATGAGATTATATGAGTTCGATAACAGAATTCACATAAAAAAAAGCCACAAATAATGGTGCACATTTATAATCCCAGAGTCAGGAGGCAGGTGGATTCCTGAGGCTTGCAGCCAATCAGCCCAGCCTAATTGGGGAGTTTGGGTGAGTGAGAGACCCTGTCTGAAACAAGATGGACAGAACATGAGGAATGACACCCAAGGCTATCTTCTGACCTGTGTGCAGGTGTGCATGCACACACGCACACACAGACACACACACACACACACACACACACACACACACACACACACACACACACGGAGGATAAGGAGAGGGAGAGAGGGGAGGAGACTCAGACGCTTGGCTCTCCAGGGATAAGCTGTTGGGTTGACTGATCACCATGTCACTTGTCATTGGGCTCCAGATGTGAAGAGAAGTTTAAGGAATGAGCAGGTGTCACACAGAAAGCCTCTAGGGCATCAGGGTCAGAGGTCAGCACAGAAGTCAGAGCCTGTTGTTTGGATCTGAAGATTAGAATTAAAATCTCAGTACAGATGCTTAAGTGAGTTGAGAGGCACCACCAGGGCACAATGGAACAGGGTCCATTTTTATTAGAAGTCTCACTACCTTGAAACATCAAAAGGACTAGGAAAGACATCTACTTCTCTTCCCTGACATCAGCTCAGAGGGTGTCACAAAATTCTCAAGAGGCACTTTTCACTTTAATTAAGGTCATGATGAGGAGAAGGCCCAGTGATGCAGACCCCAGTTCAACCCCTGGAGCCCATGTGAAAAGCCAGGTGTCATGGCATAAGCTAGTAACCTCAATACTGGAGAAACGGAGGCAGGAGGATGCCTGGGCTCCCTAGCCAGCCACCCTGGCCTAATGGTGAGTTCTGGGCCCAATGAGAGATCTTGTCTCAGAAAGGGTGATCAGTGCCAGAGGTACACCAACTGAGGTTGTCCTCTGGCCTCCATGTGCATGCTCGCACACCATGCATGTGCACATTCACACACCACATGTGTGTAGGTTCACACACTATGCACGTGCCCATTCACACACCATGCATGTGTACATTTACACAGCACACATATACACATTCACACACCAATGCATGTGTACACATGTACCAATTACGGATGTTATTGATTCTAAGGGGAGAAAAGGAAATGAGAAGGCGACCCATGTAAACTACAGAAAATCTCATGGTCCCTCTGGGTTTAGGCCCTGAGTTCTTTCGGGGAGTTGCATCTTCTAAAACTCTTACTGAAGCCATGGCCACCTCAGGCATCAGAGTGCCTCTGGTCTCAACCATGTACTTTGAAGTTTTGTCAAGAAACTCCACTACTGAGATCGGGGATGATTCAAGAAAGAAAAAAGATTCAAAGTTCTACACTGTAGTTAACAAAGGCGTCAGTTGGCGGCTTCCTTCCACTTTAGAACTTTCCATTTATCTGTGTGGGTCAAGCAAGATTTTGTGATCTCTTAGGTGAGGGCCTCTGCTGAAGATGAAAACAATAGAAATACAAAGGACACTGGAAACTAGGAACTCACATTCTAAGTTCAAAACACGTTCCAAAAATGGGAGCCAGAAAAATGCACCCACGTGGGCCATAGGAACCACAGAGTGTTATTAGAATTCTGATGAAGGCAGAAAAACAGAGCTCACGTGGATCAAGGAGACACACCGTCTTAATTAAGCCCCCGCCTCCCGTGGGAGGCTTGGGAGGAATGAGTCACTAGGGATTGGCTTATGGGATAGAGAAACACACTGTCCCCGTTAATAGCATCTTACATATCTTCCTCCCCAGCCAGTGTCACCATTTACCTCTAAAGTGTGCCCCAAATTGTGGGCAGAAGGGCCAGCATTCTCCAGTCCCACATCAGTCCTTTTTGCTCTTTCAAAAGACCTCGGAGCCTCTGCTTAGAGTGACTTCTGTTGGCAAAAGGGACGGCTGCTGAGGATTGAATTTATCACTAGAACCAAGCTCCTTCCTCATCTCTCCACATGGCTTGTGTCTTATCTTCCAAGAGAACCCCCCCTGGCCCTCAGAGGTAGCCCGCTGGCTCGAACTTAATTAGGCAGTGTTTGAAGATGTGGTCTCCTCTCTGGCAGTCAGCCACCTTATCTCCCGGTACAGAAATCCCTTGGGGGAGCTGTTCCCACAGAGCAAGCCCACCCCCCTTGGGAGGGGAGATTTACTCTTGATTTGCAAAACGAAGCAATGCAAAATCCTTTCTGTGTGTGACCTGGGAAGCTCAGACTACCTGTGGGAGACCCCAAAGAAGCCCAAGTTCAAGGAATACAAAAGGTTATATACTCAGGTGGGAGAGAGGGGACCAGAGGAACACTTGGTTTACTGGGCAGTTACGATGCTCAGATGTGCGTCAACTGGACAGGCCAAACAGGGCATTGGGTCTTTAATGGGGAGATGGGTGGGAAGAAAGAGAAGGCATTTCAAGGAAGGGCCTTTGACGGATGTCATGTGTGCCCCTGAAGTGGGTCCCAGTGCAGCTGGATGGGTGCTAGAATCCACAGCTGCCACATGGTGTCAACCAACATAACCGTTATTTTGTTTTTGTTTTTATTTTTCCAAGACAGGGTTTCTCTAGGTAGCTTTGCGCCTGTCCTGGAACTCACTCTGTAGCCCAGGCTGGCCTCAGACTCACAGAAATCTGCCTGCTTCTGCCTCCCAAGTGTTGGGATTAAAGGCGTGCACCGCCACCACTGCCAGGCCCATTGTTTTCTTTATAAGAGGTACTTCCTCTGGGCTGGGGACATGGCCAGAGCAAGGGTGTGGACCTGAGTTTCATCCCTAGAATCTACATAAGAAGCCAAGTGTGGGAGTTTACTGTGGGATGGTCTGTATGTTAAATTGCTCTGATTGGTCAATAAATAAAACAGATTGGCCAGTGGCAAGACAGGTAGTATAGGCGGGACTAACAGAGAGGAGAATTGAGAGAACAGGAAGGCAGAAGGAGTCACTGCCAGTCACCACCATGACAAAGCAGCATGTGAAGATGCCGGTAAGCCATGAGCCACGTGGCAAGGTATAGATTTATGGAAATGGATTAATTTAAGCTATAAGAACAGTTAGCAAGAAGCCTGCCACGGCCATACAGTTTGTAAGCAATATAAGTCTCTGTGTTTACTTGGTTGGGTCTGAGCAGCTGTGGGACTGGCGGGTGACAAAGATTTGTCCTGACTGTGGACAAGGCAGGAAAACTCTAGCTACAGGAGTTCATGCTAATAACTCCTGCGATGGTGATGTGAGAGTCAGAGATGGGTGGACTACCATAGCTCACTGGCCAGCTGAGCTAGCCTATTCGGTGACTGCATGCCCAAGACAGACTGTGTCCAATACAAAAAGTGAAAAGAGCCAGAGTAAAGGCTCTTGAGGTTGTCTTCTGATACACACACACACACACACACACACACACACACACACACACACACACACCCTACAAGTGCATCCCCTGCTCCGTGTTCAGTTCTGATACTTGAGAAGTCATGCCAGCAGGAGACTGTGCTGTTTCTTACCAAGGAAGCTTGGGCTCCCACTGCAATGGTCAGACAGGGTCTTCTTTCCTCTTAGGTACAAACCAGAAGTCACACCCAAGTCATTTGAGTTCACTTGCAAATGTCCACCATGTGAGAGGGTCCTCTAGCACTTCTGTCCCTATTCTGTGTGGCTCACTCTATCCAGCAACTCAATTGCATGGAGTGGAGGTCCCCATGGGAACTCAGCTTAGCTGGCTGAGGCAGTCAGCTGCAGCACTTCCCTGACACTCAGGGCACCCAAGGGTGCTTCAAGATGATCCCAACCAGCAGAGCAACAGGTGACGTAGTTTGCAGTCCCTGCTCTGATGACCAAACAGTCTGGTTGGTTCTCTAGGTCCTGGGGTTTGCAGCATGGCCAGCAGTGGATGCAGAGGACTCTCTATTCCAACAGCACAGTGGACGTTTTGTCAACAGGTCTGGGAGAGACGATTGAAATCCAAGTGTAATGATGCAGTAGCCATGGAAACAACACCCTGGGTGTGCGATGCTCATGTGTGTACACATAGTACTCATGTGTGCGTGTGGATGCCAGAGGTTGACACCGAGTGTCTTGTTGCCCACCTCATTTTAGTTTTGAAGCAGAGTCTCTCACTGAATGTGGAGCTGAGCTTACCAGCTGGTTAGGCTGCCTGGCCAGTGACTCCAAGGGACCTTCCTGTCTTCAGCTCCCCTATGTGGGGATTACAGGCACATGCTGTTACACTTGGCTACTAATACATGTGCTTGATCTGAACTCAGGCCTCCATGCTTCTGTGGTGAGTGTTTTATCCACTGAGCCACCCCGCCCCTGTCTCTTGTCTCTTAAGGCACAGTGTCCTTTTCAAATGGTTTTCTCTGTCATTCTCTCTTTTGATCCTTACAACTGGATGAGCTGAGCAGGGGCTGGTACTGCTAGAGCCACTGCTGAACCCCTGCTGCCTCTGAATCAATTGCATAAAGATGCTCCTTCCTCTGAAGGACAAAACCTGGCCCGGCTGGACCTCGGCTCTCACCTGCCCTTCAGTTGAGTTCTCTTTAGCAGGGTACGACCTGCCCGACCCACCTCACAACCCTGGGTATTAACTCCATGTATCGCCGGTGAAGAAATCAAAGTTTGGGAGAAATCAAACTGGCTGGTGCAAGGCCGCTGGGCTCTTGGCGAACAGTCCAAAGCTTCCTATCCCATGTCTGCTCTTCTAGTTTTCTCCTTTCATATTAACAGATAGTTTATTTTATGTTAATGAAAGAACCACACTCAGGGGCTGGGAGATAGTGCAGTGGGTAAGCACTTGCTGCTTAAGCAGGAAGACTTGGTTTAGATTCCCAATTCCCACTTAAAAATCCAGCACAGCAGAGCTTGTCCCTAACCCCAGTGCCGGAGGGAGGCAGATTGCTGGAACTCACTGGCCAGCCATTCTAGCCAATGGGCAAGCATCAAGTTTGGTGAAGGGACCTGATCTCACAAACTAAGATAGAAAGCTGGGAAGGTGGCTCAGTGTCTTACAGCATTCACCCCACAAGCATGCAGACCAGACCTCATATCCCCAGAACCATGTCAATGTCCAGTGGATGTGGCATCCCACATTTAAGTCTGACACTCAGAAGGCAGTGACAGGGGCTCCTGGGGCAAGCTGACTAGGTAGACTAGCCAAGTCGGTGAGCTCGGGGACAATTGAGAGACACCCTGCCTCAATGAATAAAGTGGGGAGTGTTGGAGGAGGAGTTCTGACATCAATCTCAGGTGCACATGCACTAGCACATGTGTACCTGTAAACACATATGCACACATATATGTATATTCTGTGCATATAAGAATAAAGTAAATAAAAATAAAAAATTAAAAAGACATAGCAAATAAGGTGGGGAGTGATAGAGGAAGATGCTGGGTATGGTCCTCTGGCTGACACATGCATGCACACATGCTACATACATAACCTCACACACTCACACACCACACATGTCTAACTTTCTTGCCCACCACATCCCCACACAACTGCAATCTGCAGGAACACATGATTCTCTCCTCTTAGTCATGTCCTGTGATGAACAGAGCCAGTGTCCACAGGTGAACCAGCCTGGGAGGCCAGGGTCAGGACTCACCCTATGAAATCCTGTAACATAGGGCTTTGGAGGTTTCAGCTGCAAACAATTAGCTCGTGTTAAAATCCAAAGCCACACGGGTGGGAATATCATAAGGCCTGGCTTTCCAAATTGTGTCCTTGGATGGAACATTCTTATACTTGAGGGTCCATGAAATTCCCTAGAGGATCAATCCATAAGCATGCAGGTCCTGGAGCATCACCCATGTTTCTATTTCCAGGGGTGCCTCCAGCCTCATTCTTCTAACAGATTCCAGGAGCCTGTGCTGCTTCCAGGAGGGTGGTGGGGGATGGTGGTCTGTGTCTATGGTACTGGGGCCCAAGCATGGGGCCCTATGACTGCTAGGCAAGTACTCTGCAATGGAGCCAAAGCTCCAGTCTTAGTTGGTTTTAAAGTAAACTCACACCTGTAATCCTCAGCACTTGGGAGGTGGAGGCAGGGGGGTCAGGGGTTTAAGGTTATCCTCAGCTACAAAGCTGGACTAGCCTGGGCTACATGAGATCCTTTCTCAAAATAAACATGTAAATAAATGTTTGCACTGATTAGTATTCTCATGGAAGTTAATTCAGAAGCCAGACTTGAAAAGCCTACCACAAGCCCCAGAGGCCATCAGAGCCATGTGAACTAACATACCTTTACTAACATACCTTCAGTCATTTCCACACACACCAGTTAACTACTGGATACATTCCAGGGAATCTTTAAATCCTCTGGGGGCTTGAAGCCTGGTCCTTGCTGTCCTGGAGTCCTCAGCCATCAGGGACACAGAGACACAAGCAGACCAGCACAGTCCCATGGATCACACACACTCCCCCACAAAACACCAACACCAGTTGTGTCTGGTGACCTGGAGTGGGGATGGTCCCATGAGCCATCAGGACCCAGTGAGTCACTCAGCTGCCTTAAAGGCAAAGGCTCTTATGTTATAGATGGGGCCCCTGATTTAATGGGCTTGTGGTCCCTTGGAATGCACAGAATGTCCAAGTGAGCAGGGCTGGCTTCACGGATAAGTGGCCTATGCCCAGCCCCCAGCCCACGAACATGATTGAGTTAGTGTTTTATTGCCACAGTCTTGAAATTCTTGGTGTGGGATTCTGTGGCCCTATATTTTGACTTTGTACCCAGACCCTGTGTATTGTATGGCAACCTTCTAAGAAACACTGCACCAGCCCTTAGAGGATCTTGCTTCTGCAATAATAGAGGTCTTTCCAAGGGTCTGCTAACAGAATGCATCACACAAAGACATCAACAATCCACTGTCGGGTAAGAGGGAACACAGGAATCCTGTGTTCTGCATCTGCATCATCTACACTTGCATCTTGTCATCTGCATCACCTATATCTGCATCATCTCCATCTGCACCATCTGTGTCTGTATCATCTACATCTGCATCTGTGTCTGTCATCAAGGCCACAGAGACTGGAGTCTTCAGTTCGTGTGATGGCTAATACTGATTGTCAACTTGACGTGACCTAAATCGCTGAGGAGACCCACCTCTGGTCGTGTCTATGAGGGTGTTCCTAGACCGGGATGATTGAGGTGGGAAGACCCACCTAACTGAGGGTAGCATTATTCCCATCCTCTGAGGCTCCAGACTAAACAAAAAGGAGGAAACAAGCCAGGCCCCAGCATTCACCCCTCTTGCCACCCATCGGTACCTCTTAGCACCTTCCTGACCGTGGTTGCAATGTGACCAGCTAGCTGGCTTGTGATCCTGCTGCTATAACACCTCCACTGTAACAGACTGTACCCTAGAACAGTGAGCTGAAGTAAACCCACCTTCCCGGAAGTTGGTCTTGTTGAATATTTTGTTACCAGGAAAGTAACTAATACAAGTAACTATGGAGTGGATGAACAGAGCTCCCCTCATGCCAACGTATCAAACTTCCTGCCCCAGGGACTTTGCACTGGATTCTCTTCTGTCTAGAACATTTTGCGCAGGTCTACTCCTTCACCTGCATGAACATCTTCCTGACCACCCGACATTCCCTGTTCCCTGACCATAGTTATCTTTATCCTGACACCTGATTCCAGGAGACATCCTGCACCTCCCATGGATTCCTTTACTGACTGTGTCCTGTCACTAGAGAGCAGTTGTTTCATCCATCAAGGTTTGTTGAGGCTTGGAGAGCAGTTCAACCCACGGGGAGTCCCAGAGTCAACATCTGTGTTAGCATCCCCACCCACATCTGTCTGCAGCTCAAAGGCCGTTGGAAGCATCCTGCACAGAGAAGTGGGGTAGGTACACTGTGTGTTCCCCAGCTCCCCACCATCGGGAAACAGAGAGACACTCTGCCAGTCCCGATGGTTTCTCGGGAATCTCAAGAGAGAATCAAATAGGCAAAAGTGCTGATGTGTCCAACAGAGCTTCAATCACGCTGCCTCCTTTTAGGGGAGACGGGGAAATGGGAACATGTCATCCCATCTCTGGAACTGGTGGCAGCTCCTCCCCCTCCTCCTCCTCCTCCTCCTTTTCTTTCCAAATGTCACTTCAAATGCTGCCCCCTTTGACTCTTTTTAAATAGCCAGGGTGGAAACATGCAGGGTGAAGGTGTCACACTTCTCTTTGAAACCTGGGTGGGCAAACTGTCACCCACCTGCACCCCTCTCAGCATGTGATGTCTCCTCCCTGCTTCTCATGTCCCGACCCTGTGGCCACAGGGACTGACTGCAGCTCGGGCAGGACACAGACTCAGAGGGGTGGAGGCAGGCAGGGAAGAGGAATGTGGCTGATAGGACTCCCACCTTCTCTTTCTTTTAAGGAAATTACAGCAAATTGATCTTGTTGGAAAAAATTGCACAATTATCCCTGCCACACGCTGTCTCCGACTGCCAGGGGTGAGGCTAGGAAGAGCGAGACAAAGATGCAGGCCTGGCTTCTAATCCTCCTGGTCTGTGCATAAAGCACCGTTCTTTGTGATCCTTGGAAATTGCTCGCCAGCCCCCACAAGGACTTTAAAGGGAAGCCCAGACTCTCCCTCACGCACAGATCCCCGGCTTTGTTCTGAAAATGAGCCTCATCAGCTTCAATATGCTCCAGTTTGTGAGTTAAGGGGCAGGGAGAGTCCTGACGCAGGCTGGAAGGCAGCTGTGGCTTGCACAGGTTGCAGACTGTGTGGGAGTTGGGACTGCGCAGTGCGGGTGGCTGGCTCTCTGTTCACCCACTGCAAGGTTTCATCTGGAGCTTGCAGTTCCACGTGGGACCTCATCAGGGGAATCCAGGTGTCGGTAGAGCAGCCTCCCAGCGGAGGAGCAGAGAGAGGCAAATGGGATGGGCTTCTTATCCACTTCCCCCAGGGGACCAAGGCCTCCATCCGGGATCACAGGTTGATGGAAGGTAGTGTGAGCAAAGACACAGGACACAAAGACGACGATTATAAACTTGAACTATCCTCTATTGAGGGGCATCTAGCGGGGGCAATGGGGACCAGTGAGGCCAGGCATCTTGGTGGGAAAGCAGATTCTGGAATCACACCCGAGTTTGATCCCAGCTCCCCACTGCCCAACTGTCCATCCTTGGCAAGTGATTAAATGGGCTTGGGTCTTCCTCTCTGTAAAATGGGTATGTCAGAGTATCCACCTCTGAGAGGTTTAAGACTTCAGTAAGAAAACACACAGGAGTGCCTGTCACAGATACCCACTTAGAGGCCACTGCCACGGTCACCATCATACTCATCACTGTCGCTGTCATTGTCTAACTGACCCCTATTGTATCACTGTCTGCTTGGGTGACTCTGGATGGAGTATTCTCTCTCTCTCTCTCTCTCTCTCTCTCTCTCTCTCTCTCTCTCTCTCTCTCTCTCTCTCTCTCTCTCACACACACACACACACACACACACACACACACACACACACTAGAATTGACTTCCCACAGTTCTAGAGACTGGAAAACTGAGATGGACTGAAGCATGGGGAGGCTCTGGTGAGGGCATGCCTCTACCTCCTCTCACACAGGATCACCCTCTGTGCCCCGGATGATGATGCATCCTGGGAGAGAGTGAGCAAGCTACCTGGTGTCTCATTCCACCACGACCCATAACCCTGCCAGTTCAGGACAGGCTCTGGTGGACACACGGAGGCCAACACTCCTCCCCTGGCCCGTGACCTAGTTCCTACTTCATTCCTGAACCCTGAACAGTTCTCGTGCAGGGAGCCTCCCACACCTGACTGGAGGGGTTTGGATTCTGTTCTGTGATGGAGACGCAGGAGTTTTCCATGGTGTGTTTTTGCACAGCTTTCTCCTTGGCTTCAGAGAAAGGTAAAGGGAGTCACCTGTTGTCTTAGGACAGCTGGTCACAGACACAAGGCTGGGGGGATCTTGGGGAGCAGTGGTTGACCTGGGAGCCCCTCTGGCCCTTCTTTCCTTTGATGATGCAGCGAAGAACTTTTAACATGACAGACTGGAGGCTTGGGACTAAGATGAAGGGTCTGGGGGAGGGGCTAGAGGGACCAGCTCAGTTGCCAGGCTCTCCGCAACATTCACCTTCCACATCCCTGCCTGGCACCTGTCCTCATGAGTTCTGCCATGTGCCTGCGGCTCTCAGGATGATGGTGTACTGGCCAGGTTGTGCACTTAACAACCCCTGGACAGGGACATTCTCATCAGCATCCGTGTGAGTGGACAACTGCACATGATTCTCTGAGTGTGGTGGCGAATTTGGCCTTGCAGGAAAGGACGCTCACTAGCTGGGGACAGAATATTCACCACAGCCTGCCTGGATGACAGCATCAGACCTGGGTCTGTTACTTCCAGTGGGCTTTAAACAAAGGGCCTAATTTCCCTTTGTCACAGTATTCCCACTGGGCAATGAAGCTAATTCTCCTGAGCTCAGATTGGGAGGTGATCAAAAAAACCGGAAGTTGTGTGAAGTACCGCAATGAAGAGAGCACCTTTTGATCCTCAGGTCCCCGACCCCTTCCATCCTCTCACAACCTGTGTGGTGTGTGTTCACTCTCACTCTCTGGAACAGAAAGGCAAAGCTGACAGTGGCCAAGAACCTCTCCCTGGGTCACTGGGATACAGAGACTCTTGATTATGTCAGAAACTCAGCTAGAACCAGCTAAAGCATATAAAACTGGTCACTTCGGGTGACTGGGGTATCCAGGACGGGCTTCAGGAACAGCTGTATCCAGGGACTCCAGTTTTGTGCCTGGGGCTCTGTCTTTCCCTTCTACATTTGGCTGCATATTTTCCTGTATGGTTTAGTGTAGTCAGTGTTTCCCTCTGTGTCTACCAGGCACACATGGTCTTTAGCACTCTCCCCTCAGGAATAGAGTGTGCTTCTCCCTAGCTGCGATGTCCAGGCCTCGGTCACAGTCCACTCCTGGATTTGAGTCACTGAGGGAGTTTTGTCCAGACCACACTGACCTCAAATGAAGGAAGCCTGGAATTCTGGCCTTATGAGTCTACTGTGTGTAGTTACAGGGAGAATATGTGTAAGCAAGAGAATCAGGCACACAGTAGGTACTCAGTAAACAGCATCCCAGAGACACTGCTTCTGAGATACCTTGTATAGCTGACATCCCCAACCTGACTTCCATAAAGAATTGGTTTTTGCTTTTGTTTGTTCTAAGCAGCTTTATACGTGGCTGGAGGGATGGCTCTGTTGTTAAAGTACTTGCTTTGTAAGACTTTGCCCAGGGCTGGCCTAATATGTGAAGTCTATCTCCCCAAGCTGTAGAAAGAAGAGAGGCTCTCAAATACACTCCCACCCTGGGCTGATCTATGGCCTTACCATGATGGAGCCTTGACACTGTGATGAATGAATACGCATGCTCATGGACATTCTTGGAAGCAGATTCCAAGCAGAAAACAGACTATGAAGCTCACTTACGGAACCCCAAAAGAAAGAGGTATTAAAACAATGGCATTTGCTGATTCGTGATGGTGGATGGTTCTGTTGTCAAAATGTCTCAGAGTCATTGGTAAGTCACTGGATCCTGGGATGATCAAGGAAAGACCTTCTAAAAGTCATTTTTTTTTTTAAAGTACTGGCATGAGTTTCCATAGGCCTTCTGACAGCCCACGTACCAAGCATACCTCTGGTATTCCACCGAATCCACAATCCTGTGGATGGTCATTGCCTGCATGATAAAAAATGACCTGGCAAAGACTATGGATCACAAACTCATTTTCAGTTGGTTATTGGAAGTATTGTATGTCTGTGATGTGGGAGGTGGGAGGGTATAATGCCCATATCAGCATTTGGAAAAGTGAACTTTGCCAAATAGGATCACAATAAACAGGAATTTGGTGAGTTTCATTCCTGGAGGCATGCCGAACATTCTGTGGAGTTCTGAGCAGAGGCATTATTGTTCACCAATATTTAATACAGAATTTTTCAAACAAATTGAGGCCATCTATTATGTCCCATGGGCTTGGGGCTGGGAAGCTTGCCTTCTTCAACTGGTGGCACCTTGGAATCACAGTTGCACATGGCCCTGATCTGGTAACTGCTAAAAAGGACAGTCACCTGTGCTGAGGGGCTCCATGGGAAGACACATTCTGAGCCCCATTCCAGGATGCGTGATTATCTTCTCCCATAGTGACTCTCTTGTGTCCCTCTAGGATTGAGACCTGACAGACACTGTTATCAGGGTGGAATGTAGCCACTCCCACCTCAGAAATAAACCCCTAGCAACTTCTGACAGGCCATCAATCACCCTGTGTGGATGGGGACCATGGCCATGTGATCTGAAGCATCCAGAGAAGCACTCACAGAAGCTCTGCTTTCAGTGGCACAGGGCAACAGTGATTTATCACCCATGGAAGCTGGTTCTATTTATGTCCTTTTAATTGATATAGTTACTCTGGGTACAAACTAGGGCACATGTCAAGGACCAAGGAAGAGCCCCTTCCCAGAGAGTGCTTGCATTTATTCTGCTAAGACCAGGGTGGACTCAAGCATTCAGGGTGGTTGGGGATAAGCTCAGGCCTTAGGCTGTTAGGGCCTGGAGAAAATGGAGGATGTGAAAGGATCAAGTGATATCACCAGCATAGTGTGTGTGTGTGTGTGTGTGTGCGCGCGCGCGCGCGCGCGCGCGCGCGCGAGCTGGGATGTGTGTGCAAAGAATGGAGAGAACACATCTTTGGAGGGACAGAACTCAAAGCCTGCTATGATTTCTGACTTTAAGAAGTTGTCTGGCCTCATCATGATTGTACTTAAATTAGAAATTGTGGGCTAGGGATGTAGCTTAGTTGGTAGAGTGTTTGCTTAGCATGTGGGAAATTCTGGGTTTGAACTCCAGCACCATATAAACCAAGTATGCTAGTGCATGTCAGTCACCCCATCACTCTGGAGGTGGGACCGTTGAAGAACCCCCAAACCTCTTCCCATGAAATCATCCTGGAAAGCTCATGCAGAAGGGAACACACCAGCATCAGCTGTGTTCACTGAGCACCCATTGACCATTTCAGCTCATTAACATGTTTGCAGGGTTGATTTAAGTGCCATAGGGATGGGGCTGAGAATGTGGTTCAGTTGACAAAGTGCTTGTCTGCTGTGTAGGAGACCAGGAATTGGATCCCCAGCACGGTATAAAAATGGATGTGGTGGTGCACACCTTTTTATAATCCCAGCAATCAGAAGGTGGGAGCAGGGTACAATTGCAAAATCTGCTATGTATAGACTTTGTTCACATAGTTCAAGGCCAGCCTGGGATAAATGAGACTCTGTGAAAACAACAACAACAACAACAACAGAAAACAAAACCAAAAGCCTGATGTCACAGGGAGACAGCTCCTGTGCAGAAGTGATCACACACAGCCCCCATCTGCTCGGCACTCCGTACATGCCTGCTCTTTTTCTGTAGTGGTTGACTCATGATAACCCAAACCCCCAAGGCTCAGGGATGACCCCATATCAGTTCCATGATTCCTGTTGGGAGAAAGGCCTGGCTTCAGAACCTGGAGAAGCATTTGGCCTGTCTGACTTAGCATCTTGGATGAGAAGCTGCTTGGGGAGCATCCAATCAGAAGACAGGAGCCGGATCTCATGACAACTCTCTCCCTCTAGCCAGGAAAGTCTGAGGACTTGTCTACAGAGTGAACTCCGATGTCTAGAGGCAAAACTGTCTTCTTCCTTTGACGCTCATACAGTGAACAGGTTTCCTGATCTCCAAGAACCTTTTCCTTGCACCCAGCGCAGGACTACTTTCTGCCAGAAAAAAATGTGCCAAAAGTAGAGGTACGATTTGATGCCCTTGGTGGCTTCCTGGTGTAGCAACAGTGGATGCAGAAGCCACAGTCTCTGGAGCGCTTAGTCTGCACCAGGCATGGTGTGATGTATTTCACATGCTCACTCCTCATCATGGAGGAAAACAAGGCTTCAATAAGACAAACAGGCCCAGGATCTTATGAATCTGACATTGTAGAGTCTAAATCTGAACTCGGATCTACCTGACCTTGAGCTCTGAACATCTCTTTGATCCTGGTTTCAGAAAGCTTTTCACAAGATTTCATTACACATCTACTCATCTCCACTGTGCTCACAGTTTCGTTGGGGCGGGGGTACTCCATAGATGGAGAGCCTAGTTCTATTGGTTAATCCATACCTGCCATGTCCTGGGAAGGGTGGAGTCTAGAAAGTCTATCCATGTTGATGCTTTGTAACTTCCAGTTCAGACAGACATTTCCAGTGGCCTAGAAGATCGTATTACTTCTCTTATTGCTGTGATTGACAAGAAGCCACTTAAGGGAGGAAGGGTTTTATTTATTACAGTTTGAGCAGGGAAAGCATGGCGGCAGGAGCACGAGGGAGCCCATCACGTGGCACCCACAGTCAGAAAGAAAAGCGGGAAGAATGCTGGTGCCCAGCTCGCTTTCTCCTGTGTTGTAGTCCAGGACCCGAGCCCATGGGATGGTTCTGCCTATGTTTAGGTGAGTCTTATTTACCCCGATTAGTCCTCACAGATGTGCTCGGAGGTTTGTCTCCTGGGCGATTTTAGATCCTGTCAAATTGACAAACAGTATTAACCATCACAAGGATTGGGGTTGCACCCTGCTGGGATCTCTGTATCATTTGTGCCTGGAGTGTCCATCTGTCCCCTGGTTCTGCACAGCCAGCTGGGAGGGGTCACTACCTCAAGCTCTCATCCCTGGTGGTCATTTAAAGCAACATGTCCTGTTGACTGCATGGCATGAGATAGACACAGCCCATAAAGGAGCCACAGCTGGTGGGATGTCTTTATTCACCTTGGTGAGGAGGTAAAATCAAGCCAAGCCTTTCCTTTCTCAATCAACAGCCAGAGAAATACCAAGAATGATGATGCCTTTGCCTCCGATAACAGTGAGATTCACATGGTGGCCAAGCGTGATGGATTCAGGCTTTAAAAATTGCAAATAGCCTATTTAATGCTGAGCATTGCCACCTCAACGCAGTGACCATGCCTGAGCTGCCTAGAATTATTGGGATTTTGTATGTGAGTGTGTGTTTACATAAGATACAATTAAAATTTTAAGCAATCATTTTTTACATTCCTGCCAAGGAAAATGTGTTTTAATTCTCTACTAAAATCTCACTTTGGGGGAAACCAGGCTGTTATTTCATGCTGTATCAAGAAATCACTCTCTAGTGACATTCAATAATATTTCATGTCACAGCAGAATCCATCTGTGCCAAGTCCCTCTCTGTGGACATGTCTGGAATGCCAATGCAGAGTGGTGACATTCCCATGGGATCTGACCCAGGAAGACACAAGCTCAGGGGTATGGGATGGTAAGTCCTTATGACACACTGCTGTAGACTGGCCAGGCCCTGGGCTCAGCCCCTGGGGATGTCACCTCCCTCCACGAAGCAGGCAGACATTATTTTTCCTCTATACATTCATAGCTTGTCTATTTCCTACTCTGTCCCTCAGCTCTGCTTTCTGTCACTGGCCTGTGACACTTCCCCTTTCACCTGACCACAGCCCTTGGCATCTGCTGTTTCTCCCCATTTTTCCCAGACTGACAGGGCATGCTGGAAGAGCCTGCAGCGCTGGCTCCCCAGAGGCAGATCTAAGACGAGCACGATGCAGAGATTTCCTAGGCAAAGTGGGGGGTAATACTGGAGGGGAGGTGGGGAGGGGGACAGGGAAGGGACGCAGTCAAAGCCACTACTGCACTACTTCACCTGCTGCAGCTGAGCCCTGTGGGGGAAACTGAGGGCCATGCAAAGCATCACCATGGAGGTGGCCAGCCGAGAGGCAAGGAAGCTAGGATATTGCACACCAACTTCTGAGTGCCAGGATGGCTCCAGTCCTTAGCACATCTGGTCTACCCTCCCCCACTGAGCCCCAGTCCCAGTCCAACAGCTGTACAATTTGAGAACTATGTGTGTGCTACAAATTATCTGCTTATTTTTGTAGGCTCTTTCCTCTCCCAAGCATAGGAAGAATGTTCTTTTCCAGTTACAACTAGTGCCTCAGGAACTATGCTTATGTTTGCCAGCAACTCAAAAAAAGCTCCAGAAGTGGCCTCTGATACAGTTTGGAGACATAGAAATGATAAGAACAAGAAGAGACACCTGGCCAGGTGGTGGCACACGCCTTTAATCCCAACACTCCAGAGGCAGAACTGGGTGGATCTCTGTGAGTTTGAGGCCAGCCTGGTCTACAGAGTGAGATCCAGGACAGGCACCAAAACTATACAGAGAAACCCTGTCTTGAAAGAAGAAGGAGGAGGAGGAGGAGGAGGAGGAGGAGGAGGAGGAGGAGGAGGAGGAGGAGGAGGAGGAGAAGAAGAAGAAGAAGAAGAAGAAGAAGAAGAAGAAGAAGAAGAAGAAGAAGAAGAAGAAGAAGAAGAAGAAGAAGAAGAGACACCCGAGGGATGACAAGAAGACTCAGTAGGGAAAGGTGCTAGCTAGCAAGCCCAGAGGCCTGAGTTCAATCCCCAGGACCCATTTGGGGAAAGGAGTAAACAGACTCACTCATGCTGCTCTCTGACCTCCATGATAAACAAACCAACAATGGAAATTTAAAAGAAAGCACAGGCAGCTTCCTGGGTGTCACTAGACCTTTCCAGAACCCTCTGTAACGCCAGCTCATTTGTTCTTCTACAGACAGGACAGAAGAACAAGATATTTCACAGTATCCTCACCAGTCCTCCATGTTGTCGTCATCAGCTTTTGTCAGTTCAGAGCATATCTTCAGCCTTGGACATTCCCTCTGCTGGGCTGGCTTCCCATCCCCCATCTAACATCTGGGCAGAAGGCCCTGGCCAGGGCCCAGGGGATGAAAAGTTCTCTGTCTTACCACACATCTCCCTGATTACTAATGAGGCTGAACATTTCAAGTAGAGCTGTAGATGGTGAATTTTCTGTCTATGCACTTTGCCTTGTCCTGAATGCTTGCCTTTTCTCTCTGGGTGTTTGTTTATTTGTTTGTTTTAGAAATACATTCTGGATGGAAAGCTGTCAGGGTTTGTTTTCAGTGTGTGTCTGTATAGGAGTGTGTATGTATATGAGTGTGCATGTATATAAGTGTGCATGTATATGAGTGTGCATGTATATGAGTGTGCGTGTATATCGGTGTGCATGTACATGAGTGTGCATGTTATTGTACATGTGTATGTTAGTGTGAGGCATGTATGTAAGAGGGATGTGAGTGTGCTTGTTGTGGAGTCCAGAGGACAGGCTTGGGTATCATTCCTCATATTACATCCATCTTTTTTTTTTTTTTTTTTTTTTGAGAGAGAGAGTTACCCACTGGCCTGAAGCCCACCAAGTAGGCTAGACTGGCTGCCCAATGAGCCCCAGGGATCCACCCATCTCTGCCACCTCAGCACTTCAATTACAAGCGTGGGCCACCATTCCTAGCCTTTTCATGTGGGTTCTGTGGACCCAACTCAGCCTTTTGCTTGCACGGCCCGCCTTTTCCTGACCCCGTGTACTGACTTTAAACCCTTCACTTCGTTCCTAGTAACTTTTATTTTAGATGATTTAAATCATGATGTGGTCTGGTTTACCACATTTCCTTTCTCATTGACAGTTTTAAGGAAGTTCTCTGCCAAGAAGCTATGAATGCATTCTCCTTCTGGTTGAATGGTGACCTCTTTACATTTAGCTGTTTTCTTTTCTTTTCTTTTCTTTTTTTTTAGATTTTTTTTCCAATTTCATTTTATTTTACAATACAATTCAATTCTACTTATCAGCCACGGATTCCCTTGTTCTCCCCACTCCCGCCCCACTCCCCTTCCCCCCAGCCTACCCCCTATTCCCACCTCCTCCAGGGCAAAGCCTCCTCCGAGGACTGAGATCAACCTGGTAGACTCAGTCCAGGCAGGTCCAGTCCCCTCCTCCCAGGCCAAGCCATGCGACCCTGCATAAGCCCCAGGTTTCAAACAGCCAACTCATGCAATGAGCACAGGACCCGGTCCCACTGCCTAGATGCCTCCCAAACAGATCAAGCCAATCAACTGTCTCACCCATTCAGAGGGCCTGATCCAGTTGGGGGCACCTCAGCCATTGGTTCATAGTTCAAAATAGATCCATATCTATCACCGTGCACAAAACTTAAGTCCAAGTGGATCAAGGACCTCAACATAAATCCAGCTACTCTGAACCTGCTAGAAGAGAAAGTAGGAAGTAGTCTTGAACGCATTGGCATAGGAGATCACTTCCTAAATATAACACCAGTAGCACAGACACTGAGAGAAACAATCAATCAATGGGACCTCTTGAAACTGAGAAGCTTTTGTAGAGCAAAGGATACGGTCAACAAGGCAAAGGGACAGCCTACAGAATTGGAAAAGGTCTTCACAAACCCCACATCTGACAGAGGACTGATATCCAGAACATATAAAGAACTCAAGAAACTAGACATCAAAATGCCCAACAGTCCAATTAAGAAATGGGCTATAGAACTAAACAGAGAATTCTCAACAGAGGAAGCTCAAATGGCTGAAAGACATTTAAGGAATTGCTCAACATTCCTAATCATCAGAGAAATGCAAATCAAAACAACTCTGATCAAATCAAAACACCTTATGCCTGTCAGAATGGCTAAGATCAAAAGCACTGAAGACACCTTATGCTGGAGAGGATGTGGAGCTAGGGGAACTCTCCTCCACTGCTGGTGGGAATGCAAACTATTTTCTTAACTTGAGATGGTTCTTGTGTTTTGAGGTGAACCTGAAGTGAACTTTGATTCTGAATGGAAAAATGCCAGCTTAGGGCTAATTGTGAATGTATCATATTTCTCAGCTCTTTAGAATATCATATCTACTATGAGTATATTATAGTCACACGTTATCTGTGTATGTGTGTGTTAAAATCTGAGTGTCCTGTCTCAGTCCATGTATCTATTTGTGTTTTTCTGACTCAGTATCACAGTGTTTTATTTCTGAGCCCAGGCTGGTCTCACCCTGTTTATATAGTAGATGACTTTAAACTCCTGATCCCCTTGCCTCCATCTCCTGAGTGCTGGGACAACAGACGTGTGCCACCATGTCTGTCCACACTGTCTTAATCATGACAGCTTTATGACATCTTGCTATCTAGGAAGGAAACTTCCTCCTTCCCACATTGTTCTTTCAGTGTTGTTATTTTGGCTTGGTTTTTTGAGACAAGGTCTCACAGTATAGCTGAGTCTGGCCTTAAACTCACAGAGATCCACCTGCCCCTCTACCTTCTGAGGGCTGATGTTAAAGGCATGCACCCCCACTCTAATCCCATATTATTCCTTATTTTGCCTCCTTATATTATTTATTTTTTTAATTAAGATTTTTTCATTCATTTTATACACCAATTAAAGATCTCCCTCTTCCCTCGTCTCACCCCCTCAGCCTCCCCCTCCCAAACCACCTCTACTCTCCTCACAAGAAGGCAAGACCTCCCATGGGGAGGCACATCCAGTTGAGGCAAGTCCAAGCCCTTTCCCCTGCCTCAAGGCTGCATGAGGTGTCCCATCATAGGTAGTGGGCTCCATGGTATATACTCACTCATAAGTGGACACTAGATGTAAAGCAAAGGATAACCAGACTACAACCCCACAGCTCCAGAGAAGCTAACTAACAAGGAAGACCCAAAAAGGGACATAAGGATCACCCTAGGAAGGAGAAATAGATGAGATCTCTATGAGTAAACTGGGGATGAGGGATGGACAATGGAGGGTAGGGGATAGGGGATGAGAACATAAGGGGATGGGATGGTTGAGCTGGAACAGGGATGGCGGGGGAAAGCAGTAAAGAAATACCATGATAGAGGGAGATATCATGGGGATAGAGAGAAGTTGCCAGGAATCCCCAAGGATGACCCCAGCTTAGACTACTAAAAATAGTGGAGAGGGTGCCTGAACTGAACTGACTTTCCCCCATGATCAGGCCGGTGAAGGTGAATGCCTCCTTCCTTTTACGCATAAAATTTCCATAAAAAAAAATTCTGTTGCAGTCCTAATTGGAATTAAGTGAAGCTTTTGGCCAGATTTGGTGGCATTTTCATTTTATAATATTGACTTTGCACTAATGAAGAGCACACATCATCTGTGCACTCCTTTTTAGATCTTTCTTTTTCTTTATGTCGCTCAATAAAGTTTCAGAAATTTCTCCATAAAAGTTTTATTCCCAGGTACCTTTAACTTTGCACTGCAAGTCTTTACATGGTATCTTTTCAAAGCTGCATTTTCTAATTGCATTGGCTGAAATGTGCAATTGATTTTTTTTTTTAGATTTGAGCTTATGCTCAGAAAAATGGCTAAATTTACAATTTAGTGTAATGATTTTGCATGCAGATTCCCTGACTTTTCCAAATCAATGGTTATGTTTTGAAATAATGAAAGTTTGTTTTTTCCTCCTTTCCAATATATTAATATTTGGTTGATTTTATTTGGGGAGTTCTCCCTGGGGGCTGGAGAGATGGTTCAGCAGTTAAGAGCACTTGCTGTTCTTACAGAGGGCCCAGGTTCAGTTCCCATCATCCAGATGGCAGCTCACAACCGCCTGTAACTCCAGTCCCAGGGATCTGAGACCCCCTTCTGACCTCTGTGGGCACCAGGCACACAAATGGTACACAGACATACAGTCAGTCACAACAGTCATACACAAAAAATTTTTGAATCCCTTCCAAAAGAATTTGGCCTTTTAAATGATGAGATTGTTCTTAGACTTTTGTGATTTCTTTTAACATACTAATATTGATTTATAGACACACTGAGGTTTTGTTAATCCAATTTTGAACTTGAGATTTGGTACATAATTTATTTCTACCCCTTCTCTTTCATATGATTCACAGTATTGGTAGGCTTCTTTATTACATGCCTGTTTAAATGTACTAAGCCAAATTACTACAAACCTGGTGGGTTAAAACATCAGAAAGTTGGATCAGGAGAGACGGCTCAGTCAACAAAGCGCTCTCTTTGCAAGCTTGAGGACCTGGGTTCGATTCCAGAATCCTCGTTAAAAAAATAAAAACCCAAGCATGGTGGTGTGAGTATGTGATCCAGTGGCAGGGAAGCAGAGACAGGTGGATTCCTGGGGCTCACTGGCCCTTTAGCAAGGAAGCAGAGACATGTGGATTCCTGGGGCTCTTAGCAAGGAAGCAGAGACAGGTGGATTCCTGGGGCTCACTGGCCCTTTAGCAAGGAAGCAGAGACATGTGGATTCCTGGGGCTCACTGGCCCACTAGCCTTGCCTATTTGGTGAGTTCTAAGCCACTAAGAGACCCTGTCTTCAAAAGAAAAAGGAAGCCAATAGTGCCTAAGGAATGTTACCTGAGACTGGTGTGCACATGCACACACGCACGCATGCACACATGCACGCACACACATGAATACACTAGAATTTTGCTTCCATTCTGAGGACCTAATGTTGGAAATCAGAATCCTTGGCCAAAACAAAGCATCAACAGGAGAGACCCTGATCCTTGCTCTGGTTTCTGGCTGCCAGCATCCCCTGGTTAGTGTGCATCACTCCACCCTCCAGGGCCTGCCTCTTCCACTCTCTCGGTTCCATGTTTACATCGTAGCCTTTGTGCATCTTTGTGTGACAGTGCAGTCCGCTCCCTCCCACGGGGACCAGCTGGATAAAGCAAGCTTGTCCTCCTATTATATCTAAATCTTTTAATTCATCCCAACAGCAAAGATCCATTTCCTCATCAGCTGACAACGAGCGGTTCCAGAAATCAGACCTTGAGATTTCTGAGTGGCCATTATTCAGCCTACTGTACATACCTGTCACTCCAAACTGATGGCTGGAAGCACACCACCACCATAATTCCCTCTATTCTCTACTTCATCCCTATTAAAAATAAACTGAGCCTTCCTATTTCATCTTTGATGTCGTCTTACCTATCATTCACATCTTTCATTTTTATATCTGATTTATCTGCTGTCCATATTATCAAATTATCATCCAAAACTTGGACTTGATTCTTATTTTATAGGGAAACTCAGTTGCATTGTTTTTACTCTTTTCTGTTTTTCTTCATAAAATGTCATCACAGTCTGTTTTGTAATGACCTGTTTTATAACTTTAATTATTTTAAATATATCATGCTATATTTTAGATAGTTCTTTGGGAGGAAAGGTCAGGCTTTTTATTATTATTATTATTATTATTATTATTATTATTATTATTATTAACCCTTACACATGATTAACATTTTCTTTGTGCATTTGTAGCTGGAGAGCAGGGCAGGGCTCACTCCCAGCAGAGCCCGGGAATTCTGTGTTACATTGGCTGAAGGTGAATGCCTCTAGCAATCTGGTATTTCTTCTTGGTTGTCCACAGATGTCATTGCTTAGTTTCCTTCTCAACATGGATTCTAGAGTGATGTGGGTAGTACGGATTTGAACCTTGAACTGCTGTAAGAGTCAGTTCTTGGTATTAACCTTCATAGGTTCATGTTCTCTAGTTTTAAAAAAGAATTTATTTTTATGTGTATGAGTATTTTATTTGCATGTATTATATCTGTGCCATGTACATGCAGTATCAATGGAGGCCAGAAGAGGGCATCAGATCTCTTGACTGAAATTACAGATGGTGGTGACCTGACATGTCACATGGGAGCTGGAAACTGAACCAAGGTTCTCTGCAAGAATAGATGTTCTCTTAACCACTGAGGCATCTCTCCTGTTTCCAATCATTTTCTCTTTGAGAGGACCTAGATCAAGCAACACAACATCTCATCTTCCTAAATGACATCGTTTCATACTCTAACAAAAAGTGACTCAGGAAACATTGGTTTATTTGGCTTAGAATTTTAGGTTACAGTCTGTCACAGCAGGGAATTTCAAGAGCTTGGAGCAGCTGGTCACATCACAGCCTCAGGCAAGAGCAGAGAAAAAGGATCGCATGCACACTCACTTGCTTATGCTCATCTCCATTTCTCCACTCTAATGCAATTCAGGGGACACACACACACACACACACACACACACTCACCCCCATCTAGGGAATTGTGCTGCCCACAGTGGGCTACAATTAACTTAATTAGAAATTCCCTCACAGGCATGCCCATAAGCCAACTGAATCCAGACAATTCTTCATTGAGTCTCTTTTTAGAGGTGATTCTAGATTCTGTGTGACAGTCGGTTGGAGCTGACCATCACACCATGTGTGTAACTGGTCTTCCCTCTATCATTTATGGGGTGGGTAGTGTTAACATTTCCAGCATCCTGCTATCACACAGGACCTTTATTTTTTAGCACCCCTCTCTCTTGAACCCAAGACCCTAATTACTGAACCCTTTCATGTACTGCATCCCCTAGCTCCAGGGTCACAAAGGTAGCTTCTCATATCTTCTTTGGTATTTGGCTCCTAGAATCACTTTTATTTTCTCAGACACTGGTATAAGCATGAAAAACAATGCTTGTTCTGTTTTGTCCAACATTTATTTCTACTGTTTGAGAATTTCATACATGAAAATGTGTTTTAATCACCCCCATCCCCTCTCCCTCTAATCCCTTCCCATTTCTCCACCACTCTTCCCCCTCTAATTCCATGTGACTTTTAAATCCAAACCCACTGGAGTCTGCTCAGTTCTGTCTGCATGTGCCTGGGTGTGAGACCATCTACAGGAGCGTGAGTATCCAGCCTCTCCGGGGCTGCATCCCTGAAGAGAACGGACTTCTCCAGCAGCCATCAGTTGCCAACACTTCCTTACCTAGGGATGCGATTTCAAGGGAATGGTGATAGAAAGCAGGTGGTGTGAAGGGGGGGTGGGGATAACAGAATAGTGAGGGTTAACTGGGTGGGGGTGGGGAATAACAGAATAGTAATGGTTAACTGGGTGGGGTGGGGAATAACAGAATAGTGAGGGTTAACTGGGTGGGGGTGGGGAATAACAGACTAGTAAGGGTTAACTGGGTGGGGGTGGGGAATAACAGAATAGTAAGGGTTAACTGGGTGGGGGGTGGGGAATAACAGAATAGTAAGGGTTAACTGGGTGGGGTGGGGAATAACAGAATAGTAAGGGTTAACTGGGTGGGGGTGGGGAATAACAGACTAGTAAGGGTTAACTGGGTGGGGGTGGGAAATAACAGAATAGTGAGGGTTAACTGGGTGGGGGTGGGGAATAACAGACTAGTAAGGGTTAACTGGGTGGGGTGGGGAATAACAGACTAGTAAGGGTTAACTGGGTGGGGGTGGGGAATAACAGAATAGTAAGGGTTAACTGGGTGGGGGGTGGGGAATAACAGAATAGTGAGGGTTAACTGGGTGGGAGTGGGGAATAACAGACTAGTAAGGGTTAACTGGGTGGGGGATGGGGGACAGAGGGTGCAGGGAACATGGAAAGGAATAACTAATATTGAAGACCTCTGTGGAAGATTCCTGAGAATTTGTTCTGTCAGGTATTCTGTCTCATGGGTCACTAACCCTAGTCCTGCTGTTCTCCCCAGAAGTTCCTGGACACACCACGGTCTCTCTTGAATCAGGACTCTGCATTTGAGAAATTTCCTCTGCCTGGAACGTTTTCCATGGCTCACTCTTCCACATCCTTCTGCTGATGTGCCTTCTGGGGACTTCCCTGAACCTTGTCCCTGAGGAATGACTCCACCCCCATTATCCTCTGTCAGCCTCTCTTCACCCCTTTGTGATCACAGCCCCAAACTGCTTTGTTGATCTGTGAACTTGGTCATGGCCCATCGAGCCCCAGTGACGGATGACACAAAGGTCTTAGCTGGCATGACTGCATTATGTCTCCTCCAGTTCACAGGTTGATGCTCTGTGATGGTTTGGATCTGAAGCATCCCTGCATCTCATGTCTTGAGTGCTTGGTTGTTAGCCTGTGGTACTATGATGCAGGCTGGGAGACTGGAAGAGCCTGGCAAGTGGAGGTAGAATGGGTGGAACTTTGAAGGTTGTGTCCACTGCAGTTCCAGCCTCCTGTCTGCCCTGACATGAACAAGCATCTGCCATGTACACCCATCGCCACACACAGCCCCACCCCCATCTTTGACCCTCCATGATGGACTGCAGTCTTTCTGAAACCATGAACCAATAGATACCTTTCCTCTTCATGGTGGTCTGTCGGGTATTTTGTCAAGCAGTGTGAACAGGAAGTCAGACTAGAGAACTGGGATCAGATAAATCTGACCATGTGGTTCTCTAGCCTTTAGAACTGCCTTGGGGACAGTGAGGGCTATGAATGAGTCTGGAGATGTGAGCTAGAGCTAAGTGGGTCATTCTGGTAGAAGGCCAGAGGCCACAGTGCAGATGGAAAATGAGAACTCTAAAGATGTCACTCCTGAGGTTTCTTGGGGATGGCCCTACTAAGACCTTTGACTTAAGAATCAGTGGTTTTAGATGCTGGTAAAGAATCTGCTTACCTTGGAGATCTGTGTAAAACCAAATGTTGGTCCTTCTTCAAGTCAAAGGTAACTCCTCCTGTCTAATGGCCTTCAGATGAAAACCACGGCCTTCCTTGGGGTTTTCTTGAGCTGGCCAGCCTGGACTAGAATACCCCCATCTGCTACCCTAGATCTCCAGCTTGTCACCATCCCAAAAGATCACTAGGTGTGTAAACATCCATAATATATGTGTCAACTCTTTATAGAGAATCTCTGTCATCTGGAGCTGAGGTGGAGACAGGAGGATTCCTTGGATTCACTGACCAGTCTAGCAAAATTGGAAAGTTTCTGATCAATAAGGGACGTCTCAAAAAAACAATAATGGATGGCATTCTGAAAAGATGGTATTAGAGAAGATGTTGGCCCTCACATGAATGTACAAGTATGTATGTCTGCACACCTCCAACCTCTCTCCTCAGTACTTGGGAGCCTGAGGCAAGAAGATGGCTGTTATTTCCAGCCAGTCTACAGTGAGCCCCTAAGGCCCTGTCTCAAAAAACCCACCAACAGAAAAATGAACAAGTAACTCTTTCTAGTCTTGTCCCCCTGCCCCCCCTCACACCTGTATCCATGCATGTGCTTAGGTACTTCCTTCCTTGACATGCACACACCTCACTGGTTCTGCACGTGTCCAAACAATGTAAGCATTAGGGAGTAGAGAAGCTGGCCTTTGAACCAGTGAGCCTGGCTGCCAGCATTACCTACTGATTCCCCAACACAACAGGAAGGTACGGTGTCAGGTCTACCAGACTCAGTGAGAATTTTAAGTGTGAAAACTTTATAACCAGAATGGACAAGCTTTCCTAAAGCCTTACACGCCTCTCAGCTTGGCGGCTTCATACATCATACATTTTCTTTCCTGCTAGGCACACAACTGATGCCTAATATCACATGTGAACTTTAACAGGCTCATCCCCAGCACGAAGCATCCCGCAGTCCTCCAGGGTTTCCATCAGGGGAAAGGAAGAATCTACGTTTCACATCACCATTTGTTGTTATGACAACACTCGGCCTGGAGCTGCACTGAGATGTCTATGCAGACTTCTGAGCTGAGTACAATCTGTCCTCTCTGTATTCAGGAGGTGGGTTTATGCACATAACTGCCAGTTACCACATCTACCACACACACTGTGTTTCTTAGATGCCTTAATGCAAAGCGTACACCAGGGCTTTGGGTTCTCAGTGAGGTTTTAGCATACTTGTTTCACACTCATCCCAGCACTGTGGCAAAGGAACTCAGGTAGATATGATCTTTGGGAGGATATACTAAGTGTTCTTCCATTCAGCTCTCTTTACTATTCTATCAACAAACATGCCAATGGCAGTACATGTTTTTGTACACCTATGTTTCATTCCATGACTGTTTGGGTTGATGTCATTCACTGTCACGCTTTTGAGAATTTCCAGTAGTTTTTTTACCTCAATGAAATAATGCAGCTTATACTTAGGGGTATTTTATCCTTTCTCCTCTTCGTCGACATTGAAATTGTGTTCTTTCCCAGATCACACCACTGCATAGGGAACATCTCTCCACACAGCACATCTCCTTATGAGCATGGGGGAGAATTCCGGAGTCCAGGACCCATAGTAGAATTGCTGGCTCTTAGCACATGTACCCACTCTTTGGGTTAACACAGAGTTGGATGTTCAAAATGGAGGAAAAACTCAAAGCATTTCCACTGAAATCAGGAACAAGACAAGAATTCCCACTCTCCTGTTCAAGGTACTGCTTCAAGTCTTAGCTGTCATAACAAGACAAGAGAAGATGAAGGGATATAAACAGAGGAGGGAGAAGTCAAAGTCTCCTTGTTTTCAGGTGATATGGTTCTGTACGTGAAAACCCCCTCAAAGACACCAGCAAAGAACTCCTGCAGCTGCTACACACGCAGCCAAGTGGCAGCTCAGGGAATTCACACACACAAACCAGAAGCCTTCTTATTTATTTTTTCTATTCCCTAATATATTTTCTGGGCTATAGAAGGCTACAGATCTTTTATTTTTACTGTGGCTCCTGTGCCCATATACTTTTTTGAATTCTCTTTTAAGTTCTTAGGTTTTACATATAACTCTCTTTGGGTTTTAATATAGATGGCTCTGGTTTTTACAGATACTAAGAGTGCTATTTCCTTCTCCTTTTTAAGCCTACTTTCTTCTTGTTTACTGCATTGACAAAGACTGCAAACATCATTCTAAATAATAGATCAGCTGGCAGGTGCCCATTTTCTAATGTCTCTGGAATATTACCATATTAGCCATCAAGCATCATTCTTATTCTTAGTTCTGGGGGTATTTTGATCCATCTCCAGTTAATAAGAGGTTTTCTTTCTTTCTTTTTTTTCTCTTAAGTTATGAATGAATATCGAATTTTATTGACCGCTCTCTCAACAGCTACAGAATGAATCACGTGACCATTTTCCTTGACCAGTTGGCATGTTGAGTGACACCATGCTGGCCTTTGCAGGACGAAGCTCATTAGCCACAAAGCATTGACTGCAGCATGCTGCTGGATTCACTGTAGTGAAGCACTTTATTTAAGATTTCACCATGTCCCAGAAGTGAGAACAACCTTTAATGATAAGGTCTAGCCAGGAACCTTCTAAAACTGTTTCCCATTTTTGTGTTTGTTTTGAAATTTTTACATAAGAAAAATACAGGATCTGTCTAGTGGAAGCTGTGATAAAAGCCACTTTTGGGAGCCAGCAAGAGGGCTAAGTGGTTAAAAGTGCCTGCCACTAAGACTGATGGCCTGAGTTCGATCCCTTATACTCACTTGGTGAAGGGAGAGAACCAACACCCACAAGCTGTCCCCTGACCTCCACTAGAGCATCCCCCACACACATACAAAGAAAATAAGAAATAAACAAGCAAGGGTGGGTGAGGCACCTTTGACATAGTTCGGGCTCATATCATCTTCTCTACCTGGAATCTTCTCTCCATTCCTACTTGGAAAAATTCTCAGGAATTCAAGTTTCATTCAAACACTACAGCCTCCTTGACTTTACATGGCCCCCTTTCCTGTACCCCTTACTGTCCTGGGACCTTGATTACACCCACTCTCCCAGGTGGCCTTGCAGTTGGACATGCCTGTAGAATCTGTGTTTCACCGTTCAGGGTGCAAACTGACCCTTCTGGGTTCCAGCACTAGGTCTGCCTTTCTCTTATGGAAATCTAGTATACGTTTGTCACGTGACTGCCTCAACCACAGGAGTGCTGCACTCATCATATTCCAAGTACACACACCCAAGGCAGACAGAAATAGCATGAAGGAGGGGGAAAAGGCGACTTTTATTTTTAACTGATTTTTGATGTTAATTCTTGGGAGATAGCCTCATCTGGAAGGAGCTGCAAGAGACACGTGCTCCAATTGGGTGGGGTGGGGGGTGGGGGGACTGGGTGGTAGAGGTCATGTCTGGGAGACAGCAGCTAGGCAGCATTTATGGAGGATTAAATGGACCAAATAAACTATCCCCAGGCTTACAGCAGAGATTCACTGTACTGACCACAATTAGCACACAGGTTACCGTCAAGGGCGTATGTAGGTTATCCAGTAACCTGTGCCATCTCAGCTCAGTGGAGAAGGGAAGTGTTAACATCGGGGACTGAGAGCAAGGTGCTGGACCAAGCCCTGCTCCTGCCTCTATGACCTCAGGTAATTTACAGCTGTGGAACGCAGACACCCAGACACAAAGCTTCCTTCAAGGGATAGACTGGAGAGAGGATTGCCCAAGAATGGTTCTAGCCCCATATCTCTGGGATCTGTGGGACATTTTAAGCACAGGTAGGACCACAGTAGACCCAGCTTGGAAAACTTAACCTTCACCCAGGGTAGGATTTCTGGCCTAATCTGCTTCATGTTACTCTTTTACAAGATGGTTTCCTTCTCTGATTCTCCTCTGACTAGGACCACCCTAGCTGGTGTTAACTAAAGACGTGTGAGTGAAGGGTGGCTCATGAATCCCTGTCCCTGTCCCCGGCCCCATTGGTCTAGCAGCACTAGAGCTTACCAGAGGTCCAATAAGGGAGTTACGTTATACTGTTTCGTGTGTGGGGTGAGGGGAGGTCATTTGTGGAAGGATTGGCCTACCTGCAAGACCTCCCCTTCTTCCTAGGGTCGGTGCTACATATCTATAGTCCGAGCACTTGGCGGGTGGAGACGGTAAGATTGTCCTGATTCCAAATTTGGGAATAAAACAAATTCCCCCTCTCTCCTTCCTTTCTCCCCTCTCTTGTGCTTCCTTTTCCTCCCCCCCACCACTTCCTCTTCCCCTTGTCCTCCTGTCTCTTCTCTGCTGTGATTTCCTTTTTCTTTTTCCATTTCAGAAATTATCCACCTCCCTGCAGGAGAGCTGGAATTACAGAAATGTGCTACAGTGTCTGGCTTTCTGTGGTTGTCTGGCTTTCTGTGGTTCTGTGAATCCAAACTCAGAACCTTCTTTATCATCAAGGACTCTTTATCCATTGAGCTGTCTCCCTGTTGTGGGACATTTGATCACACTGGAACCCTGCCATTGGGTTATTTACTGGGAAAACCTGTTGCTAGCTGTGGTGTGGCTTAGCCCTAGTACACACCTTTCATCCAAACGCTTTCTGCTGGAATGTTGTAAACAGGATTAAATAAAGTCAACCATAGGTCAAAAGGCAGAGCAAGCAACCAATTGACAGGAAAAAAAAAAAACCATAGAGAGTAAGAGGGAGTCAGGAGGATAGAAAGAGAGACTCATAGGAAGCAGAAGGGACAGACATTCAGTTTGAGGAGTTTTGTTTGAGATGGCTTAGGAGAAAGCTCTTTGTCTGGGATATTGGTGGCGGAGGAAGATCAGCTGGGTGCTTCTCTGAGCTGGCAAGTTTTCACCCTAGCATCTGGCTCCCGAGTCTTTATTGGTAAAATCAAATGATTGAGATTTAGACAAAAACAACATCTCCCCAACCCCATTACTCACTTTTCTTTAAAAAATAAAATAAAATTACATTTATTTATTTAGTGCATGTGTGCATGCATGGCGTGACTGTGTGTGTACCACCAAAGAACTCAGGTCATGAGCACTGGAGGCAAGCACTTTTATCCACTGAAACATCTCACTGCCCACCAGCCTCATTCTAAACTTTCTAGGAAGAAATGTGAATCCTGATGACTACCCAGCAGCCATGATGGGTCTGATTAAAAATCGTTCCTGATTGAATAGCTTGTGCCTTTGTTGGGCAGCTAGAATTCAACCGGTACAGGCCAGCCTTGCTGGACCTTAGCTGGGCTCATCTACACATCTCTGGGCCAACTTGGAAATGGCTTGGCCATTTTACCTGGAGCACTATGGCTGCTTATGTCTCTCATCCTTCTCCTGCAGTGCAAGGAGCAAGAGAATCAATTGAGATCCTAAAGGGCCAACCCAGAATGGGCAACCATCATCCTGTCCTATCCTTTTGGTCAAAATGAGTCACGTGGCATTATGGACTAATTGTATGTCACCTCCTCCCAAATTAACATATTAAACCTAATTACTCAGTCTGATAGCACAACCCATGCACGTTAGAGGCACCAAGGCACCATTCTGGCCTAAGAGTCCAGCATGTAGACTCCAACACCTGCCAGAATGGAAACACAAAGACCATCAAAGTCCATATGTGGTGGTATTGTGTTCCCCAAAATATTGTGTACCTTAATAAACTTATCTGGGGTCAGAGAACAGACAGCCACTAGATACAAAGGCTAGAAAATGGTGGCACTCACACCTTTAATCCTAGCATTCCAGAGATAGAAATCCCTCTGGATCTCTGTGAGTTCAAGGCCACATTGGAAATAGCCAAGCATGGTGACACACGCCTTTAATCCCAGAAAGCCAGCCTTTAATCCCAGGGAGTGGTGGTAGAAAGCGGAAAGATATATAAGGCGTGAGGACCAGAAACTAGAGGCATTTGGCTGGTTAGGCATTTGGCTGGTTAAGCATTTGGCCTGGTTAAGCTTTCAGGCTATGGAGCAACACAGTTCAGCTGAGATTCATTCTGGATGAGGACACAGAAGCTTCCAGTCTGAGGAAACAGGACCAGCTGAGGAACTGGCGAGGTGAGATAGCTGTGGCTTATTCTGTCTCTCTGATCTACCAGCAATAACTCGACTCGGGTTTGATTTTATTAATAAGAACTTTTAAGAATCCTTCTACATCCATAGCTCTGAGAAAGTCCCCAAATGTATTAACCTGGCTTTGTTCATTTCTGTAACTTTACTTATTGCTAACTCTTCTTGCTAATTGAAGTGTGCCACCCAGGATATTTTTTTTTTTTGCATAAAAAGCCAAGATTGGTAAGGCTTTTGGCTACACAATTTGGTCAAGTTCCCTGTGTAGCCCGGCGGTGGGTGAGTAAAGACCGCACAACAATAGTGTTTGGAGATGGGGTCCTGGGGGTGCTAGGTAGGTTTAGATGAGGTTAGGTTGGTGGTGCCTTTGTGGTGGGGTTAGTGTCTGCTTTAGTCACCTGCCTCATTACTTGACAGAAGCAGACTAAGGAAGAATGGGTTTATTTTGGCGGGAAGTTCATGGGTACAGTCCATCATGGTGTGGAAGGCTAAGTGACACTTTCAGGGTGGGTCTTCTAACTCAACTGGAGAATCCCTCACAGGCCTGTCAACAAGGCTTGTTGCCTAGGTCACTTTAGATCCTAACAGATGGACAATAGGAACCATCACCATGTTCTCATAAGAGGAAGAGACAGTGTTTTTCCCCATCTCTCCCTCCTCCTCTCCCATGTGAAGACATAGAAAGAAGATAACTGTCCAGGCTAGTTTTATGTCAAGTTGACACAGGCTGGTGTCATCAAGAGAAGAGGGAAGCTCAGTTGGGAAAATGTCTCCATACAAGAGGGCTGCAGGCAGGCTTGTAGGGCATTTTCTTAATTAGTATTGATGGGGGAGGGCCAAGCCCATTGTGGGTAAGGCCACCCCAGGATGGTGGTCCTGGGTTCTATAAGGAAGCAGGCTGAGCAAGCCATGGGAAGCAAGCTAGTAAAGGGTGCCCCTCCATCAGCTCCTGCCTCTAGGTTCCTGCCCTGCGTGAGTCCCTTTGATGAAGAACAGTGACATGGAATCATAAGCCAAATCAACCCTTGCCTCACCAAATGACTTTGCTCATGGTGTCTCTTCACAGCAGTAGTAACCCCAACGAACTAGGACGCTTAGTCCATGCACAAGGCAGACTGAGGGTCCTTCCTAGAAACCATACCATGCCTGCACGCTGATCTCAGACTCTCAGCCTCCAGGATGGTGAGACAGAATGTCTGCTGGGGCCAGAGGGGTGGTTCAGTGGGTAAAGGCCCTTGCTGCCAGGCCTCCTAACTTGAGTTAGATCCCCAGAACCCACTTGGTAGACGGAGAGAAAAGGTTCTCACATGTTATCTTCTGACCTCCACATGACCACCCCAAACAATAAAGTTAGGTTAAAAAACAAAGAACTGGTTCATGTTGAAGCTTCCCAGTATGTGGTATTTGTTACAGGCACTGGTCTGACTAGAACACATGAGGGAAAATCCCTTCACTGTCACAAGAGGAACATTGTTCAAGGATAAAGGGAACAGACACAGGGGAGGATGATGAGAGCCCACGACAGCTGTCAATCTGCTTGGATATTAACATGTACATTGGCTGCAGGTGTTAGGCAAAGAAGTGGACTTCCACAGCTCCTCATCCTGGACGTCATTGGCAGAGCAGAGATGGAGACAGGACTGTCCACAGACTCCACCTATCCTACAGGTGTCCATCTGGTTTGTGGTCAAAAAAGAATTCACAGAACTGAGAAAATGCAATCCGTCTGCAACGATGGCCATGAAAGGTCTCGGGCAGGGGCTCAAGAGAGGTGCTGAGATGGACTGTTGGGGGTAAGGCATTCATCAGCAGAGTCATTAACACTATAGTTTGATAGACAGACAGACAGACAACAGCTTGGTGGAGAGATTGGGCTTCCAGCACCAGATAGCATGGCAGGGGCTCTGAGGAGAGAAATTCGGGCCCATATGGTAGAAGTGGGGTTTGTTTGTGTGCCTTTCTGAGGATAGGGAAGGCTTCACAGGTCTGTAGCCAGACTCTCTGATTCCGATGTTGGACGCGGGGGAAGAGCAGGGTGTGTGGACACCAATATCTCCTTTGATGTAAACTTACATCCCAGGTGAGAGGTCCCGGCACTGTCTGTGGGCTGGGACTCAGTGTCTGTGCCTGTGGCTGTCTGTGAGAGGAGGCTGCAGGTGTTGTCACTTGAGCAACAGCTGGATTCTCACATTCTTCCCGGCTTACGCCGAGGCATGTAAGCAAGGACAATTTTTCAATCTTGCTGCCTTGAGCAGATCCAGGCTGCCTAGTTTTAATGGAGGGGCATATTTCCCCTGCTTTTATTGTGGAGGTTTATGACCAGAGTTTTCTTCCACGCTTGTAAGGACGTGTTGGAGGGGTAAGATGAGGATAATGCTGGCCTGTTTCTCAATTTTAGATTATCTCTCAGAAACTCAAGTACACAGCCACAGAAATCATCCTCAGTAATTTCAAGTTGGCAGAGCCAAGCTAATTATCTGCAATTTCATCTGTCAAAATAGTTTGGAAATCTCTCACGTGCTAAGGGATGAGTCTGCTGGGAGGACCTTGCCAACACCATGGGATTTTCACACAGAAAGTGGTGTTAAAAGATGGCCTTGGGAAAAGGGCATCTTACCGGCTTCCGGGGATGCTCATACGGCTAAGCCATAAGGGCACGGCAGGGACTGGGACTTTGCCCTAGCTGAGCCCCAGCAGGCTAGAAATCATGAGGATGAATTCTCTGGAAGAATCATGGTGTCTTTCCCAAGGACCCACGTTTGGTGCAGACTAGCCTAACACTTTGTCTTAGAGAGAGATCTTAACTGTGGAGTGCTTGTGGCTGATAATTCTCTGATCGGTCAGTGCTTACTTCCTCCTGCTTTTCATCTGGTTAAATATCCCAAGCCTCTCTCTTCTAACTATGAGATGCTCTGAGTGGACCCTTTAGCTGCACTACAGCTCCCTTGAGAGGTTGACATTTTTGAATCAAGGCAATTCTACCCCTGAGGCTTGTTGGATGTGTGCTTACAGGGCAGTGGGGGGCAGTGGGGAACTGAAAGACCAGAAGGAGGAATTGGGTTAAGTTGTTCCTTTTTGGTGACAGTTGAACAGCAGCTATAGCCACACAGCTATCAGCTCCTTCTCTGAGTCCAGGGGACACTCCCATCCTTCCTTCACCCCTAGAGGTTATAAGATTATGAGGTGCTAGACACAGAGTAACTCATCAGCTCCTTCAAAGTCTGAAGTTTTAGTTAAACATGACTCAGGGGCCTGATTGGACCACACCACCTACCTCCTGTCAGGATGTCCCACAAAGTTCTCAAAGAAGAGTTGGGATCAGAGAGATCGGTGGTGCCACTGACACATTCGTTATCGTGATGACCAGGAGCAGTGGGGCATGAATGCAGCCTGCCTTTCTGAGTCATTGGAGGAGTTGATCAAAACACCAAACAGACTTCTCCTGCTACCCCCTTCTTTCTCCTCTCCTCTCCTCTCCTCTCCTCCTTTCCTATCTCCCTCCTTTTCTTGTTCCCCCTTCCTTCTCCCTCTCTCTTTCTCCATCCTCCAGCCCTTACCAGCTCTTTCTGCAATATTTCCTGTGCTCAGAACTGAGACAACAAAGGTGGGTTAGGATGGCTTTTTCCTCCAAAAGCTTTGAGCTCAGGGTGGACTCCATCACCACAGGGAAAAGTAGACTGTACTGAGTGAGGCTACTGAGTCCTTAGACCTTGGTCACATTCTTATTCTATCCCTCACCAGTGGGTTACTTTGGACATTAAACCTATTAAACCTATTTGCTGCTGCCCTCACATTTACAAAGCAGAAGTGTCTTAGTCAACCTCACAGAGCATTCATGAGCATCCTCATGATGAGAGATGTAGATGCCAGCTGAGCCAGGGTAAGCTCAGATAACCAGAAGACTCCACCTTTCATTTTAGCACAGAGAAACCCCAGTAAGGCCATTCAGTGGTGAAAAGTACCAGGACCCTACTTAACTTTGCTGTTTAAATAGAACTGTTAGCAAGTATCACCTTCCACCCTTTTCCAGGAGGGCTGTGAGGATCCCATGAGATATAAAATGCTGATAAGCCTCCAGATTATAAAATAGTAAGAGTGCCAACCAAACAGCAGCTCTCATTATCATACAATTCGGACTTGAATTTTGACACTCTTCTATTCCTTCCCCAGCTGGGCATGTGACTGCTCCCACTGATTCCAGGATCCCCTGTTGTTTATTTATTGGAATTTTGAAATAGTCATGGCCAGATGAACATGGAAAAGAAAACTGTCTTCCAAATTTGCAGAGATAAAAGAGGGTTCCCAGAATGTAAGAGGATGTGCCAATTGGAGTGGGTATGTATGTGTATATGTATGTACATATGTGTGTGTGCATGTTCATACGGGTGTGTATATGAGTGTGTGAAAGCCAGATGTCTTCCTAATTATCCTCTACCTTGTCTTTTGACACAGGGTCTCCCACTGAACCTGGAGTTCATCACTTTGGCTTCATTGGCTGGTCAATGAGCTCCAGAGATCCTCCTTGTCTCCACATCCCCAGGGCTGGGGTTACAGACATGAGCCACCATACCTGGCTTTTTACAGACTCAGCCATCTCCCCAGTCCAGAGCACCTGTCATTCGAACATCTGTAGTGGGTAGCCATTCCAGCTTTGATCTGGAAGTTCCAACCCCTATTGAGGCTTCGGCAACTGTCATGCCTACAAGGTGGGGCCAAGGAAGGCGCCGAGAGACCCGAGATCTGCATGGGCCAGTGTGCTCTCTGTTCCTGGACCCTAGATGGTGGAGGTTGACTGAGCAGAGCTCCAGAGAACACTGCTGGACTGTGATACACCTTCCCCAGACCCTGCGACCTACCTATCTCTTCATTTGTAAGTTACCCACTAAATAAATCTTCCTTTTAACTACGTGGAGTGGCCTTAATAATTTCACCAATAAACATCTCTCCTGGCTCTCTCATCTTGTAAGCAGGGAGTCAGCAAGTATGCTTGTACTGCTGTGCTCTGTGAGCCCACTCTGCCCTATGCCCCTGCATAGGGAGATCCTCACCATAAGAAACCAGCATCTTTTGGACCCTACCCATCTGGTGAGGTAGGAGGGGCATCAAAAAGTTGAAGCAGGAGCTCAGTAAAAGATAAATGCCAATCAGGGCTGCCTGCCTTTGATCATCAAATTCTTGCAGCAGACCACTAATTCTCCTGGTACAATTTGCATTCTTAAAGGGCTTCCCAACTACTTTAAAAAAAAATCTTCCCTTCATCCGAGGAGTTTACAGGTATGCTTTCAGTGACTTTTATAACAGTGGTTTGCTCTATTCAGACTCTGAATGGTAGCTATGGGATCTTGGGAGACTTTGGAAAACCATCTGTCTGTCAACGCTAAAACTCAGCGACTAGGGAGGGTGCCACGTGTCACTCCTACAGAGGCCGGCCCTGTGTCAACTACAACTGGCAATATTGCCACATCTTTCTGAAATTGAATTTTTCTGTAATTCAACTGGGTTAGAGGACTAATTCTCAATGGGCCAACCTTGGACCCCAGAAGCCATTTGGCAATATCTGCAGACATTATTTAAGGAAAGGCTGCAGAGGAGATATCATCACGTCTTTCATGATTCTAAAGGAACCTGTCTAGTCTACACTCACTGCTGTAACAGATGACCATGGAGTGGCTGGATGACCACGGAGTGGCTGACTTATAAAGAACAGAAATTTACTGCTTACAAGTCTCAAGGGTAGAAAGACCAAGGTTGAGGTGCTAGCAAGTTCCTTTGCCTAGTGAGGGTCCAGATTGTACTTCCAGTGTGGAACCCAGAACCCCACATCTCCAGAGGGCAGGGACATCATGTCTTTATGTCATAGAATGACACACACTTGCCAGAGCCTTCATAAGATGGCCTTCTATAGAGGCCTGACTCCCAGGCACCAAGTAAGAGCCCACATCTCCTCTCAAGGGCCAGCCATTTGGGGAGCACCTGAAGTTTGGATGGGATACATGCAGATGAGGAGAACTGTGGCTGCTGGGACATGGACTCCACAGTGTGCTGGAGCCATGGAATAGTGCATGGCAGCACCATCCTCCATACCTGCTAATGAATGTCTAGAGTAGATGTGAGGCAGGGGCTGGCGTCTCAAAGCCTAGGGGAACTGGATCCTTCATCTATCCTCTGCTGCTCCTTAGTCAGTGTGTGTGTGTGTGTGTGTGTGTGTGTGTGTGTGTGTGTGTGTGTGTGTGCTTACATAGGAGGATTGCATGTACACAGTGGTAGGAAAAGGAATGAAAATCTTACTGAATACCCCAGTCCTAGCACAAAGAGAAGAGCAAGTGTACAAATCTGAGGATACCATGAGGGCCTGGCTGTGCCTTCTGAGCACATTTCCATCAGTAACTTGCAGGTTGGAATTCTGGGGGTTCCTCCTCCTTTCTAACTGATTTTCTGTGACAGCAGGGCCATTAGATTTACTGAACTATGGTAGGTGAGTAGGGAAGGAGGGACAGGCTGATAAGACAAAGAGATTGTTAGCCGAGGAAGCAGGCTCAGGACAGTTCCATGAATTGAGGTGAGATATCTCAGAGGCAAGGTTCAGCAGGTAGTTATGGGAGTCAAGGGCATTCTAGCAGAAGATACAGAGATGATGAAGTGAGCTTGCTGAGGAGTGGGTGCTGTGAGCAGAAAGGTGATCAGGGGAATGCTTTAGGTCCTAGTGAGAAACCCTGTCTTAAAAAATAAGGACAGCTCCTGAAGAATGACACCTGGTGCTGTCCTCTGGTCTCCATAGATGTGCATATATATATCACATACATATATGTATGAGAGAGAGAGAGAGAGAGAGAGAGAGAGAGAGAGAGAGAGAGAGAGTAAATAGGAGAAAAGATTAGAGAAAAGGCCAGGGCTTACTCCTACCAGCTCCCTTGGACTGCAAGGCACTAGTTCCCTATCCTGCATCTGTGCTCACATCAGACCCACAGTTAGACTGGCCCTCTACATACGACTGCTGGGGTACCCATCTCAGAGTCAAGTCCAGCATCTTCACGGTGACCTATCTCATCATCACGTGTCATACTTTGATCTGTCCTCTCCCAAATCCATGTTGACACCAAGCATCCATTGTGGTGGAATAAGAAGGAGGGACCTATGAAAGCCAGTCAGGCCACATGGCTTCTACTCTCATGAGTGAGATTAATCGTTCATCCCCCATGGGCCACTTTGCCCTTCTGCCTTCTCTCATGGAATGATGTGTCCTTCCTGGATGCCAATGCTTGTATCTGGACTTCCCAGCCTCCAGAACTACAAGGCAATAAACTCCTGTGCATTCTAAGTCACCCAGTGTCCAGATTCTGTCAGAAAAACACACACAGGGGAAGACATCACTTGGTTGAATTGGTGTGGACTGTACCCAGCAGTGACAAGCTTGCTCCTCCCTCTGGGTTTGAAGACACCGTTTCCTCTGCAGAGAATGCCCTTTCTGCAGCCCCTGACATGGAGCAGTCCCTCATTCCCTATATAGCTTCACTCATATGCCACCTCCTGGTGGAGATAGCATTTCTGCTCCCACAAACTTAGAATCCCGCCTTGCTAAAGATGTCTGTTTTTATCTTAGAAGACAACACTACTTATTTATCTCATTTTCTGCCTTGTTTCTTTTTCCATACAGGAACTTGTATAGCCCAGGCTGGCCTTGGGCTTACTAAGTAGCTGATGATGGGTCAGAACTCCTAATCCTCCTGCCTGCACTTCCTGAGTGCTGGTAGGACAGGCATCTGTCACCACACCTGGTTATGCGGTGCTAGGGATTGAGTCCAATGTTTCATTCACGGTAGGCAAGCACCTACCCACTGACCCACACCTCAACCGTTTGTTTTATCTTTCCCGTTGGACTATAAGCCTCTTATGGACAGGGGCTCTTGTCTGTTTCACCTTATGCTTCATTTCCATAGCTAGATCAATGGCTAGCTCATAGTAGCAGCTTCATCTGTGTCTTAGGGTTTCTATTGCTGTGAAGAGACACCATGACCATGGCAACTTTTGTAAGGAAACATTGAACTGAGGCTGGTTCAGAGGTTTAGTTCATTATCATTATGGTGGGAAGCATGTCAGCATGAAGGCAGACATGGTACTGGAGAGGTAGCTGAGAGTTCGACATCCATATCATCAGACAGCAGGAAGAAAGTGAGACAATGGGCCTGGCTTGAGCATCTGAGACCTCAAAGCCCGCCCCCGGTGACATACTTCCTATAACAAAGCTACACCTATTCAGTCAAGGCCACACCACATAATAGTACCACTCCCTATGGACCTATGGGGCCATTTTCATTCAAACTACCACAATCTGTAACTGTTCTAAATTAGAATTTACCACCATTTACTTATACATAGTAGATGCTGTTCTGGCAGCTAGGAAAAATAAGTTTAAATTTATTTGCCATATTTTAGAACATTTCTATTTTTTTTTTAATGTGACTTAGGTCTGTTTACCTTTTCTTTCAAGAAAAAAATCCTTTGATTCTAGGTGTATTCAAATTAATGCTGATAGTGAGAATTAAGTAACTGAAGTTTATCTTCACTTACTGATAATTCCGTATAAGAAACACATCAGTCCTTGATGAGAGGAATTCTTTACCTGTCTTCCTCATTGGTTTGGTTAGTTTGATCAGCACTTGTCTGAGACCATAAGAACCCCAAAGAGGGACTTTTAGCTAATTTTTCTGTTGTTGTGAGAAAATGTCCGGTTAAAAGTGATTCAAGGGAGAAAGGTTTTCTCTGGGCCCATAGTTCTAGGGTACAGTCCACCATAGTGGGGGAGACAGGAACGTGAGGCGGCTGGTCACATGGCATCCACAGCCTGGAAGCAGAGGGAGGTGAATGCGTTTCCCCTTGAAAGCCATCCAGGACTCCAGCCTATGGAATGGAGCTGCTGTCCCACCTCAATTAGCCTAATCTAGATAATCATTCAAAGGCATGCCCTGAAGCTTGTCTCCTAGGCGAACCATCACACAGGGTCCTGATCCATTGCTGAAGCACCAGTGGATGGCATTGAATAATTATTAAATGAATGAATGCATGAGGCAATGACAGGGGACATTGGATACATTCTCAATCTTCCCATTTGGGGAAGGGGAAGAAGCCGCTGGCACCAGGATGGTAGAGGCTGCAGATGCCGCTGAAGAACCTGACACATATGAAGTGCTCTCTCACCACAGAGGTCAATCCAGCACCACAGGTGAGTAGTGTTCAAGGAAGGGGTCTGCAGGGGCTAGTCTCTCCAGCATGAGGAAATTACTGCTTGACCTTGAGACAGTCACTGTTGCCATGGAGAGCATTTCTCTTGAGCTAGAGGGGAAGAGGTTGATTGTTCCCATCATTCATGGGCTTTTGAGGTGGCCCCTTGTGCCTGGCCCCCTCTGATTGCTGAAAAGCAACACCTCCCCCACACACACATTTGTTACTTCTCTAACAGTCAGTGCTTAAGAAATAATCAAGTGAGGCCCATGGCGGGTTCCAAAGACTTATATAGCAGGTTGCTTCCTGCCTGCTATTTCTTCAGTCCACACAGCTTCCAGGAATCTCAGAACGCATGCTATTTAAACTCCTCAACAAAGGAGGAGTTCCGGCTTCTTTCACTTAGAAGTCACTGGAGAGCAGGAGCTGCTACTTGTCGTCAGTGGTTATGCAAGGAGCTATTCTGCTCTAGCATAACAGATGACACACATGTCTGGTTCCCAGGAAAGCCCCGGTACCTGATGACTCCTCCTTGGTGCTGTGCCCCAGCAAAGCAATTCTGTAGCCTGGGAGAATCTGCCCGGAGTGTGAACTGCAGGAGGCAAAAGCCATTTCATTCCACGGGAGGGTCTTGTTCTACTTGGCTATGGCGATTGCATACCCAGAATTAAATATTTCATATGCCCTCCTCCATGTGTTTATCTAGCACTTTCTAGGCATCTCATCTGGGAGATGTCACTGAACCAGGGCATGTGGTTCTGAACAATCATGGGATTTATCCAAGATTATGTAGCTAGATACCCAACTGACATCACTAGCTTTTGCATCTATCAGAGAATCCAGTTCTTTCTGATTATAATAGATACACAACACCATGAACACTCGGGTGCTAACTGCATAAGATGTTTATTTTATTATGTTTTGTTTGGTTGAGAAAGGGTCTCATAAAACCTAGGCTGGCCTCAAACTTGCTCTGTAGCCAAGGATGACCTTGAACTCCTAAATCCTCTTGCCTCCACATCCCCAAAACTGAGATTACAAATGTGTGCCACCCATGCCCAATCTATGTGGTGCCATGGATTGAACCCAGGGCTTTGTGCATGCTAGACAAGCACTCTACTAATTGAGCCACATCCCTAGACCTAACCACATCCTTTAAACACACATAGTGCGTGTGCACATGTGTACATGCAGGTGGAGGCCAGAGGACATCTGATCATTCTTCAGAAGCTGTCCATCTTATTTTTAAGATAAGGTCTCTCAATGAACCTCAAGCTCATTGATTAAGCTATGCTGGCTGGATAATGAGTCCAGGCACTCCACCTCTCCAGTACTGGGGTTATAACGTGTGCTGCCATACCTGGCTTGTTTTTTTTGTTTTTTGTTTTTTTAATATACTTGGGTTTTGGGGATTGAACTCAGATCCTTGTGCTTGCAAGGTGAGTGCTTTCCCAATGGAGCCACCTCCCCTGCCCCAACTGCACACTTTTGGCAATGATCAAGACAGGAAAACTCCCATAGGACACAAGAATGCCTGTGTCCTCATTCATAGGTTTTAGGTAACTGCCCTGTTCTCTATCTCAAACTTCTCTGCATGAACTCATGCCACAGAATCACACCTGACGAAGGTGTCACGGAGCATTTCCAAGGGACTCTTCCTTTCACATACACCCTAGGGGCTATGTGTAGAATTTATCACACCACAGTCACCTACACACGTTTCTCCCTGGGTCAAGGTAGAGATCAGCCCATGGCCAGTTCTGAGTTATTCTCCATTGTACAGTACAGAAGCTCTCAGCCTGGTCCTTGCTCTGAGTGAATCCACTCTGTAAAATAGCAGTTTCCTCCATTTCATGGCAAAACAGATCTATATCTTGTTTGTGCAAATAAACGACGACCATCTGTTTAGCACAAACCAGGAGGCACAGACTGATTAAAAAGAAAGAACGAACCACCACCAAGCTTGCTTATGCAAACAAAACACTACCACCTATGCCCTATCAGATTAAACCAGGGACATCTGGACAACAGGTGGGTGTATCAATCTATCCCAAAAATCAGGACCACAGATTATCTAATACATAGGAACAGCAAATGATACAGGCTCTCCCCCCCTATACACACCAGGACTGTTAAAGGAGAGCCTTCTCTAACAGGTGTGGCAGACAAGACTCGCCCACACTGAGCTCTTCACCTGGCTGCTTACCATGAACCTCATCCAGGAAGTTATCCACAGCAAAGGACTTTCAGCCTTGTCCCCAGGCTCCAGGTCAAGTACAGACTCATTTCCCTGTGATACACAGTCCACTTCACACTGAGCCTTGAAACTGCTGGCCATCTGGACCTGTCTCTGATAGCTCTGTGCCTGCGGTTTATGAGACTTCTCATCTGGTCCCTGACAGACCTTTCCTTGCCCCTGTATCAGTTCCGTACCTCCATCTTTGGTAAAGTACCTCAGAACTCGGCAGATTCTTTGATGCTTTTATGCCCAGTCTGCAAAACACACACACACACACACACACACACACACACACACACACACACACACACACACACTTATGTAAAAACAAAAATAAGATCTTAAAAAATATATTAGAATAAAGGAATCTGTGACTGCCAGTGGTCATCTTCACCAGGGGAATTCAGTCCTTGGGGAATTACTGCAGTGAGAATGATGTAGGGTGTGGAATTGTTCTTACCTAGTTCTGGTTTAAAACATAACATTTGTTTCTGATCTAGCTCACTACAACCATCTTATACATAAGGGTGCCTTTGAGTTGAGCAAGGTTTGTGAGTTTGATCCTAATGGGTCTGAGTTCTTTGAGTCTCACCCCAGGAAGTATGTGATCCTAGCACTTAAGCTATGTGGTCTACACATGGCATGTTTTTTGTTTGTTTGTATTTTTTTTTCTTGAATTTGGCTTAAGAAAGCCATCTCCTGTAACACTGGAGGAACTTGCCTGAATTAGACTGGCATATGGAGATATGGCATTTAGGTCTCCAAGACACCTAGATCTTCCTAGGAAAGAGCTATGTCTCTGATGTTGTCCTATCTCTCTGTGTGAGAGGCAGGGTGAGTAGCGCATGTGCGCCTGAGTGTGTGGGCACACATGTGGAAGCCAAAAGAGGGTGTTGGGTGGTGTCTTAGTCAGGGATTCTATTGCTGTGAAGAGATACCATGACCATGGCAACTCTTCTAAACATTGAATTGGGTGGAAGCTTAGAGTTCAGAGGTTCAGTCCATTGTCATCATAGTGGGGAGCACAGAGGCACACAGGCAGACATGGTGCTAGAGAAGTAGCTGAGAGTCGTACATCTTGTAGGCAACAGGAAAATGGTCTGAGTGTCACACTGAAGGAAGCTTGAGCAAGAGAGACCTCAAAGCCCACCCCCACAGTGACATACTTCCTCTGACAAGGCTATACCCACTCCACCAAAGCCACACCTCCTAATAGTGCCCCTCCCTATGAGCTTATGGAGGCCAGTTACATTCAAACCACCATGAGTGTCATCCTATCACTCTCTACTTTATTGCTTTGAGACAAGATCTCTCCGTGAGCCTGGAGCTCACTTGTTTTCAGCTAACCTGGAAGCCAACAAGCCCTAATGATCCGCCCCTGTCTTAGGCCCCCTGGGAGTTGGAAATCTGGTCCTCATGCTCACATAGCCAACACTTTCAACCGCTGCCATCTCTCCAGGCCCTACCTCTACAGCACTGTTTTGAATCCAGGGCTTGGTGCATGTTAAGAACATGATCTACCCCTGAGTCATACCATCATTTTAGTCCTTGCTTTTGGATTTCATTTGCTCTTTTTTCTCAAGTGCCTGCCACATTATTATGACCAATAAAAGAAAAATTGAAAATGATGCTGAGTGCATAACAACTTTCTTCTTCTAATTTATTTTCTCAACCAACAGATACTAAAGTGTAACTGCTTTGGAAAAGTCTGGAAGCTTCTAATGACAGACTTGCAACAGAGATTCCCAAGGCGGGCTGACAGTCTATCTCCAGCTATGCCCAGGGAGGCTTTTGTGGTTAGAGATTGCCTAGGGTTCAGTAGACTGTACTTTTCATTCTTTGAAAACTGGTGACCCAGGTTTGATGGACGTGATCATTCCCAGTGTATCAGATCATTGCATGGATCAATCTCTTTCCACCAGCCTCTTTTCAGCACAGATTCAGCCTGGGCCCTCAAGTTTTAGGTGTGTGGTTTGCTTTTAAAATCATGCAGCTTAGAGTGCTAATGGTATATATTTGCCAGCTGGTGTTAGCTACCCTCTTAGAGCAACCTGTGGACCTGAGCAGGAACTCACACCATGAAAGAAGATCTAACATTTAATTGGAAATCCCTCCCTCCCAAGGTGCTTCAAGTCTTCATTCTTGTTCCTCTGAACTGTGAACACCACCAGTAGATTTGTTAATGAGCTCAAAGCTGGGATTGAGCTGTCATTGGTGGAAATGGGGCTTGTCATTTAGTCCAATGGATTTAAGACCTGGGTTCTCACCATGGGAAAGTGACAGGCAAGACAAATGGGTTGGCTAAGAAATCTAAGCCCCATTTCCCTAATAGTAACGGTGTTAGAGACTTGATCCCCACTCCTTCTCATGATGCTTCTGTGTCCAGCCAACACTATGTCCAGCCAATGGCTTGAAGGTGCTGGTTGCCTGCTGCCCAGGATGAGATGAGCTCCACCCTCTCCCTGAAAGCCCTCATGTTTGCCTGGGGTGCACATTAATAAAGAGGTTGGTCAGGGAACCCAAAGGGCAGGAAGCTGGATTTTGGTGGTGCTTAGCACAAGTTGTGAAGTTCAGTGTTCACAGGTTTCCCAGGGTTTAAACTGAGATAGTCTTACCTTCTTAACTGGCTCGCCAGAGTAGCTAACCCTAAATCCCTCCAGATACTGGCAGCTGTCAATAGCTATCAAAAGGAATCCGAGAGGCATGCATGTCAAATTGGCTCATGCCAGTTTACAGCCCCACCTGGATGTTTTGCAAAGTTGTTATTATATCGTCTACTTCTATGCAAGATCCGTTTAAGAAACAGCCTGGACAAATAAATGTGAAGCAGGCTGCATTTTTTAGTGAGGAGGCATGACATTCCCTATGAAGTCTTAGTCACCTTGTCACTACACACACTACCATGGGATGGAGAAGGAACCCTTTATACCATGTCTATTTCCCGGGGCTTCAGAATCATGGGGATTCTGCTTGGGTTACTAGACGACCCTTGTTCATTTTACCCATCAACTTTCCAGGACAGGGGGATGCCCAGACATCTATCTGGTTAGACATTGTTTCCAAGTGTGTCTGTGAAGACATTTCTGGATGGGAGCAGCATTTGAGTCAGAGGAATCAGTAAAGCAGTTGGCCTCCCCAAGGGGGATGGGTCTCGTGCAGTTCACTGAGGGCTTGCATTGGATGAAATGGAAGAAGGGAGTCTGGGGAGATGTCTGTGGGTAGAATGCTTGACAGACAAGCATGAGAACCTGAGTGTGCATGCCTCGTCTTCACACTAGGGATGAATCACACTAGTAAAGCTGGGCGCCGTAGCCCACATCTGCAGTCCCAGCACTAGGGGGATGAAGATGTGTTTTATACTTTGTCATTCATATGCTTGCCTGTTGATCAGCTGCCTTCCCCAGTAGCCCTCATCTTCTTAAGGAAAGGGTCCTCCTCTTCTTGCTCACCCCTCAGTACCTGGCCAATGAGACATGCTTAGTGCACATTTTGTGAATCACTAAAGAAATGAATAGCCCATCAATTTCCTTGCTCTTTTGTGGCACAATGGACAATAAACCCAGGGTGAGAGTCTACTCAAACAGCTCACCTCACTTTGTGAGAACAGCACAGAGTTGTCTGAGAAAAGCAAGTGTTAACTGTGTGAGAGTACGCATGGCTTCAGAGCACCAGTACCTGACTGGGGACTGGTTTGCCTCCGTCTCCACACATACATACCTGTGTGGGCATTTGTCACAAATGGGGACATTTCTAGTTCTTACAATTGGACAGGTGTCACTGGCATCCGATGAGTTGAGCCACATGCTGATAAAAGCCCATGATGCTCAGGAAAGACCTCATATCCAAAACACCTGGCCCCAGCAAGGATGGGAAGCCTGGCCTGAAAGTCTCCATGTTTACTGTATTTGGATGAACAGTTTCTAAAGATGCACAGCTCAAAACAATGTAGCTAATGCAATTCATCCACTCACAACGTTGTGATTATAGGAACATTTATATACATTCTCTCTGTGTGTGTGTGTGTTTGTGTGTGTGTAGTTATATTTGTTTGTGTGCATGAATGTAGAGGTCAGAGGACAACTTTCGGTTGGCATTTCTGCATTCTTGCATCCTCTTCACCTTGTTTTTTGTTTTTGTTTTGAGGCAGCATGTCTAGAGTGTGCCAATTCGATTCAGCTGGGCAGGCTGGCCAGTGAACCATAGCCTGCTTTTGCCCCCCCCCCAACCCCAGCATCAGAGTTAGAAGCTTGAGCTATTACGCCAGCATTAACACACACACACACACACACACACACACACACACACACACACACACACACACACAGTGTCTGGGGATCAAATGAGGATCGTTGTGCTTGTAAGGCAAGCACTTTGCTGACTACAACATCTCCACAGCCCTATATTTAATAGTCTTTTATTGACTTCCGATTGACAGGACTTCCATCGTTATTCAACAGTATTAGAACTTATGAGGAATTCTAGGGACAACCTTGATGGCCCCAATAAAACACACAACAGATACTTAACAATCTCAGAGACAAAATTGTCATTTGCTTTTTCCCAAAGTAAGAATATAGAAAAGTCCTGTCATGAATTTTCAGATTCCCCAAATTTACCAAAATGAAAAATCGATGCTAATAAGGTTGATAAATGAGACAGTGGTTATTCTCATTGCTAAGTGATTTTTTTTTTTTTTAGAGGGAGAGCAGTTCTCTGCCAGGTTCCTTTAAACAGTTGGCTCCTCTCATGCATTTAAAATCTAACTTCGTTTACGAAAGCATTCATTTCTGTGTATTTCAGGCCCACTGCCTTTGAGAAACACCAATTGCATCTTTCATGAGGCACATGCCTTCCTGGCCTCCCAGAGAAATCCTCCTGCTCTTTGGTTGTTTTGTTTTTTAGAATGTGGCCTTTTTGGAGGGCAAGATCCCTGTCTCCTGGATGTCTGAGTCTTTCTAATGCTGGAATGCATTTTAGGAAGTCAGTTCATATTCATTGATGCCGATGAGACCAACAGAGGCAGAGAGGGGCTTCTCACCTCTTCCTGGGCTTCATCAACTGCAAAGTGGTACCAGAAACTATTTCCTCCAGGGGTGTGGATTTCTTGGGCAATGAGATAATTTGAGGGGTAGTGATAAGATCCCCAAACTCTCCAATTTATTGCTTATTAATCTCCCACCAAATAGTCCCCAAGCATAAGCCCTCACCCACATTTAATTTCAAATTTATCTCAGCTGTAGCAGGGTAGGCTAATCTACGGCTTCTAAGAACAGGCTTTCTGTCATGCAAGGTACTTTCACATGATGGGATTAAGAGGTACTCGGAGTTTTGGGATTCAGTGAGAGCAGAGGCCTTGGAGGCATTGATTTACCTTTCAAGAAAAGAAGGGCTCCCAAAGTTTGGCCCTCTGTTGGCTGAGAGAGATCTGCAGCGCCTGGAAACTTGGTCGGGATGAACCCAAAACCACTTGAGTTGGAGCCAGAGGTGGTTCAGTGGTTCATACAGCTGGAAGCTCAGAAACGCTATGCAGGGGCTCAAGCTTCATCCAGAGTGCCAAGTTCATCATCCCCTGCCCTGGCCAATGGCTGTCTGTAAGGTCCCCCAAATGAGTTTCTTTTGTGACTTCTAGAGAGAACTTCAGAGACCCAAGATCTATGGAAGCCCCAGAAATTTTGTCCAACAGAGAGAAGAACACACAAGTAAAAGAAGGAAGTCCCAGACTCAACAGTGACTTTGGTTAGTAGCCAGGTTTTCCCAACATGCCTTGCCCAAGTCATCCAACCCCACCTCCAAATCCTCTTACCACACTGTAATCAGGATCTTGGATGTTCTCCAAATGCCTGTGTTAGAGGTTTGGTCCCCAGGGTGGCACTACTGGGAAGTAGCAGGAAGTTTGGAGATCCTTAGGTCCTTGGCATTGTGTCCTTGAATGATACAATGGGAGCTCCAGCTCTTCCTCTTTCTGTCATTGACCATGAGATGGCCAGTTTTTCTCTGTCACATGTTCCTCCCCTGATACACTGCCTGACTATAGATACAAAAGCAACAGGTCAGCTGATCAGACGCTATAAATTTTAGCTCTTTATAAGTTCATTGTCTCTGGTATTCTGTTACAATGGTAGAAAGATGCTCATCACATCCACTCCTCCTGGGCCAGCTCTTGGTCTTCCATGGTAGAAAGGCCATGAGGGAAGAGAACAGGGGAAATGAACCTGGGCTAAGAGCTCTGTATGCTAAGAGGTGAGCCACTGAGCACGGTGATGGTACAGCATCAGCATCCTCCTTCCGAGGGAAGATCCTCCTCATCCCATCACACAGCTCTGCCAAGAACCAAGCTTCATTTCCTCCGTGTCCTTCTTTACTGAACTGGCTGGTCCCTCCAGTCCCTCCACCTCCCTGCCTCTGCCGTCTCTCAGCATCTCTTCTGGTTTGCGGAAGTGAGAAAGAGAACTTTCTAGTCAGTGTTTGGTTGCTCATTTTTGCCCTTCAGTCCAGTTGTCCATTTTTGTGACTGACATGTGCATACCTGCCAGTGAATGCCAGATGGTTAGGAATGCTAGGAGTCATGCTTTAGCTGTAACCCACCATAGGGTGACGGAACCAGCCATTTCAGGATTAACATTGATGCTGACTGGTCAGGCATTATTGTGAAAACACAAAATCATGACAAGGGTTTGTTCTTTGAGATGCCTTTGTTTTTTAGTTGAATTCCTGTGTGGAGACAGAGACCCAGATTCTCTTCCAGGGGCATGAAGGAAGACACTAGGCTTACTCTGTACAGTTATCTCTAGGGCTCTGCTCAGATCTCTTCCCCTTGGTCCTGGTCAGCTTTCTTTCCTTGACCAGACACCTTCCCCGAGAGAGAAGTGCTGAGTCCTCTGTAAACATTGCAGCCCTCACAGGCAACTGGTAACTTAGAACCCAACTTGACCTGGGGACAAAGTCAACCCATTTTTTTTCCTTCTCCTCACTCTTTTTCCATGTTAATTTCTTTTATTCATTTACCAACATATTTATTTTTATTTTATGTTTATTAGTGTTTGTCTGCATCTATGTATGTGTACCACATATATGTCTGGTGCCCAGTGAAGGGTGTTAGGTCCCCTGGAACTGGAGTTACAGATGGTGTGAGCTTCCTCCCTGTGTTACTGGGAAGACAACCTAAGTCCTCTGTAAGCACACTTAACCCTTGAGCCATCTCTCCAGTCCCCTTCTTTTATTTCTTATTTATTTTTATTGTGTGTGATGCATGCATAGGTGTGCAAGTGTGTGTGTGTGTGTGTGTGTGTGTGTGTGTGTGTGTGTGTGTGTGTGTTACTGTGGAGGCCAAAGGTTGACATAGGCTGTCTTCTGTTGATCTCTACCTTATATTTTGAGACAGGGTCTCTCACTGAACCAGAGCTTGATGCGTTTCAGCTGGACTAGCTGTTCAGTGAGCCCCACTATCTCCACTGTCTCTTCCTTCATCCTAGTATTGGGGGGCATATCACCATGCCTGATTTTTGTGGGGGCTCTGGGAATGCAAACTCAGTTCCTCATACCTCTCTGTATTAACCACTTGACCTACTGAGCTCTATCTCGAGTCTTTGTCAACTCCTGTCCTAGTCAGGGTTACTACTGCTGTGATGAAACACCATGACCAAAAGCAAGTTGAGTGTGGGGAGGGGGTTATTTGGCTTACACTTCTGTATCACTGTTCATCACTGGAGGAAGTCAGGACAGGAACTCAGGCAGGGCAGGAACCTGAAGGCACAAGCTGGTGCAGAGGCCATGGAGTCCTGCTTTAATGGCTTGCTCCCCGTGGTGTGTTCAGCCTGCTTTCTTATAGCACCCAGGACCACCAGCCCAGGGATGACACCATCCACAATAGGCTGGACCCTCCCCCATCAATCACTAATTAAGAAAATGCCTTACAACTGGATCTTATGGAGGCATTTTCTCAATAGAGTTTCCCTCCTTTGGTAACTCTAGCTTGTGTCAAGTTGACATAAAACTAGCCAGCACGCCTTCTAAATTCTCCCTCCCTTTTTATCATTCTCCACATGGAGAGGCCACTCACAGACCTGGAGAGAGTATTACAAGGGTCCTTCTAGGGCAGCTGAGTGCGTCCTTCCATGCAGGTTTCTCCCGTTGGGAATCTGCCTTTTAAACAGCAAGCCAGACACCCCCTTTAAGGTAAATACCATCATGTGAGCACTCGGGTAGCACTGGAAGTAATGACCCGGAGCTGAGGAAGATCTTAAAGAAACAACCGTCTGCTTTCCACAGTTCTGCCACCTGGACTGCAGTGGCAGACCCGCAGCCCCAGCCAGCGCACGTAAAGAGCCTTTGCTCAGAGGAAGTGGCCACCCCGAGGATGTTGCACTTGGGTTTAGATATGTGTGTCTCTGACTTTTGCTGGGGCTGGGCTGCAGAGACACATCTGGGAGTGAGATGCACTCCACCCCCAGCAGGGGATGGGAAGCAAATGAAAGTCAGACTGTATCCCACCCCCCCGGAAGCCCCTGTTGCATAGGAACCGCTGAAATATGAATCAAAGAGGGTGACCCAGGTGATGGAGACCAGAAATATGTTGTGCATCACAGGCTCTACCCATGTGATCAAAGAGAAAGCCAAACCCAAACCTAAAGCAGGTACTTCTCCAATAAATCATTCCTTAAAAACAAAACAAAACAAAACAAAACTGCCAGGAGGTAGTGGCGCACGCCTCTAATCCCAGCACTCTGGAGGCAGAGGCAGGTGGATTTCTGTGAGTTCAAGGCCAGCCTGGGCTACAGAGTGAGATCTAGGAAAGGCGCAAAGCTACACAGAGAAACCCTGACTCGAAAAACCAAACCAAACCAACCAAACAAACAAACAAACAAAAAAACTGTGTGTGTGTTTTGTGTGTGTTCTCTCTCTCTCTCTCTCTCTCTCTCTCTCTCTCTCTCTCTCTCTCTCTCTCTCTCTCTCACACACACACACACACACACACACACACACACACACTCACTCACTCACTCACTCACTCACATGAGTGCAGATGCCTGCAGAGGCCAGAGGTGGAGGATCCCATGGAGCTAGGGTTGTGGTTATGGGTGGTTGTGAGCCTCCTAATGTGGGTGTTGGAAACTGAACTTGGGTCCTTTGGAAGAGCATCAAGTGCTCTTAACCACTGAGCCATATCTCCAGCCCCTTAATCCCTTTTAAAAAGAGCTCTTTGAGAGCAGATGGGGTTGTGAACCCATGGAACTTTTTGCCACATCAGAAACATCTATTTCCAGGGCAGGGGAGACAGATTAGTAGGCCGTGTGCTTGTGAGCAGGCATGAGGATTGGAGTGTAGTTCCTAGAATCCCTGTGCAAAAGCCAGACTCAGCACCACCCACCTGTAATCCCTGCACTGGGGAGGTGCAGAGAGGTGTATCCCCAGGGCTTGCTGGTCAGCCAGTACAGCCTAATAGGGGATCTCCAGACAATTTGAGAAACCCCATCTCAAACAAAAGAGAGCTCTGTCCCAAGAAACCACATCCGAAGTTGTCCTCTGGCTCCCGAGTGCCTATGTGTGCAGCATGCTGGGCACTGGTGCCTGCCACATGTCACATTACTGACAGGGTGGTGTTAATATTGATTATAAAATCGATAAGATCCATAAGACAAGCTTTGGGGCGTGTCTGTGAGGGAGTTTCTCAACGGGGTTAGCAGAGGTGAGGGCTTACTGCTGGTGATGCCTTCCTATGGGCTGGAGTCTTGGATTAAATAGGAAGGAGAAAGCGAGCTGAGCACCAGCATCCTTCTCTCTCTGCTTCCTGACTGTGGATGCCATGTGACCAGCTGTCCCATGCTCCTGCCACCACGCCTTTCCCTCCATGATGGACTGTGCTCCCCAATATGAGCCGGAGTAGCCCCCTCCCTTAAGCTGCCTCCATTGGGCACGAGATAAGGCACAGGAGAAGTAATTAAGACAGAACATCACTTGTCTGGGGAACTCTGAATTTGCAGTTGAGGAGCATGAAGCAAGGAAACAGAACAAGATCTCCCCTTTAGCCCAGGTGCTCACCACACCGCTGCCTTCTTCTGCCTTCCTCATACTTTCCCATGACCTGGTTCACCCGGGAAGATGGAGCAGCATTGAAGTCCAAAGAGAATCAAACTGAAAGATCACAAAGGAAGTGAGAGGGAAGTGTGTACAGGTTAAGTCAATTAAGGAGGGAATACCACATCGGTAGGATGGGTATTAACCAGCATGGTGGGCATGGGTATTAACCAGCATGGGTGGGCATGGGTATTAACAGGCAACAGTCTTCCTGAGAGATCGGCCCCTGAAGCATACCAGTGCCATGCTACACAGTCAGAAATCAGAGGCTCTGCACTAAATCACTGCAGGGCCCAAATTCTAGTTGGTTTGCATGGATGCCAAGGACTAGTGATGAGGTATTGCTTATGACTCAGCCCAGGATTTCGTTTCTTTTTTCTTTTTTTTTTTTTGGCTTTGTTTTTGTGTGTAGTGGTGTGTGTGTGTGTGTGTGTGTGTGTGTGTGTGTGTGTGTGTGTGTGTGCATGTCCATGTTGAAGCCAGAGGTCAACACTGGGTTTCTTTCTCAATCACTCTCCACCTTATTTTTTTAATATTTATTTGTTTTATTTTATGAGTCTTTTGCCTGTATATATGTATGTGTACCATGTGCATGTAAGACCACCAAAGGCCAGAAGAGGGCATTGGATGCCCTGGAACTGCAGTTACAGGTGGTTGTGAGCCACCATGGAAACGAAAACCACCATGGAAAGCAAACACGGGTCTTCTAAAAGAGCAGCCAGAACTCTTAACCACTGAGCCATCTGTCCGGCGGCTCCACTTATGTATTTAGTTATTGAGACAGGACCTTTCACTGAAGCTGGGCCTCACTGATTCAGCTTGGCTGAGTGGCCAGTGTGTCCCTGGGGTCCTCTTGTCTCTGCATCTCCAGTGCTAGGACAATGGGCATGTGCCACCGTGCCTGGCTCTCATATGAGTGCTGGAGATCTGGACTCACTTTCCCACTGAGCCACCTCCCTGACTCCAGCCCAGGTCTTCTAGCTGTGATACTCAGACAGAAATGACACAGGGACTAGCAGGCTGAGTGCTTCCAATCCAGCAATCATGTGTGCCTTGGCAAGTCTCCACATTTCCTGCATTCAGAGGAAGAACTGAGCGTCTAATATCCAGGGGTCCCTGCATGGCCCCAGCAAGATTTGAATTGCCAACACCGCATGGACAGCCGCCTCAAGGGAGCTGGGCAACAGTTTATTTCCCATCTGCACATTCAGGGGGCAGAGCAAGAATCATATACAAAATAAACCGCACTTAATTGCCAAACCACTTCCAGACTTCACGAATATGTTCTTACCCAACTTTCCACTGTAAAAGATTATGTTTAGATCTTTCGTTTTTAAATGGGAACAGCTGTGCTGGACTGGCAGGCGGCTCCACCGAACAGATGTGTATTTCTGGAGGAATCGATTTGCCTTTTTATTATTATGTCATTGCATTTGGTTTATTGCTGAGCAATTTACATTTTAAGCCACGACTCACTTATGAACTAACAATAATAACCATGGCCTCCAGGTAGGGCTATTTATCTCAGCAGAAAGATCTGCTAGACGATGCAAAAATCTGAGCCATTATTATTAGCAATATACCATAAGAGGAATATCCTCATTTTAAGGCTTAACTGCTGCCCTAGTCAATTCTGAAGCTTGTTGGAGGAAATCTTTGTTTTTATTTCTCAAGAAAGCATATTTTGTATATGTGTGCACATGCATGGCAAGTCTACATGTGTGCATCCATGCATGAGGAGATAAGACGCCAACACTAGGAGTTGTTCCTCAGATGTTGTCCCTCTGCCTGGTTTTTGGTTTATTTAGTTGGAAAACTTGTAACTTTCTTAGGCTATTGAGCCAGGTTGGCTCCCATCTCCTTGTAGGAGCAACTGTTTCAATTTAGAGCAAATAGCAACACAACAGAGCTCCCCCAGACACAGTTAAAGGCAACAGGCAACATGCAACAATATTGTTGCATGCACAGAAGAATTAATCACAGTTAGCAATGGTGAAGTGCATTTCAAATGGAAACCAGAGCGCCCCCCCCCCCAAAAGCCGTGCTTACAAGATCTAGAGGATACATTAGGTACCTTGATGTGACTGGGACAGCCCAGGTACTGTATCAAATAATCACCTTGTGGCCAGTGCCACATTTACTAGCATTGCTAATTATTATTTGTTAATAATAAGATAATAATAATAATAATAATAATAATAATAATAATAATAATAGCTCCATGTGGGCAGGGGATGAAGCTGGACCATGTCTACACAGTGCTGGGGTGTAGTGGGTGTGGCTTGAACATCTTGTCACCTGTGCTGCGGCAGACAGTCAGGTTCCCCAGCCACTCCCGCCTGCCATATTCATACACTAGTGTGGTCCTCATCCACTGGTGTGGACTAGAGCTGTGGCTGGTTTCTCATTACGTAGTTAAGGCACTGGAATGACACCTGTGTAATTATATTGTGTAAGAGCACAGATTCATCTTGCAATAAGTTGATCCAAGCTGACAGGAATGAGGGTTCTGAACAGTGATGTACCATGCAGGGAGACCAGGAATTGAGACATAGAGAAGGCAAAGCCATAGCTGGGACCAGGAAGTCTTGCATAAACTGACGACTTATGCCAGTCAAGTTTATCTTATATACTATTTGCAAGGGGGACTAGCCAAGGTCAGCAGAGAGCTAAGTCAGACAATGCTGGCCAAGAGAACACAGGATACTCAGACACAGCTGCCTTGGGGAGAGGCCAGGGCGGAGGTCGAGTCCCCAGAAACAACATCTTGGACGCCTTCAGGGCACCAGCCCAGATTCAGACTGGACCTTGCCAAGTCTGCTCCTGGACAGGGACACAATACTAATGTTCCTTTTGTCCTTTTATCAGGGCCTCTGAGAAAGCCGTGGGTTGATCTGTCTTCCAATAATAAATCTCTATGAATGGAAGTTCCTGGAAAGAAGCTGCACCTCCCACTCAACCTTCTACAAGGCTGAGTAACTGTTGGAACCTCAGTAACTGTAGGGAGGTTAGAACATCGCAAGTCCAGAGTCTAATTACAATTTATCTCAGGCCATCCTCAGGCCCCTTCACAGCCATCCCTTGCCCTTGGCCACTTCCCAGGCTGACCTAACATCCTTGTGAATGTCAAAAAAAAAAACCCCAACAAAACAAAAACAAAAACCCCACAACAACAACAAAACCCAAACCCCTTAGTATATATTAACTTAAACACCCTCCTAGGCCCACCAGTCACACAACAGTGTCACCAGACAGCATCTGAGGCCAATAGCTGTTTCCCCAGTTGGCTGTAACTGCCTCTCAGGTGCTCCCACCAACCTATTTTTTTTTTCAAATGTCTTAATGTATGACTTACTTTGTTCTGTTACTAAAAATGCTTCACAAAACTGCTGTCCTGTTGGAAAGCAAAATTTTGGGTGACTTAACCCTGTGTTCCCAGGCCAATGGTCACTCATATTTAGCTCCAGAATAAATCATTTATTCTCTTTGGAAGCTTTGCTCCTTTCAAGGACCCCCATTTTGCTGGGTTTTAGAAACACGGTTGTTACTTTGTGATTGGCTTCTGCAGAAGCCAGTGAGCACTGAGACTAGCTAGCCTGCACTCTTCAGCTTGCAACTGAGTCCCTGAGGCCAGGAACACCCAAGAACTGATCAGTTCCAACCATGTGGCCCTGGGAGTGGTCTGAGCCTGAAACAGCCCCCACCCCACCCCCTTCCCGCAGCCCCCTCACCACACATTCCACCAGAGCATCTGGCTGAAATGAGACACACGGAATGATAAATATGGGCCACCAGGAGCCAGAAAGTTGTAATGTATGACCCCACAGCAAAGGCTGCTGAGGGCACATTGGGGTAGGGCAGGCTCTGAGTGCGGCACTCTCTGGCTAGGGAGCCTTTTGGGTTTTTTTTCCTACCATCTCTTGGCGTTGCTGAACTCTCCCCCCTTGGAAGGTTTCAGGCTGACAGTCTCTTCCCCTGGGAACTCTTTCTTCTGGTGCTTGCACATGCTGAGTTTAGCTGTTCAAAGAGGCCACTATCTTTGCAATTTCAGACTATTGGCAAGATGACTACCTTTCAGGCGTGAACTGCATTCAGTACAGTCTACAGGTCTAAAGCATGGTTTGACCAACTTTGACGAAGAAGCAGTTTTGATAAATGCATGTACAGATTACCATTGTTTTGAGCTTCAGCACTTTAAATGATTTGTGTCAGCTGGAAAACTTCCTAAGAGTGGGATGGGACAGTCTGTGTCTGCTGTCATTTAGCCGAAAATTACCCTTGCTCCATATATCAGTAACTGTTTATTTTCTTTCTCCTTTTTTATTCTCTGTAATATTCCAGTGTATGGATATACCATAATTCATTCTTCTGTTCTCTTGTTGGGGAACATCTGGGCTGTAAAATGTCTGGGGCTATGGCCAATCAAATTGCTATCAGTTTTGTATGTTTTCACACACAAATTTTATTTATTTTTGGAAGTTATACCTAGAGGATGGTAGGATTGAAAAACACCATTTTAAGGATATTCCAGTTTTGAACCCCCGTGCTATCACTTTATACTCAGGCCTGCAACCTGACAGAATTCTAGTTGTTGGACTACACACCTTTCTCATTGCCCATCTTTATTTTCCAAACAAAACTGTGTTGTGGTTATTTACTGACTGGCACACATATGGGGGTCAGAGAACAACTCGTGGGAGTCGGTTCTTGCCTTCCAACCATGTGAGTTCCGGGAAGCAAACTCAGGATTCAGGGTGTCAGGTTTGGCTGCAAGCCCCTTCCCCGTCTGAGCCATCTTGCTGGCCCCATAGTCAACCCTTGGCTTTGGATATCTGAACAGGCGTGCTTGGTCTCTCAGCTGAACACATGGTCACGGGTTTTCATTTTATGGTGCTAGCGATGAACCCAGGGCTTTGTACATACTTGGCAACTACTGTACACCTGAGCCTTATTCCCAGCCATGGCCATGTTCTTATTGATTAGCCACACATCTCCTATTGATATCATTTATAGATATCTTCTCTCGTGAGTTAATTGTTAATGTCCGTCGAGTAATTTGGTCATTTTTTTTTTAGTTGTTTTCTCTTGTTGAGTTACAGAAGGTCTTTACGTGTTCTAGATAGGGGTCTTTTGTTGGCTGAACATATCATGTAGGTTTTCTCTTAGCTTGTGGCTTACTATATTTATGGATATGTATATGTGCATGTGCATATTATATGATTTGAGACAGGGTCACATGTAGCCCAGGCTGGCTTCAAACTTGCTAAGTAGCTGAGGACCTTGAACTTTTGATCCTCTTGCCTCACTTCCCCAGCTCTGGGATTTCAGGATTCTTTATGCAGTGCTGGGGTGGAACCCAGGGCCTCCTCTGGGCTAGATAAATACCAGCTGACCTGTATGCTAGCCTCTCTTTCATTTTCTTAATGGTGAACAAACGATTTTGAATGTTAGAGAGCCAATCTATCAATTATTTCATCTTATTTTTCTTGGTTCTCGTCATCTAAGAAGTCTTTGCCTAACCTGAGGACAGGCAGATATATCCCTGTATTTTCTTCTAAGGATTCTGTGGCCTATGGCTTTCATGTTTGCTGTTCAGTCTGTCCAAAATGAGGTTTTGTGTTCTGTGTACGGTAGGGACAAAGGTCTGATTATCCTTCCAATATCCACAGGTTCTACTATTTGTCAAAAACTCTTCCTGTTCCTCCTTGGACTGCCAGGCACTCCTGTCAGCCATGTTTGTGAACCTACTTCCAGACCCTCCTGTCCCCCGGAATAACACACCATAGCTATTATGACCTCACAGCACATTTTTTTTTGTTTTTGGAGACAGGGTTTTGAGGTGATATATTGTGCACCCCAATAAAACTTATCTGGGGATCAGAGGACAGAGCCAGCCACTAGATTAGACACAGAGGCCAGACAGTAGTGGCACACACCTTTAATCCTATCACTGGGAGGCAGAGATCATTCTGGATTTCTGTGAGTTCAAGGCCACACTGGGAAAAGAACCAGGTATGGTGGCACACACCTTTAATCTCAACACTTGAGATCTCATGCCTTTGCTTGGGAAGCACACATGCCTTTAACCCTAGGAAGTAAGATGGCAGGGCAGAGAAAGATATATAAGGTGTGAGGAAACAGGAACTCATGCTCTTGAGGCTGAGGGTTTCATAGAGGTAAGAACTTGTGGCTGGCTGTTCTGCTTCTCTGATCTTCAGCTTTCACCCCAATGTCTGGCTCCAGATTTTTTATTAATAAGAACTTTTAAGATTCGTGTTACAGGGTTTCTCTGTGTAACAGCCCTGACTGTCCTGGAACTCACTTTGTAGACCAGGCTGGACTCGAACTCACAAAGATCTGCCTGCCTCTACCTCCCAAGTGCTGAGATAAAAGGCTTGTGCCACCATTGCCCGGTACTCACAGCACTGTTTAAAGCCAGAAAAAGCAACTATTCCAATCATGTTCTATTAAATGTTATTTTTGCAATCTGTGTTATTTGCATTTTCAAAGACATTTTGAGATCAGCTGATTTCTATCCTGGGAAAAGAGATGACTGGGATTTTTGATTAGAATAAATCTATAGATCAACTTGAAGAGATATGAGCCCAGAATAACACCATGTGTTCCAATCCAGACCCTGTGACATTGCTGTACTCTGATTTAATTCTCTAATTTTTGTCATGAAATTTTTTCATCTTTTCAATGAAAGATATTGACATGTACTTAAAATTGTGTCCCCTACCTCAGACACTGTGTGGTTTGGGATGCTGTCTTAAGTGGTAATCTTCGTTAGAGTTCCAGTGGTTCACAGAAACAGAATTTTCTACACTGACTGTGTAATTCACTGTCTAGTCAAACACAGGTTTTGGTAGAACCTTCACAGTGGTTCTCAAGCTGTGGGTCACCACCCACTTGGGGGTTCAATGACCCTTTCACAAGGGTCACCTGAGACCATCAGAGAACATATGTTCACATTACAAGTAGCAAAGTTACAGTTATGAAGTAACAACACAAATAATTTTATGATGGGGGTCACCACAACATGAGGAACTGTATTAGAAGATCACAGCGTTAGCAGTGGTTCTAGAATTTTATGGACACATAATTATTTTCATTGGCATGTCAATCTTACTTCTTTCTCCGTTGTTACATGTTTATTTTATTCTCCCCCACTCCTGTGTGATGTGATGTGATGTGTGTGTGTGTGTGTGTGTGTGTGTGTGTGTGTGTGTGTGTATGTGTGTGTGTGTGTGTGTATACTCGTTCATGCTCCCATGCAAAGGCTACCAGAGAAGGATGCCGGGTGCCCCACCCTGTCATTTTCCATATTATTTCCTTGAGACAGAGTCTCTTGCTGAACCTAAAACTAGGCTGGGGGCCAGCAAGCCCCAGCTGCCCAGCTTTCTACTTACGTGCTGAGGACTTGAATTCAGGTCCTGGTGCACAGCCAGTGCTCTCCCACTGGACCATCTTCCTAGGCCCCTCCTGCCTTCCTGCACTGGTTAGGTGCTCTGGGTGATAACGCAAGCAGACTCGTCAGCAGCATCACAGAAAGAGTGCGCGATGTTTCAGCAGACATGCCACAGCCACTGAGTTCTCACACACTGACAAATTGAGAAAATGTCTTTCTAATCTCTCCCCCCCCTTTTTTTAAATCATGAATTTGTACTTTTCTACAAACGCCTTTCTCTATCTGGCTTAATAACCATGTCATATTTTCCTTTGGTCTATCAATATGGCAAATTTTACTAAAAGATTTTCATTAAGTATTAAGTACACTTTGCATGTCTGGAACAAATTCCATGAAGTCACGATGGACTGTCTTTTGTTTTTAATTTTTATTTATGTGTTATTTTAAAACAGGCTGTCATATAGCCCAGGTTGGCCTCAAACTCACTCTATAGCTTAGGCTGGCCTTGAACTTACTATGTATCCACAGCTGGCCTTGAATGCCTGATCTTTCTGCTGCCATCTCCCAAGTGCAGAAATTACAGGTCTGTACCAATGTGTCTGGCCATGCGGCTCCATCAATCCCTGTTCAGCTGTGACGTGGCATGCATTTCCTGCCTTCTGATGACAGTGATGTGAAGAGGCTAGACGTGGGTTCTGTTAGCTTATTTCTGTTTCTCTCGTATGATCAAGAGTGTAGTAACAGCTACAATTAGCATAATAAACCATTTCTGGTCAGAACGTCTGAGAAGTGCTGTCCAAGCAGCCAGGCACGAGCACACTGGGGTGTGAGTTTATTAGCCACGGAAGAAGGAGACAACACTGATGCTTCCTATGGAGTTCAGAGTCGGGGGCAGAGGCCAGTTCTGCTGTGTCATAAACTGCAAACCAGGAAGTCTCACATAGTTGGACTTGGGAAGTTCTTACTATAATCTACCTTGCGGCCCTTTTGATATTTTTTTATCCTCTGGAGCCAGAGAAAGTTCAGGGCTTTAATATTATTTTCATTACTAATGTTCAGTAACCTCCCTTCCCAAAGTGGAAAAATGCTTCTGATCCTGTGCCTCATTTCACATTATCCTTGGTATCCACAGACTCTAGATATTCACATACCATAGGCATCAATGGTCCACAGGCATCCATAGACCATGGGCATCCACACACCACAGACATCAATGATCCACAGGTATCCATAGACCTTGGGCATCCACAGGCAACAGATATTTATGGACCACAGGCATCTACAGGCCACAGACATCCATAGACCATGGGCATCCACACACCATAGACATCAATGGATCATGAGAATTTACAGACCACAGACCATGTGCACCCATGGGCCACAGACATCTATGGACCATGAACATCCACAGGTCACAGACATTTATGCATTCACAGACCTGTAAACATCCCTTTGCAACCAAGACTGTTGCAGGTAGAATGCACACCAACAAGCTTGTGTGATGCACCTGAATGTCTGAGGCCAGGCAAACAGCTAGAGCCTCAACCTAGAAGGATAAAACTGCAAAATTAAAGACATCATGGCATTCCTGTGAGAAGCTACTGCCCCACTTCAGCAATTGTGGAATTGAGTGTACAGATGTTGTTCACTTTTAATTACACTTATTTATTTATTTGTATAGGAAGTGCACATACATGCTATGGCACAGGTGTGGAGGTCAGAGGACAACTTACAGGAGTCTATTCTCCTTCCATCTTGTGAGCTGTGAGGATTGAACTCAGATCATCAGGCTTGGTGGCAAGCACCCTTAAGCACTGAACCATCTTGCCAGCCCTGGAGTTTTATTGCACTGGAAATAATGCCTATATTTAAGTTGCTGTTGTTGTTGTTGGTGGTGGTCTTCCTCCTCCTTCCTCCTCCTCCTCCTCCTTCCTCCTCCTCCTCCTCCTCCTCCTCTTCTTCTTCCTCCTTTTCCTCTTCCTCCACTTCCTCCTCTTCCACTTCCTCCTCCTCCTTCTCACCTTCAAAGAATCCCTGAGTGATGAGGTCTGAGAGATCAAAGTCAACTTTCAACAAGATTCCAGTAGTTAATTCCAAAACCTTTAGAAGATATAGTAATTCTTGCACAATGTCTCTGGTTCTCTGGAATATCCAACATGAGATCCAGGAAGCAGGTCCTGGAAGGGGTCTGGAGTGGGGTGGGAGAGTATTTGAAGGTTCAATGATTCCTGCTGTCTTGTTCAGGGTGCCCTTCCCTCCAAGGACCATCCTGCTGCCTTGTTCAGGGTGCCCTTTCCTCGGGGACCACCCTGCAGCAGTGTCCATTTATATCTTCCTGCTTTTAATAATCGGGACTTTAATTCTGATTACTGTTTTATTTGATTGTGATTCTTATGTGTTCACTTGATTGAGACAGAAGCTTTCTATGTAGCCTATGCTACCCTTGAAATTTCAACAACCCTCTTGCTCTGCCTCTCTGTGCGCTTGCCACACTGAGCCATGGATTGATATTTTAGAAGGAAAATATTATTATTTCCCAAAGGAAAGATACTCTTTCCATGTCCCTGGTGCTTTCAGATTGCTAGTGAAGTGTCACAGAGCTGGGGTTGGTGTCCCAGGGACACCGGATGAGAACAGAGATGCACCTGCTAAGAAGCAGGGAGGGCTGCTGGGAACTTGGCAACTCAGGACAAAAAAAGCCACTCCAAGGTGAAAGGTGGCCAGGTCCTGGCTAGATTGTGTGTTTATCCTTTATAAACAGAGCCTAAGCATCTCCTAAGTCAAACTGTCAAATCATTCCTACACCCTTGCTCATCACAACACTCCTACCAAGGGGTGCATGTCACCATGCAACAGTCATCAGGGGAACTGCCAGGGGACAGGATCAAAATTGAAAGGGATGGGGGAAGATATGGCTCAGTGGTTGAGAGCACTGGCTACTCTTCTGAAGTCCGCGGTTTAATTCCAAGCACCCATATGGCAGCTTACAACCATCTGCGACTCCAGTTCCTAAGGATCCAACACCCTCTTCTGGCCTCCACAGGCACCAAGCATGCTCCCGGTGTGCAGACATACATGCAGGCAAAGCATGCATACCCATAAAATAAAAATAAATAAGCTTTAAAAAAAACCTGAATGGAAAAGTCCTAGAAAACCCATAAGTTGGAGACAGACAGATCTGGTTAAGGCCTCGGGCTAAGGGGAATTTTACCAAAATATGGACTTCTGTGCCAGTGACCTTAGGAACCAGTCAGAATCTTGAGAGACACGGGGTTGGTTGAGGGTGCGCATTCTCAGGCCTGTTGTCAAATGGTTCAGGAACTTAGTCCCTGGCAATCATAATGCTAAGAAGGCTATTCTCGCCTTCCACCCCGTGGGCCTGTGGGATGGGGGGGGGCACAGTTTGCTGCGGGGCTGGTCCTGGGCCCCGTAGAGTGTTTATCAGAGTTCCTGCTCACTGGATGTCCATAGCTCCTTTGCTACACTGTTTCACCTCTCAGTATGGCAACCCAAACTAGATCTAGGCATCAGGAAATGTCCCAGGGAGCAGATAGGGGGCAGATGCTGCCTCCACAGCAGAGCATTGGCAACATGAGCTCAATTCTAGTCACTGAGGCAAGTCTACCTGACAAAACATAGAAATGAGGAAGAAAGATTCATTTTAGTGCACTGTTTCAGAAAATTCAGTCCATCATGTTGGAGCAGTAACCTTCCCCGCTGTGGGAATATGTGGCAGAGACTGTTCACATCACAGAAGACCAGGGGACAGAGAGAGAGAGAGAGGCAGGAGGCAGGCTGTAACCTCCAAAGATCCACTGCTACCCTTAGCGGGCCATTTCAGTCAGCTATGTTCCATTCCCTGAAGGCTCTGCGGCCTTCCAAAATAGTGCCGCCCACTGGAGAGAAAAGGCTCCACACATGAGCCTATGGGGCAATATCCCAGATGCAGATCTTGACCTTGATCTAAACATCCAAGACAATCTACAATGGTGGTGGCGGCGGCAGCGGGACAAATAGTAAGAAGCCAGGCTTGGGGCCAGGTACCCACCACACCCTAGTTTAGGTCTCTTGGTAATATTATTAAACATTATTGTTTTGTAAGATTTCGGGAGGACTCAGCGAATACATTTGCCTTACTCAACATCCTGGCTAATCAGTGCCTATAGCCAACTCTACCTGGAGTCACAGAGCATAGCAAAACTTTGCCCTTGACTGGTGCTGCCATCTTACCGTAGGTGTATGGGATTACAGATGTGTGTGACCACATCTGGCTTTATGTGGGTTCTGGGCACTCACACTCGTGCAGCAGGCATTTCGCCCACTGAGCTGTTTCCTAAGCCCTACACTGTCTTTAAAAAAAATGTAAGTTTTTTAATTAGTGCATTTATTTGTGTGTGTGTGTGTGTGTGTGTGTGTGTGTGTGTGTGTGTGTGTGTACCACAAGGTTCCTATAGCCGCCAGAGAACAATTCTTCATTATAGTGTCTATTGGTAATCATGTGTTGAAAATGGAATTGATGAGGTAAATAAGTAAATAAATGAACACAAAGTCCTCTGGAGGTTGTAACACCTACGCAGACTGTAACCGTGAGACACGACACATTGTAATGCCTATGCAGACTGTAACTGTGAGACACGACACATTGGCCTCTGTGGAAGGATGTAAGTTCTGGCGGAGTGCTGGGGAGACAGCTCAGTGTGTCAAGTGTCTTTCATACAAGCATAAGGACCTGACTCCAAACCCTAGCATACATCATGGGCATGATGGTATGAGCTGATCATCCCAGCACTTGGGAGGTGCAAACAGGGGGTCCTTGGGACTTGGTGCCAGACATCCTAGCTGAATCAGTGAGTCCCAGGTTCAGTGAGAGGACTTGTCTCAAAAATATAAGGGGGAGAGCTATTGCTAGCCTCCATGCACACACGTGTACATGCAACACACACACACACACACACACACACACACACACACACACACACACACACACACACACCAAAAATTCTCGTAGATAAATGCAGAGATACAGACTGTGCTTTCAGCTCTGTCATGTCCCAAGAAAAAGAAGAAACTTCTAGAGTCATGTAGCCATTGTGGTTTCGGTTCTCGACTTTTACAGAACAAAATGGCGGCTCCATTTGGTCCATGAAAACGTTGTAATGTGTTTTTAATTGAGTGAGTTTGCTGAAGGAGATGGAAACAAAGAGCTGACTGCCACTGTTAAGTGCCTCAAAATGGGTCTCAAAATCAATTAAAACTAAAACTAATTAGCAGAGGAATTAATTGAAAAGGAGATTTTTTTTAAAAAAAAAAAAAGAAAAATTCCATTTGTTTCCAAACTATGTTAGAACAAGATTCAGTGTGTGGTTCTAATCATTCAATGAAAACAGAACACATTTCTCAAAAGTGTGGCTGTCAAGTCCTAAATGATGGTCCATGTGAAGGGCAGCTCATTAACCAGCTTAAGGTTTTAAAAAGCATCACACAGAGAAACATCTGATTAGCCCTGAGGGACAGAAGCCTGGGGTCATCTTGAAAAACAATGCAGAGAGCCAACACCAGTGTCTTCGCCGGGCAACCTTCCTAGGGTAGCTTGTAGCCAAGGGAGAATCCTTATTTGCTCTTATAATCCATTTCAACCAACTATCATCTTCATTTATTTATGCCAGTTTCCATAAATTGCCCCCCAAATGGCTAAAGAACGTATGAAGTGGACTGAATTTTTTTTTCTAACCTCTCCTGGCTCCCATGTTCTGAGAGCCTGACACCCAAAGATGGCACTGGGTGGGAGGTAGACTGTGCCAGCTGCATCCTCCTGGAAAGCCCACCTGGGAAAGACAGCCCTCTGCACTTCCCCTCTGTGGCCTGGGGTATCCTGACCCACTCCACTCCTTGTCCCCAGGGAATCTGTTCCCTTTCACAGCTTGCTTTGTCCTCATACTTTCGTTGCGTGTGTGTGTGTGTGTGTGTGTGTGTGTGTGTGTGTGTTCATGTGCATGGGTTTGTATGTGTGTGCAGGTGCACAAGCACATGTGTGCATGCTCATGGAGACAAGAGGACAACCTCAAGCATCATTCCTCCGGAGCTGTCCACCTAGTTTTTCATACTTGGTCTCTCGTTGGGACCTGGAGCTCACTGATGAACCTAGACTGGCTGGCTAGTGAGCCCCAGGGATTCCTGCTTCTGCTCCCCTAGTACTGGGATTGCAAATGCATGCCAACATACTTGGCTTTTCACGTGGAAACTGGGGATTGAACTAGAGTCCTCATGCTTGCGTGCCAAGCACTTTACTGACTCACCCATCTCCCCACCTCGTCTCACCTTCTCTTTTGTTGCTGCTGATATAAGTGGTTTGGGGGGCCCTTTCTCCATACCAAGCATTAGGCTAAAGTCATTGTATGATTCATGTTTTCACTCACCTAGTAAGGGTCTATTTTTGTGTAGGGTATTGCAGGCTTGTGGATCTGCCAGTGAAAAGAACGGAATAAAAACATCTGCATCCTCCTGGTACTCCATGTTTAGAAAGAAACAACGGCAGGTGTAAGAAGTGAGCCCACTATGTGGATGGCAGGAAGTGGTGAATGGTAAGAACTGCAAGGTAGGGCTGGGCATAGGAATGCCAGCTGGGGAAGTGGATTGGTTAAATTTTCACATGATCATCTGGGTGCAGGGGAAGCTACTGGAGAAGGGACATTAAACAAAGAGCTGCCTTCAGCTGAGGGGTCAACTATGTAGATGACTGAGGGATGCGGTATTTGAGAAGGAGCCACCCATGTCAAGGTCCAGACAGGGACATCCCTGTATGTTTTCAGAGCAGCAGAGAGATGTGAGCATCTGTGAAGGAAAAGGGAAGAAGTAGAGACATGGAGGCAGAAAGGTCATTTGGCTTCAGGTGGTCATGAAGGCAGGAAGGCCCTCTGGCCATAGAAGTAGATGGTCACAAAAGTACGTAGGAACTCTGGGTTGAGAGCCACTGTGGTGCTCAGAACAATGGACAGCATGACATCATTTAAGATGCAAGAGGGCCACTCTGCCTGTGCTCTAACAGGGTTACATACAGGTAGAGGTCATGTCTGATGATCCAAACACCCACCATGAGATGCCCACCGTTAGTTTCAACTTTACAGATGAGTGCATGAAGGTCTGTCTTTAAGAAGCGATCACGGCTTTCATTCAGCCACAAAATTCGGATTTGATGGTTTTCCTGCTGTGTGTGTCTGTGTGTGTGTATGTGTGTACAGGTGCATCTATGTGTGTAAGTATACGTGCATGGGTGTGCATGTGCATATGGAGATTATAGGTCAATGTTGAGCATCATTTCTCAGGCACTGTTCACCCTGTATTTGAGAGACGTCTCTCTCTGGGACCTGGGGCTCACAGATTAGATCATGCTGGCAGGTGACAGCCTGCCTCTACCTTTCCAGGGCTGAAGTTATGGGCACATGTCTTGGCACATGGCTGTTTATATGGTTTCTGGGATGGAACTCCAGTCCTCATTTGTGGGTGCAAGCATTTACCTGCTGAGCCTCTACCAGCTTCTCCCAGCCTTTCTCATCTTGAGACATTTTACTTTTATTTTGAATGAGGGAAATGAGTAAAAGCTGTCAAGCGCTCAAAGGAAAACCAGAAACATCCCCTTTTACAGATGAGCAATGTCAGAACAGACCACAAAACTAGTTTCTCCCACCATGACTCAGGGAGTCCCATGAGCCTCTGCAGGATGCAGTGAAACCTTCATGTCTAGAGGGAAGAAGCAGGGTGCCTTGTGCTCTGTCACCCACAACTTACATAAAACCAGATCAGACCACCCACAGCAGTGTCTTTGTAGAAAGGCAGGCTTGGCACTGAAATACATGCATTTTTCTTTATAGGAGATAAAGGCTCTAAGGCCCAGAAAGGCTTGGAAGAATGGTCTGAGGTCACTCCAAGTCTGTAAATATCAGGGCCTGAACCCAAATCATCTGATTCCCAAGTTGGTACCCTCAGCCTCTCTACCAACTGACAGCCCTGACTTAGGAGAAGTGGAAACTTACCATTTTCCATGATCTGGAGATTAACCAAACTTGGTTATGTAATCTTCTGGAAAGAAGTATAAAGCTCTGTATCTTAGCTCACGCATATTCCCCGAATATCTGCTAGATACAAAGCTTGGCTAGAGGGCACCAGGGGCCCAACAGTAAATGAGAGAAAGCTTCCAGTGAGCCCACAACTTGATGCCTGAAGCACGTGTCTAGCGGAAGGCAAAATTCCCCAGTCAACCACAGCAAAGCAATCCTGCAGGAAGGAAGGATAGCTGTGCAAGCTGGCAGTGTGAGCAGGGTCAGTGTCCCGGGAATGCTCCCATTTCATACCAGGTGGAGCTTTGCTAATTATGACAAGAAGTTAAGAATCAGAGGGAAACTCATAGGAGAGGGTCAAAACCACACTTCCTAACAAAAGGTATGTTTTTCTTATGTTGATTCATTTTATGGGTAGACTTGCCTGGCCCATGGCATGCCCAACTATTTTGGTCCAAAACTATTTCATGGGTTTCTATGAGGCTTATGTTAGTCAATTTCTCCTTGATGTGATACATATCTGAGAGAAACTTCTTAAGGAATGTGCTGGTTTGAATGAAAAAAAAATGTCCCCTATGGCCGTGGGTATTTGCACACTTGGCCCCTAGTTGGTGGCATTGTTTAGGGAGATTCAGGAGGTGTGACCTTGCTGGAGGAAGTATGTCACTGGGGGCAGGGTTTGAAGTATAGCCGTGCCCTGCCTCCAGTCCACCCTCTCAAAGAAGAGCAACACACACAAGGATGAATGACTATTTTTGCCGTTGTGATGGGAGATGGCGTGACAGAGCAGAACTACTCGGGGTATCAGGGTTAAAGTAAACGTTAGGGTTTAAACGTGAGGTTTGGATGTTCTCACTGGGATCTGGGGCTCACAAATTAGATCAGGCTGGCTGGCTCATGGGCCCCTCCAGATACCCTCTCTCCACTCCCCTCTTGCTGGAGTTAGAGGCACATGCCATCATTTTGTGTGGGTACTGGGGATTGAACTCGGGTATTCACACTTGGGTGGCAAGCACTTGTTACTATCTTTCCAGAAAAATAATAGGGCTTACAGTGACCAGGGATACTATAAGTGGAAGGACAGGACTCTGGGGAAAATAACCAAGCTAGTCTTAACAGCTCCCAAAGAGCCCCACCCCACTCCAGGAGCATGAGAAAGGCACTGTGGCTCTTTCCCTCAGTCAACAACTTTAGAGGTAATCACTCATTCATGCATAGCTCTTCATCCACCACATTTAACTGTAGCAAACTGAAATTATGAGAAAGGGTGCCTTTGGTTGTAGTTCCATTTCTATTTTTATAATAAAATACCTTGACAAAAGGTTGTTTTGGAAAGAAAGGGCTTCCTTGGCTTATAATTATAGATTACAGTTCTTCATTCTGGGGAAGTCAAGGCAGGAGTCAAGCAGCTAGTCACATCACATCCACAGTAAAGAGCAAAGAGAATAAATGAGTTCTTGTTCTCCCCTAGCTTTCTCCTCTCTTAGACTATGCAGGGCCCCAGCCTAGGGAATGGTGCTGCCCACCATGGGCTGGGTCTTCTGCCATCAATCAGCAATCAAGATAATCCCTCACAGACATGCTCACAATGCTCACAACCAGTCTAGATAATTCCTCCTTGAGACTCTCTTCCCAGGTGGTTCTAGATTATGTCAAGTTAACCCTCACAATTTCTTAGAAAATCTCCACTATTCCAGGAAGGGGACCACCTTGGACCATGCTGGGGATGGACTAAGGGGAGAGAACTGCTGGACCAGATTTATAATCTTTAACACCAGAGGGAGGAGGGCTGTGGGATTTGGCTAGGTCTTCACTAATCCTCAGAGTATGTTTTTGCTGTTTTTTTCTCACCTGGTAAAATCAGACTTCAGTTGTTTACTCTACTGTGCCCTCCTGTGAGCTCTTCTCTCTCCAGAGCATAGGAGCCAAGATTGCTATTGGAATCCAGGGAAATTTGAGAAGAGGCATCTTTCCATAGTGATAGCATGGTGACCAGGAAGCAGACAGATACAGAAAGGATTGAGGCAAAATGTAGCCTCAAAGACATATCCATAGTCATCAACTTCCTCTAGCCAGGTCTTGCTTCTTGAAGTTTGTGATACCCCCCAAAATAGCGCCATCATCTGGGATCTTGGCATTGACACATAAGCCATTTGGGACAAATCATATTCAAGCAAGAGTATTTGGGGATGAAATTAACATTCTGAGTCTTATATTGAATGAAGCATCTTGACTTATGTCATGTAGGATGGGTGGGGGCCTCATCCTACCTGGAAAAGGCCAGCCTAGGACAAAAGAGAACTCTTCCTGCCTGACAGCCTTTAAGTAGGGACAGCTATTTTGTTTTCTCTTTGGACATAAATTGAAATATGGCTATATGACTTGCAACTTGAAATCTTGATGCTTATTGGTCTATATAATTACATGAGCTGTGTGTGTGCATGTGCGTGTGCGTGTGCGCGTGCGTGCGTGCGTGCGTGTGTGTGTGTGTGTGTGTGTGTGTGTGTGTGTGTGTATTCTCCTGTCTTCACCTGCACAGTGTATTAATCCCACTGGTCAAGAATAAGATCACCACCATAGTTTTAAGCCAACTTTGAAGTGAGCTTTAGTTAAATACTGACCAGGTAGATGGGCTCTAGCCACATCCATCTCTGGTTTTCAGAAAATGGCCACAAGTCATACCTTGCAGAGGCTTAAAAAGGCAACCCCACAAGGCCACCATATTTCCCACCAGGTCTAATCAGGGGCAAGCATATATCCTGACATATTTCCTGTATACACTACCAGCCCCCAGCCTACATGCAATCAGGGGCAAGTGTAGATCCTTACTGCCCACATGTGATTAAGCCCATCCAGAGAAGCTGAGTCAAACAAACATAGGACAAACAGGAAATTATTTTTAACTGCAAACAGAGCACTTAGCCACAAGGTAGATTTTTCCTCTTTTGGTCTCGCGAGTGCTGGGGTTATAGACATGCACACAGGCACACCTGGCTTTTTACAGGGGCCTGGCTTCAAACACAGGTGCTTATGCTTGCGTAGCAAGTGCTCTTGCCCACTGAGCCATCTCCCTAGCCCTGAGCCAACTCACTGTAGTAGTGAATCTCTTTTCATCCATACATCCAAGGATACATCCAAGGATCTCTGATATGTCACTTAGAATTCTTTGAATAAATACCCAGGAAGGTATAGCTGAGTCATATGGTAGATCTCTCTCTCTCTCTCTCTCTCTCTCTCTCTCTCTCTCTCTCTCTCTCTCTCTCTCTCTCCCTCCATACTGACACCCCCACCAACACACCAGCAGTGCAGAATGTTTCCTTGTTTCCCCACATGGGCCAGCACCCAGCATGGTTGCTTTCATAACGGCTGGCGTTCTGAATGGAGTAAGACAGCATCTCAATGCAGTTTTGATTTGCATTTCTCTGATGTCTGGGGGTGTTGGACATTTTTTTTCTGTATCTTTTGGCCATTTGTAATTCATCTTTTGGGAACTGCCTCCTTTTTATTTCCAGAGACCCTGTCCTAGAAGCTGCCCAACTGGTTTTCTTTCTTCTGACATCAACTAGAGAGGTCCATGTCCGTCCTCAGATAAGCTCCATACTGCCCTAGGAACTTGAATATTTTCCCTTCTGCAAGCAAAGAAGAGAAAGAAATGGGCTCTGGGCACACAGTCAAGAGTGACAGCCATAAACTGTGATTAGCATAAACTTCTCAGCTGGAAGGGCAAAACAGCGATACATGAGAAGAATTTTAGGGATTCCACAGGCTGTTTTCTTGTAGCTAGACTCAACTTCAAATCTTGACAATGTTTAATACATTGCATGATTTCATATGTAAAATACCCAGGGTAGAGGGTAGATGGTTCAGTGGGTATCAAAGTTTCCTGTGAAAGCTGAAGGACCTGAGTTCAAATCCCTAGCACCCATGTACAAAAGCTAGGGATGGCTGTGTGAGCATGTATGTAATTGCCAGCATTGGAGGACAGAGACCGGCAGATCCCTGGAGCTTGCTGGCCAGCCAGCCTAGCTGAAATGCAAGCTTCAGGTTAGGTGAGAAACTCTGTGTTTAAAAATATGGTCAAGAACAATAAAGGAAGACACGTGACATCCTCCTCTGACCTCCACATGTTTGTCCAAGGGCACTTGCCCACATCCACTCTCTCCTGTGTACACATGTGTGTGCGTTCACATCCTGTGGGCTCTACCTTCTGAAAGCACTCACTGGCTGTTTCTCCCTTTATGTGGCTACTGCTCCAACGAGAGATGTGCTGACATCCTTCGCCTGATTCCTGTAGCGACCTCCGACAATGTCTGTCTCCAGCCTTGTCAACGTTGTCCTCAGCTGTTTCTGCTGAACCCTGACTCTCCTAGTGACAGTGGGGCAGACTTAGGGACTCGCTCACAACACAAGAGTCGACAGTCTTCTTGTCTGTCTCCCCCTCTTGCTGGATCTGCCTAGATCTCTCTGTATTTCCCTCTCCCTTACTCTGTCTCTCTCACTTCAGCTGTCTGTCTTCACTTTTCTCTTTCTCCCTTTTCTTTTCCCTCTCTCCCTCTCTGTCTCATCATTCACTCTGGAAGAAGCCAGATACCCAGCCATGAGCAAACCATCTGAGAATCCGCAGGGCTAGAAGCTGAAACCCTGCCACAGCTGTGAGCCTGAACATGGAATAACTCTGTGGTGCTGCTCTGCCTTCCACTTCCTGTTGCCTGGCCAGTCCTTCCTAGGCCTCTGATCCTTCACAGCTTCTAACTCCACAGAAGTGAAAACCAAAGGTCTGCGATGGCTCACAGTGCCCCATATGACCCAGCTCTGGCTGCCTCTGCCTCAGTCTCACCTTGCACTACCTGTGCTCTCTCAGTATGTGCCCAGTGGCTGCCACATCATACCACTAGACCTGTGGCTTTCCATCTCAGGAAGGCCTCTTCCTCAGACACACACATACACCTGCCTTCTCTTACAGGTGTTCAGGTCTCTGCTTGAAATACTTTCTTGCTGGCTAGTTTTATGTCAACTTGACCCAAGATGGAGTCGTCTGAAAGGTGGGAGTCTCAATTGAGAAAATGCCTCCAAAAGATCCAGCCATAAGGCATTTTCTTAATTAGTGACCGATGGGGAAGGGCCATGTCCATTGTGGGTGGTGTCATCCCTGGGCTGATGGTCCTGGGTGCTATAAGAAAGTAGGCTGAGCAAGCCACAGGGAGCAAGCCAGGAAGCAGCACCCCTCCATCGCCTCTGCATCAACTCCTGCCTTCAGGTTCCTGTTCTGTTTGAGTTCCCATCCTGGCTTCCCTCAATGATGGAAAGTGCCATGGAAGTGTAAGCTGAATAAACAATTTCCTTCTCCAAGTTGCTTGAGTCATGGTATTTCATCACAGCAATAGTAATCCTGACTAAGACCCATGTCCACATATCATAGCCTTACCCCCCTTATTGCTCTTACCAGCCTGGCCACATCCTGTTCCACTTTCTTTTTTTCTAGGCCATCCATCCCCTTATAGAAGGACCCCACATTTTACTTGGTATTATTGATGTTGCTTTTCATCTCTTTCCACATGAGATGACAACTCTATGTGTCTCTGCCCCTGAGGACATTCAGAGGGGTGGGATGTGGAGATGGAAGACAGCAACCCTGATGGTTCTGCTTCAGGTGAGCTGATTCCTATGCTTGTGTCATTGACTACAACAAAAATGGTGTCTTGTTTTGTTTTTGAGAAGAGGTCTCACCGTCTCGCTCATGCAGTCCTTAAATTCCTAGGTACCGGTAGTCCTCCTGCCTCAGACTCTCAAGTGTCTAGAATATAGATATTTGACACCATGCTTGGCAACAAAACCATTTAAATGCAGAGAAAGTACAAGTTTTTATGGCTACCGAATTTACAATTCAATTAAAATTCAAAGTTTATTAATTATGTGTGATGGTTGATTTTCACTGTCCACTTGACACAATCTAGAATCAACTGTAAAGGGCATCTCACTGACAGATTGTCTAGACTGGGTTGGCCTATGGGGGAAGAGTTGCCCATTGTAGATGGCACCATTCCCTGGGCTGGTGATGCTGAACTGTAGTAGAGTAGGGAAAGGGAGCTGAACACTGGCATGCAAGTATTAATTCACAGCCCTCTGCTCTTGACTGTAGATGTGATGTTCAAGTTCCTGCTGCCTTGACATCCCCACAATGATGGACAGTGACCTGAAATCCTGAGCCCAATAAAATTTTCTTCCTCAAGCAGCCTTTGTCGGGGTATTTTGCCTCAACAACAGGAAATGGAGCTGGGACAGCCTGTCATGTGCTCTCTTCCCTGGGAAGTTCTCTGTCCTTGACTTAAACCCGGGAGCAGATGAGCAGCTTCTGTCTACATCTGTTGCAAAACCTGTGTGTTCTGGCTGATCTGTAGCTTCTGTCAGCCAGAAGGTATTTGTTGTTATAGCTTCAAGGGATTGTTTCCTTAAACTGGCAAGTTTCTGCTAAGGTGTTACATCCACTTGTCCTGCCTGGTCCATGCAGGCCTCAGCCTGGTCAGAGCATCCTCTCACATGGTTGGAGCATCCCTCAGCCTGGTCTGAGCATCCTTCTCACATGGTCAGAGCAGCCCACCACCTGGTCAGAGCAGCCCACCACCTGCTAAGACTTAGGGATGATCATGGAAGAGGGATTAGAAAGATTGGAAGAGCCAGAGGACCAGGATGTCTTCTACGGGATAATGTTTTCCAGTCATGACAAGGAAATTGTAGCCATGAAATCTCAAAAATATGGTGATCTAAACAAGACCTGCAGAATGATTGTACCTGTTGACATGCCAATGTAGGTGGAGGAAAATCTCACAAGCCTCCATCTGCAGATGGGGAGCTACAGGAATTAATGGCTAATATAAGAGGGAGAAATAGATTTTCTTCAGGGACAAGCACCCTTACAAGTTATCTAATCCCATGTGGTCAACGCTAAACACATACATATAAGAGCAACACTAAATGAGCTCAGCAGACTCTATATATATACATATACACACACCATACATACATGTGTGTGCATGGGTGCGTGCATGAGAGACAGAGAGAGACACAGAGAGAGACAGAGACAGAGAGAGACAGAGAGGGAGAGAGAGAGATGGAGTTCAGAGGAAAACTTGCAGGAATGAGTTCTCTGTTTGCACCATGTGGTTTCCGGGGAATTCAAGTCTTTAGGCTTATTGATAAGTGCCTTTACCCATGGAGCCACTCACTCATTGGTCCTATTTTTTTCTTATGTCCCACTCTATAAGCCTTCTTCTTTCTACTTTTTGAATTTTAATTTATTTTGAGAATTTCATATATGAGTACTGTATCTACACCATTCCTACCTCTTCTTCTCTCCCCTGGATCCCTCTCAAATTTATGACCTGTTCTTTAATTATTGTAACACACATACATGCATGTGTGCGCACATGCACACACACAAACACACACATAAATGTAATAAAAATTAGAAAATATTCTATGATGTTACCTAATGTAAGCTGAGTGTTAGCACAGAAGACTCAAAAGTTTTAGAGGATAGAAAGGGTAGATGGATCAATGGTTGAAGGTGCTTGTGGCACAAACTTGACCACATGAGTTTGATCCCTGGAGCCACATAAAGATGGAAGGAGAGAAATGCCTCAAAAGTTGTCCTCTGACCTCTACATGCATACTATGGTATGTGCAACACACACACACACACACACACACACACACACAAACACACACACTGAAAAAATGAAATTATAATATCTGGAAAACAGATAGCGTGAATGTTAAAATAAACTAACATTAACTTATTATTGAAGCATCAGAACATAGTCCAGGAATGGAGTTCTGGGAGGAGACTTCTGAGGGTTTGTGAGAACACTCCAAAACAAGAGTCTTGTGACCTCAGTTTCTTCAAAACACAGAATTGTTCTTAGAATGTGTTTTCATGCTCCTCCTAGGTATAATAGATAGGAGTGAGTTTGCTTCAGATTACTCATTATTGCTGGCTGTTGTTATTCAATTAACGACAGTTAAGTTTAAGTTTATGTTTAAATTTAAACTATTTGGATCAGGCCTCTTTGGAAATTTTTTTCCATGTGCAGCTCATCCTTGTGATTGTATACAGCTTGAACTCATGAGAATTTTACTCATCTGAACTTTCTTAATCCTCAGAGTATAAATTGTCTGAGGCTCTGAATAAAGTGGGCTATTGCATGAGACTTTAGCCTAGCTCATTTATGGGCTCCATTCTCCCAGGTCCCACTACCTCTAAAATGGTAACATTCAAGAAGTTTTTTTCTGTTTTTAAAAAATCTTGTGTATAGCCTAGGTTCCAAGAGTGTATGTAGTTCACAGAACCACAGAACCTCCATGCCCACTCATGACTTGCTCACTAATACCCAGAGTCCCATATGTATAAGCATCCAATGTGAAGGGAAGACTTTATATTTTTTATACTACATTTTTGGTCTTCTGTCATCTGATTAGGGACACAGACACCATTGTATTGCAGTTGCCTGCAGGGTTCAATATGTTGATATGCAGAACCAGTATGTAGCCTGAAGGAACAGGTCTTCCCACAGAGCCAAGGGGAGCAGCTGGCTCTCCATCACCTAGATTGCTGTACTCTGATGCTCCCACAATGCAATTCTCACAAGGTATCCATGTCTTGATATATTTTGAAAAACATAGAGCAGATAAATTTTCCAAGTGTCTTCTTCAATGATGTGGGAAATAGGGAAACACATGAAGGATTGCTTTGGGGTGTGTGTCCCCAGTAACAAAAAAGATTCAACTATTGTTCATGAATGTACAGTGCTGGTGGAGGTGGTCATGATTCAGGGAGGCAGATTTGAGAGATAAACCAAGATTGTGGTGTGAACTTGAACTATGAGGTGACAATGAGAACCCAGGGGAGATGTCAGATCAATGGATTGACCTAATCACCTGGAATTCTCAGCAGAAGCCTGACTTGAAATGAAATAGAGAAGTTATCAATGAAGAGAATGAAGAGGTGTGTGTGTGTGTGTGTGTGTGCGCGTGCGCGCTTGTGCGCGTATGGGTTTGGGTAGAAGACAGAGGTTAATGGGCATTGCTGTAGTTTGAAAGAAAATGGCCCTCCAAAGGGAGTGGCACTATTAGGAGTAGCCCTGTTGCCTTGTGGCCTTGTTGGAGAAAGTGTGTCACTGTGGAGGTGGGCTTTGAGGAAACATATATACTCAAGCCACACCCAGTGAAACAGACCACTTCCTGTTGCCTGCAAGATGTAGGACTCTCAGGTACTTCTCCAGCACCATGTCTGCCTGCAGGCTGCCATGTCCCACCATGACAATAATGGATTGAACCTCTGAACTGTATGTAAACAAGCCACCACAATTAAATGTTTTCCTTTATAAGAGTTGCTATGGTCATGGTGTCTCTTCACAGCAATAAAAACTCTAACTAAGACAGAAGTTGGTATCAGGGACTGGGGTATCGCTGTGAAAGGCCTGACCATGCTTTTGTTTTGAGGAATTTGGACTTTGGGTGTTTGGGTGAGGAAAGCAGTAGAATGTTTTAAGCACTACTTAATGGGCTATCTTAGTAAAAACATGGAACATAGTGGTGCTGGGTGTGATTTGAACTCATAGGGGCCCAGCTCAAGAAATTTCAGAGGAGAAGATCTTTAATATGTTGCCTAGAGATTGTTATTATGATATATTGGTGAAGAATTTTGGGCTTTTTGGTCCAAGGAGTCTGCCTGGGCTAAATTGAAGAAATTTGGATGAATTCCGTTGGCAGAGAAAATCTCAAAACAGCCTAGTATAGCCTCTGTCATGTGGTTATTAGTGGTAACCCTAATGCAGATTTAAAATGAAAAGGATCGAGAAAATGTAAATTAGAGGAGAAAAGGAATGGAGTTAAGTGCAATGGAGTTTGGTGGAATAAAGTCAACTCCTGTTCAAGGAGACAAACAGATTAAGAAATGGAATAAAGGGAGTGGTGACCTCAGGGCAAGATCCCACCCAGCTAAGCTTCCAACTTGTGAAAAGAAATTAAAAAAAAAAGTTTAGAGCCAGATGTTGTGATGTACTCCTGTAATCCCAGCATTGGGAGGCAGAGGCAGGCAGATCTCTGAGTTTGAGGCCAGCCTGGTCTACAGAACAAGTTCAGGCAATGAACAAGTTTAGGCAATGAAGGAAACTATTGAAAACAGAGAGCTGGTGAAGATGTCATTGAATGAGGGGGCCATGTTCCAGCCCCAGTAAGCAACAGAATGTGGCAACTTCGGCCATGTGGTCCTGGCTTCAAGGGTAGAAGAAAGATGTTATAGAACCTTCCTCCCAAACTAAGGCCATGCATGTGTCAGGGGTGCCTCTGAATGGAGGCTGAGAGAGGTCATTGTGTGAAGATGTGAAGTTGAAGCCTTGGAGATCCCAAGATGTTAGAGATGCCAGAGCCACGGGATACCTGCTGAGAAGATATGCTAACAGGGAGTGGAACCAGCCCAAGGGAAAGATACGTGTTGCAGTTAACAAAGCTGAAAAGAAATGGAGATCTGAAGAGCATTTCAATATCAGACTTGGAGATGCAGAGTTTGGAGTTTGCCCAGCTGGTTTTCAGTCTTGTTTGATACAGTATTTCCTCACTATGCTCCCTTCCCTACATTTTAGAATGGTAATGTATAGCCTGTGGCATCATATGTTGGAAATGCATGGTCTATCTGTTCTTTTATTTTTATTTTATAGGGGATTATAGTTAAGAGATTGCATGAATCTCAAAAGAGATTTTGAGCTTTGCATTTTTAAACATTGTTGACACTGTGATAGATGATGGGGACTTTTGAAGTTGGACTGAATGCATTTGATATGGCTATAAGCCTTTAGGGACCAGGGAATGGAATATGGTGGTTTAAAAGAAAATGGCCAAGCTGGGAGGCGGTGGCACATGCCTTTAATCCCAGCACTCAGGAGGCAGAGCCAGGTGGATTTCTGTGAATTCGAGGCCAGCCTGGTCTACAGAGTGAGATCTAGGATAAGCAACAAAACAACACAGAGAAACCCTGTCTCGAAAAAACAAAAGAAAGAAAGAAGGAAGGGAGGAGAGAGAGAGAGAGAGAGAGAGAGAGAGAGAGAGAGAGAGAGAGAGAAAGAAAGAAAGGAAGGAAGAAAATGGCCCCCAAAAGGAGCAGCACTATTAGGAGGTGTGGCCTTGTTGGAATATATTTGGTCTTGTCACTGTGGAGGTGGGCTTTGAGGTCTCATATATGCTTAAGCCACACCCAGTGAGACAGACCACTTTCTATTGCCTGCAAGATGTAGGACTCTCAGCTACTTCTCCAGCACCATGTCTACCTGCACACCACTATGTCCCACCATGATGATAATGGATTGGACCTATGAACTGTTAAGCAAGCCACTCATTAAATGTTTTCCTTTATAAGAGTTGCCGTGGTCATGGTGTCTCTTCATGGCAATAGAAATCCTAAGTATGACAGGTATCTTCTTCAATCACTCTCCACCTTGTGTTTTGAGGCAGGATCTCTCACTAACCTGGATTCAGGTATTCTGGCTGATCAGTGAGTTCTAAGTATCCACCTGTCACCCATGCACCCACAGTGTTGGAGTGAGAACATGCACTACCATGGCCAGCTCTTATGTAGGTGCTGAGGATCTGAACTCAGATCTTCATGTTTGTGAAGCAAACACTTTACCATGGAGCTGTCTCCTGAGATGAGCTGTTTTAAATCATTTTTGTAAAGTTAGCATGTAAAGCCATGGGTCCCTTACCGCATTTTCCCACATTGCTCTTATTCAGCCCCTCTGCCCTCTCCTGCTCCTCTGTTCCCTTGTGCTGATGTTTTCCTGACCTCTACTTTCACGCCACACATTTATTATGACTCCATTTGCTCCTTCCACTGAGAGCTCTTCTTCCCTCCTCATGGCCCCTTTCTAGTTCTACGACCTATACAAAGACAGTTTTCAAAGTTTTCAAAGGTAGATATTCATCTACCTACAGAGTAGGCACAGAATGTCCTCTCATGACAGTTAAGGTGTTGTCATGATAGAACTCTCTCATCAGTGACTGATGGAAGCGGATGTAGAGATCCACAGCCAGGCCCCAGGTGGAGCTCCAGGAGTCCAATCGGTGAGAGAGAGGAGTGATTATATGAGCAAGAGATATTGAGACAATGATTGGAAAAAGCACAGGGACAAATAGCCAAACTAGTGGAAACACATGAACTGTGAACCAATAGCTGAGGAGCCCCCATGGAACTGGACCAGCCCCTTTGGATAAGTGAGACAGTTGATTAGCTTGAACTGTTTAGGAGGCCCCCAGGCAGTGGGACCAGGACCTGTCCTTGGTGTATGAGTCGGCTTTTTGGAACCCAGGACCTATGCTGAGACACTTTGCTCAGCCTTGGTGCATGGAGGAGGGATTTAGACCTGCCTCAACTGGATGTACCAGGCTGGGCTGACTACCCTGGGGAGAGGTTGCCTTGGAGGAGGTGGGAATGGGGGGCGGATTGGGGGAAAGGCTTGAGGGTGGGAGGAGGGAGGACGGGGAATCCGTGGCTGGTATGTAAAATGACTAGAAAATAAAAGAATATCCTCTCAACACCTCCTGGACCACAGCAACAAAAAGCAAAGAGAATTTAAAGAAACCATCAAACAAGGTGGAGAAAGAATGGATGGTGTGGTCAGAGACTTAAGGGAATCTATCCCAAGCCACTTGCTGAGTATTTTGTGAATGTCCTAGCAATGGACTGAGTCAGATGTTGCTCAAACGCTGGGGAAGATGAATGTGGGTTGAGTAACTGACCTATGGTTTTACTCAGAAAAACTCCAATGATTTTCGAAGAACATAGAGCTTGTTAGACTTATGGATGGATTCTAAGGTGAACTTAGAATTGTAGGGAGCACTCACATTGTGTGTGTCTAGCAGCATTTTTAGGTCACATTGAACACAGAATATTTTCAGTATCCACAGGTCTGCTCCAGTGGGGTTTGCCTGGCATCTATGCTCACAGTGATGGTGCTTTGTTCTCAATCCCCATGAGAGACATAGGGGGAGGGAAGAGGGCCAGAGGGAGAAAGGAAGGGAGAGAAAGCAGGAGAAGGAGAGAAAGGGGAAAGAGAGGTGAAATGAGAGGGAGAAAAGGGGAAGAGGGAGGGAAGGAGATGGAAAGGGAAGGGGGAGAGGGGGAAGAGGGGAGGGAGAGAGAGGCATTGGGGGTATGCAGAGAACAAGACTATACAAGAATATACCCACATGTTCTGGTCAAGGTACTGGAATCATAGACTTGGATCAGGGAAAGCCATAAAGTAGAAGAATTTGTCTCTAAGCTATCATTTTTTCTCCATCCAATTATTTTCCTTCTTTCTAGAGAATTCTCTGCATAGACATTACTTGATAACAGCCACCTTTCAATGGCATTTGTAATTTTAGGGTCACCAAAGTAATTATGTAGACTCCTGAGCTACATTCATAACTTTTTATGTGGCCTGATGAAAATTACACATTTTCAATAAAGCTATACAGGAAGCTTCAGTGTCTGGTATCAAGTCACAGCAGAATAAATAGATTTGGAGGGTATAAAAGGTCCTTTGAAATGTGGAGCCCTTGAGAGGTTAGGGAATAATAAGCAGGAGATGCTTGAGATTGGTGTTTCTAGTGCTTTCCAACCGAGGAAAAGTTTAGCAAAAGCTTGGTAGAATGGCACTCCATACATCCCTGAAGCCTTATGTGATGGTTAGCTTCAACTATCAACTTCCCACAACCACAAATCACCTGGGAAGAGAGTCTCAACAAGGGACTGTCTACACTGGGTTGCTCTGTGGGCATATCTGTGAGAAACTGTCTTAAGTTAATCGATGTGGGAAGATCCAGCCCACTCTGGGCAGCATCTTCCCCTAGGAAGGAGGTCCTAAACTGTATGAGAGTTGGAAAACTGAGCTAAGCACCAGGCCAGTAAGTGAGCATGCATTCTCTGTTCTCTGCTCTTGACTGAGGATGTTCTCTGCTTCTTGACTAGCTGAAGTTCCTGCCTTTACTTCCCCACAGTGATAGCTTGTAACCTGGAATTATGGGTTCGAAATAACCCTTCTTTCTTTTCTAAGTTGATTTTTTGTTGGGGTACCTTATCCGGCAGCAGAAATTAAACTAGAACCCAGTTAAGGTCACATGCCAAAGGACATGCAGGCTGCTATTGCCTACATTTGGCGAGGTGTTAAAAAGATAAGAAAATTCAGGAAAGAGTTGGGTCATTTTCAAGTAGGAAAAAAGGTGAGGAAGAGGGGCATGAGAAAAGTCCATTAATTCAAGCAGCTGTCAGTTTAGAAGCGACAGCCACCGTGTCTCAGTTTTGAACACCAACAGAATTAATAAAACCTTAGTACAATAAGGAACATTTAAATATTAACCCTGGGCAAAGGTGGGATAAAAGGTACCATGCCCCCATCATCCCCATTGGTAAAATTGCTTTTAATGGATTAAGGCATCTCAAGGAAAGACCCAGCCAACCAGTGGCCCTCAAATCCTGTCAACTGTACCAAGTACCTCAGGGAGAAAATACCAGTGGTGTGTGATTCTCCCCCGACCCTTGAGATCAAATTCAAAGAATAAAGAGAGGTCATGAGAAAATAGAGAAATTTCAGAAGTGGGAAGGCCTACCTGGGGATGAACAGAGGGTTTGGCTACTGGCAGGAGATTGGCAGGCTCAGAATGCCTATAAACTGGGGCAAAGTAAAAGAAACACTACCCCGTACTTTCAGGACTCAGTGAGAATGTGAGTTTCTCGACTCCAGAAGACCTTGGAGTCCCAATTCGGCCTGTGTACAGTATAAGCTGAGAATGATGCTTGAGCCCTCCATATTGTAAGACGACAATGAATTCAAGAGACTAAGGAAAATGAGCAGCTTTTTAACAGGCCCTTCCACAGCAAAGGAGGCCAAACTGATGGTGTGATTTGGAGCAAACAATGACCTTAAAAATCCTCTGATACTGAGAAATCTCTCTGTCCTCTTTTATAGAGTAGGTTCCATCCCACCCACAAACTCCCCATCCCTCAGCCTAGGTAGGGCACAGTGCCTCATCCAATGGATGATCTGAGGCTTGGGTGGCCCTCCTCTTCCGAGGATCTGGGACTCAGCCACACAGCTGTCCACCTCTAACTCTCAATGTTCTGAGACAAGTAGATGGCAGTGCTCACTAGGGCAGAGAGGAACCCAGTACCTCCTGCTTGTGTCCAGTGAGCTCCAAGTGCACCTCATCCTGAAAATTGACCATCATAACCTATTTCTTACATCCCACAGAAACAAACTTCTCACTTGAGAGACTGGGAAAAGAAATACATATCGATGGAGACCCCGGGAGAACAAGATGGACAGGGAAGGTCCTCCCAAAGGGTAGATTCAGGGTCTTCTCATGAACACTCATGTCTCTAGGAAAGGAAACTCTTGCTTTCCCTGGCCCTATTCTTCCTGGGTGCAGTGGATGTGGGAGCTTGATGCTGAGACCACCCTCATATCTCTCTGAATTCCTGGGCTTTGAGCTGATGTCCTACTTGAGATAAGAGAAAATTTCTCAAGAGGAGGGACCATTACACTCGTAAGAAACAAGATGAGGGAATAGGGAGATGACTCAGCTGATGAAGAGCTTGCCTTGTAAGCATGGGCACCTGCATTTGATGTTTGGAACACACGTTTTAAAAGCTGACCTTGGTGATAGGTGCTTGTAATCTGCGTACTGGAGGTGTAGAGACAGCCAGATCCCTGGGGCTCTCTGGGTATCCACTTAGCTCAATCTGCTAGTCCAGGCCCATGATAGAGTGCGACTCTATATTTTAAAAATGGATAGTATCTGAGGAATGATACCCAATGTTATCCATGTTTGTGTACACACACACACACACACACACACACACACACACACACACACACACACACACACGAAAGGAAGGAAGGAAGGAAGGAAAGGAGGGAGGGAGAAAGGAAAATGGGCTGGAAGGCTGGAGCAATGGCTCAGTGGTTAAGAGTGCCTGAGCTCCTGAAGAGGATTGGAGTTTGAGTCCCAGCACCCATGTGACCACTCACCATCACTTGTAATTCTAGCTCCAGGGCATCTAACACTCTTCTGGCCACAGCAGACACTCACATGCACGTGCACATAGCCCCCTCATCCCCCCCCCCATAACACATAAATAAAAACAAAATGTTGCAATTAACACAGAAGGAAGGGAGAAAGGAAAGGAGGAGGGAGGGGAGGTTGGGGAAAAGGGGGCTAACATGCGGGAGTTTGAAGGCACCCTAATTCAGATCTCAAGCAGGAGTGAGACTGTCTAAGACACCATCATCTTCTGTGAGCAACTGGAATTGCTTAGAGAACACCACACCCTTGTGACATGTTTGATTTTTAAAGATTCATTTTTACTTTCTGTGTACTTGTCTGCATGTGTACATGTGTGCCACATGCATAAAGCATCCACAGAGGCCGGAAAAGGGCATCAGATCCCCTGGAACTGGAGCTATAGGCAGTTACAAGCCACCATATGAGTGCTGGAAATAAACTCAGGTCCTCTGGAAGAGCAGTAAATGGCTCTTAAATGCCAAGTCATTTCCCCAGCACCCCCAGGTTTGGGTTTAAGACCATATTTTTTCCAACAGCCTCTAGCAAGTGTGCTAGCAATGAGCAGGCAGTCGGTAAATAGAGCTTCAGAAATTACATGGAGTCTCACAACCGCTTTTCCCTATAAGTCTTTAGAACGAACAAAGCCAGAACTGTACCATGAAGAAGGGTTGTCTCTGCATGTGTAAAAAGGACCACAAGACTGAAGGTCTCCAGGGTGACCTTTGGCTAAGAGCTCCTCTTTGGGATGACTCCTCATCCACCTTCATTGCAGGACTGCAGTGTGTGTGTGTGTGTGTGTGTGTGTGTGTGTGTGTGTGTGTGTGTGTGTGTGTGTGTGTGTGTTTAGGACACATGTTCACTTTGGGTGCCATCTACCTTATTTATGTATTTATTTTTGCAACAGGGTCTCTCATGGGCCTGGAACTCATCCCTTAGGCTAGCCTGGCTGGCTGGTGAGCTCCCGGGATACAGGAGTCTTGACCACCCCAGCACTGGCGTTACATGAACACATCACTATGCCGGCACAGAGCCACCTTGCCTGGCCTTTTATATTTAGGTTCTGGGTATCTGGACTCATGTCCTCACGATTGCGAAGTAAGCACTTGGTTGGCTGAGCTCGCTCCCCAGCCCTTGGGTCTGCAACTTCTGCGGGTTGAGTCCTGGCACTAAACATTCATTAACAAGGAAATCTGCTCTTTAATGAGTTGTAATCACTGAATTTGGAGTATATGATTAATCTTAGAAAAGTATAGTCTCGCCACCTGCCATTTGAAATTCCTGGCAAGTTCTGAGTGCAATGCTCTGGGGATCAATGGTAATCGGAAATGAATGATGTCTTTATGGTACACAATGATCAATTTTCCGACCAAATACATGCAAATAAAGTTAACTATGCAGCTGGCCGGGGCTGAAACGATGAACAGCAAGTTCTGTGACTGTCCTCCGACTGCTGAGTAATCAGATCCAGGTTTCAGCTTCCAAATGCTGTAGAGGCCTCTGTAACTACACACCTTTTGGGTGACCCCTGAAGCAAGGGGTACTAAAAAAAGAGTAGTGTTCTGTAACCTAAAGACTCCTGTTTGAATGACAAGGGGCAGTTAACAAACTCAACAGAGGCAAAAGTCTTCCTCTGGTTATTTATTTATTTACCATCTTTCTTCCTCATTCTTAATATAAAATGTATGTTCTAGGAGGGTTTGAACTTTGAGGGGTGTGTGTGTGTGTGTGTGTGTGTGTGTGTGTGTGTAGTATGTGAGCACACATATACAGACATATTACACATATATTAACATCTTCAGGCTTGTGGAGGTCAGAGGACAACTGGGTTTCATCTCCCACCTTCCATCTTGTTTTGAGACAGGGTATCTATTATTCACTACTGTCTACACTAGACTGAGTTTCTGCGGATCCTCCTCTCTCTACCTCCCATCTCCCAATAGGAACATACTAAGATTACAGATGATCACACTATAGGCTCATCCTAAGATTATGGATGATGACACTATTGCATCTGGCTTTTTTAAAAAATGCAACTTGTTATTATTGTGTGTCTATGATGTGGAGGTGGAGCACTCATGCCATGGTATGGATGTAAACATCAGAGGACAACTGTGAAGAGTCCACTCTCTCCGTCCATCTTTCTGTGGGATCCTTGGCAAGCACTTAACCTGCTGAGCTGTCCCTAGCCCTGTGGTGGATGTTTTGCAATAACAAAGGCTCATCATTTCCCCTGATGGTGTGCCTGCGCCTCCCTCAGTAAGGGCTTCTTCAAGCCCAAACATTTAAACCAAAGAGCCCCAGTGAGCATCTCAGAAGTTGCAATCCACCACTTGGCACTGCCAGGCAAGGCTACTGTTCACTTGTGAAGATACCATGTTCATTTCATAGTGTATAATTTTGGAAACTAAGTCTCTTCAAACCAGTTCAGTGGCAAAGCCAAAAAGAATTACAGACAGTGCTTCTGCTAATTAAAAAACACACATTTTAAATAATAAAGCGGTAAAAAGACTTTGGATGTCTCATTGTTAATTTGAAAGCCTTGGAAACTGAGGTCTCTAGAACAGAGAGAGACTCAATCCAAGTTTAAAGCATTCTGTTTTGATAGAAGTAGGACTTTGTAGTTCAAAGCTTTGTGATTCAAAGCAGGTTGTATTTGAGGGGAATGCAAAGCCTGCTGCTGACTGTTGGTTTTATTATTATTTTTCTCCTAACAAAAAAGTCACCGTATTTAAATGCAAATGACAGAAGTCAGGTGCAGGTGACTGCAGGAAATGTTTAGTCGGGGCTGTTTTTGTGTTTTAGCACAGCAAGGTTTGGGAGGCTGGCGGTCCCTTTTAGCTTTTGAGATCAGGCAGCAGCTGGAGGAATTGCGGAGCAAGCGGTGGGGGCTGCAGGTGCCTCAGGTCCCGGAAACAATTCCCATGACTATTTCTAAACAGTTAGCGATAAGATTAACATCAAGGTTAGGGAAGCGAATAAACTCCCAGTGTTGCCACAGTGGTGATTCTCAGATTTGTGTCCATAAGAACCCCTCGAGAGCCTAAATAAAATAGATAAGGTGAACTGAAGTTCCTGGAGAGAGAGAGAGAAAAGTAAACACTCTACAAGGTTGACTGACTATAGGGAGGGAATGTTCCAGGCTGGGAGCCAAGCAGGGCTATAATTGGTCCCCTAAATAGCCATTTTTTTGCCCACCTCTGTGTGTGACCTAAGACCCTTGTGACTATTAGGCAAATCCTTTCGGAATGTATAAACAACCCCCTGCATTCTATTAACCCAAAGGCTAAGGATGTGATCAGACAGCAGCTGAGGCCCACACCCGAGACTTCTCTGCTTTGCTGCAATCCACCTTCCCTGACAAGTTGTTGCAGGTTCATAGATAAAACATTCCCTTCAGAAGAACATCATTAGGAGAGTCACGGATTTGTGACCATAGCCAGCCATGAGGTAGCCTTGGTATTGGAAAGCATTACTGTAAATAATTAAATTATAAATGTAAGCCATCAGAAATGATGATTCATGGTATATTGAGATTGAATCCAAGAGACTGCATCTCCTTCACCTGTCTCAGTTTGGAAGCTGAAGCTGTGGAGTGTCTGTCTGTGGTAATCGCATCTATTCACCCACTTGCCTAGTTCTACCAAATACTCAGACCCAGTGGGGTGAGTGAGGAGGGAAGAAGGGGCCCGGAGCCTGAGTGCAATCCCTTCCTTGCCATTCTGAAGCCTTCATTTCCATAGCTTTTTAGATAGAGCCTCGTAGGGGCAGGAGAGATGCCTTGGCAGTTAAGAGAACACATACTGCCCTTGCAGAGAAGCCAACTTCAGTTTCCAGCACCTTCGTCAGGTGCTTCACAACACCTATAACTCCAGAACCAGTGAATCTGATGCCCTCTTCTGGCCTCCATAGGCACTGCACCCACACATGCATACACACAGACACAGAGACACAGAAACATAGACACACTTACAATTAAAAAAAGATAAGGTTTTATAAAAGACTGGTCATAAAATAATTTGTGCTAGAACCAATAAATAATAAACATTTGAAATTTTAGCATTATTATTCTTTTATGACTTTAACAACAACAGCAACAATAATAAGTTGCCAAATCTGTATACATGATTATGGTTGCCATACGTTATTCATGGATTAGGATTAGGGATAAAATAATCAAATTGGATTCTATTGAAAAATGTGTTCTGTAAAGAACTTCTGTTCACTGTCCTAAGGGGAAAACAGGAAGCTGGTTCTCTTTCCAGCCTTCAAAAACTGGAAAAATGGACATGGTATATAAAACAACAGTTCTGGGATGCTGACAGCAGACAGATTGGCTCTGTGATCCCCCAAAAGAGATAAATGTAGACAGGGAGTGTATGATTGCCCTGACTTTCTGCCCAGAAAGCGAGCTGCAAACTGAAGAGAAGAGATGACTGAAGCAGATATCCAGGGACTTGTGTGAAGATGAGCATGGAGACCAGATAGTCAGGAGTTGAGTTATAGGGAGGATGCAACCAACTTGCTTTGTTTCTGAGACAGGGTCTCATCTAGCCCAGGCTGGCCTAGGATTCCCAATGTGATGTCACACTTCTGTTCCTCCTGTGTTGTTCGAATCTTAGAGGTCTTACTAATAGAAAACCCAGAGCCAGATATTGGGGTGAAAGCTGAAAGATCAGAGAAGCAGAGCAAGCCACAGCCAACCTCACCTCACCAACTCCTCAGCCCATCCTGTTTCCATGAATCCTCAGACTGAAAGCCTCTGAGTCCTCACCTGAAAGGGTGCCAGCTGAACTGCCTTAGTTCCTGTTTCCTCATGCCTTCTCTGCCCTGCCTTTCACTTCCTGGGATTAAAGGTGTGTGCCACCACTGCCTGCCTCTGTTCCCAGTGTGGCCTTGAACTCACAGAGATCCAGATAGATCTCTGCCTCCCAAGTGATAGGATTAAGGGTGTGTGCCACCACTGTCTGGCCTCTGTGTCTAATCCAGTGGCTTGCTCTGCCCTCTGATCCTCAGGCAAGCTTTTTCAGGGTACACAATACATCACCACACTCCTGCCTCCATCTCCTAAGTGCTTTGATTATAAGCATGCCCCTGTGTGTCTGTTTTATGCAGTGTTAGGGACAGAACCCAGAGCTTTGTGCAAGGAGGCAAGCACTCCACCAAATGAGCCGCACCCTGGTTCCTTAGGAGTATAGAGTTTCGTAGGAAAATCACCCCACAACTTTGCACTAGGGCTTCCAAGAGTTTTCTGGAAACAGATTTGTGTGTGGGATGCAATCGGTGAGACAGACAAAGGCCAATGTGAACAAGGTTCTAAGTAAGACAGGCAGGGGCCATCATGAGCAGGGTCCTAAGTGGTGTCCAGCTGCACACAGTTTGGGAGATGCTTGATTTAGGGCACACTGACTGTTGGGGAGTCTCTCTTCAATGAGTGTTCTTTTGGGGGAGACATCAAAAGAGACCACACCAGGGTTCTGTAGGAAGTGCATCTCCAGAATGATTGGAATAAAGCTTAAAATCAAGGTTGAAAGCAAACAACAAGCAAGGAGGCAAACACCTCAATAATCACCCTATGGCCTTTCTCGGGTACAGAGTTCAGCACTCTCCAGAGGAAGATCAGAAGGTTAAAAGCTTTTGTGAGCCAGCTAACATGGGTGCTGGGAACTGAACTCTAGTCCTTTGCAAAAGGACCTGCACGCGCGCGCGCGCGCGCGCGCGCGCGCACACACACACACACACACAGTTTAAAGAATATGAATAAATCTTAAAAAATGGAATCCATATATATAAAGCAACAACTAACAGAATGGAAGAGAGAAGGCCATATATTTGCAAATGGTGGAAAATTCTAGAATTATTCTTTCAGTCCTCAATGGATGAAGCAAACAGAAAGTCAATAAATAAAAGGAAAACATGAGTGTCAGGCACTCTTGGCCTGTCTGACCTGAGTGACATCCAATAGGTGACACTGACCACAGAGTCCACATCCACCTCAAGCTACATGTGTAATAATCACATAGGCAATAAGATGTAGGCTCTAAAGCAAGGTTCTTGATAAACTGAAAATGACTTAAAATTATGAAGACTGATTTTGTTTTTATCAGAAGAGAATTAAATTATAAACTAACATCACAAATGAATTTCTCAGAGAGGCTATAAGTCATAGGGGAAAACCCACTACAGTCATTTTGCTAAATGAACATAAACAAATGTCCCTCACAATATTTATCTCTATACACACAGAGGAGGGCAGCTCCAGCCCTTCTTTTTGCAGTGGAAGGCAGTTCATATAGAGTCTCATACTGATCAAAGTACAGAGAGCAAATGTTAGCAGAGTGCTCAGCCCTAAATGAGACGTCAGCACACATCCTCGGCCCAAGGTTCAGGGAACATCATGGAAGAAGGGGCAGAGAGATTGTAAGAGTCTGAGGAAAGGGAAAGGCACTATGAAAGGTCTCCTGGACATGACATGGCTGCTGTACTCATGAACCAACAGCTGTGGCTGTCTGTGCAGGATCAAGCCAATTACAATCCAACACAGAGGGAAAGGGGCTCATGAAGTCTTGCCCTCATTGAGGAGCTACTGGCATCTGGTGGCTGCTGGGGGAGGAACAGTTTTCTTTAAGAGTGAGGCCTCTGGTAGACTGCCCACATTCTAGTTGCTGGTTATGGTGGCTTGAGTGAAAATGGCCTCCAGAGCCTAGTAGGGAGTAACTTTATTCAAAAGGATTAGGACCTGTGCTCTTCTTGGAGTAGGCATGGTCTAGTTGGAGGAAGTGTGTCACTGAGGGTGGGACTTTGAGGTTTCAAATGCTCAAGCCAGGCATAGACTCTCTCTCTCTGTTCCTGATGCCTGCAGATCTAGATGTAAATCTCAGCTACTTCTCCAGCACCACGTCTGCCAGTGTGCTGCCGTCCTTCCCACCATGATGATCATGGACTAAACCTCTGAAACTGTAAGCCAGCCTCAATTAAATGCTTTCCTTTATAAGAGTTGCTGTGGTCAAGGTATCTTTCCACAGCAATAGAACACTGACTAAGACACTGGCCCTACATGTATGTGCACATGGACCTCACTAATATGTATGTTGTATGAAGTTGGGAGGGGATGTTGTGGGGATTCTATGAGGAATTAGAGGGGAGAATGAGAACAAATAGGATTAAAATACATTGAATACATATATAAAATTCAAGAATAAAAAATTGTTTTTTTTTTTTTAAAAAATCCCTGATAATTGGTAATTAAACAACTTAGTTTTATATAATCCATTGGTCAAAGAACAAATCACAGGGGAAATTAGAAAATATGTTGAACTAAATAAAGATAGAAAACAAGAAATAATGCTTTAAATCTTCACCTGCTACACAAAGAAAATAAAGCTGAAAATCAATGATCTGGATGTTCTCTTAGAAACCTAGATAAAGAAAAACAAATTAAACTCCAAATATGTAGAACAAGCACCACAGAGATGATGGGAGATATCAGTGAAAAAGAAAATGAACACATAATACAGAAAAACAATGGAACAAACCATTAAAAAATTTCAACAATTCATAAATGATTGGCTAGCTTCATCAAGAAACATAGAAAGAAGGTAAAAATGATAAGGTAAAAAGAGCATGACTAGAAAACTCTACAGACATCTCATTAATACTAAGAAAATATTGTCAACTACTTATCAGCAATAAAATCAACAACTGAAATATGTATCATAGACACAAATAGGCAGAGTGAATACCAGAAATGTAATATGATGAACTCTTGCTGAATCTGGTGGCACAGGCCTGTAATCTCAATGTTCCAGAGGTGGAGTCAGGATACTGAGTTTGAGACTAAACAATGTGACACTGTCCAAAACAAAACAAATGTTCTCTTTTTCTTTTGCTTTTCCCTTCTTCTCCTTTCCTCCTCTTTTCTTTGTTCTCTCTCAGTCACTCTCCACTCACCCAAGCACACATACACACACCCACACCCACAGAGAATGTAGGCCAGACTGGCCTTGACTTTACTGCATAATCAAGGATAAGTTTTAATTTTTGAGCCTCCTATCTCCTCCTCATGAGTGTTGGAATGGGTGGTGAGTAATGTATATAGATAGATGTGGGTGGGTGGATGGATAGATAGATAAGTGGATGGATGGATGGGTGGATGGATGGATGAGTGGGTAGATGGGTGGGTGCATGGGTATATATGTATAAATAGATATGGGTGGATGGATGAATAGATGGGTGGGTAGATAGATGGGTGGGTAGATGGATGGATCTAAAATGGAATGCTATCCTAAAAAAAGAAACAATAATACAAATGTGTGACTAGTTGCACCATACATGTTATTTCCTTTTTCCAACTAGCTTCTGATGTTTTAAGCAGGGGTTTATGTTAGAGACCCTTAAGAGAGTGAGTGCCTCGACATTATAACTAAGTTCAAAGCCCTCTGTAGGTACAAAGAGAATGGTCACCTGATTTGTAAGTCAGGTGGGCATCCTCTAGGGACAATAAGGACAAAAAAGAGAATTTTCGATAGCTGGTCTTCAATGGGTATGAAAAACAGAACCCAAGGGGTCAGAAGTAAGAGGAAGGATGTGGAGAGATGCAGAGACAAAAGTGAGTTCAGAGACTACAGATCCAGGTTCAAGTACATGATAGTAGGCGAGTTGTTTAATGTCTGGATATGTTTTCTCAATATATCTGTGGCTGTTTCCTTCTTCTTGCAATGAAGATGGCCTGAGGAAGTGCTTTTTGAGTGGCTATAATAACTTTTAATGTACAGCCTTTCCTCTGTGGCAGCCTGCACTGAGCTTTGTATACAGCACCAGGCTTCCCTAGGTGAGTGGACACAACCGTTCTAGAAAAAAGGGCTGTCTCTGTCCTGTTTAAGAGATGGATATCTGAACTTCGAAGTGGGATTTAAATTTAAGTCGGCCTGAGGTCCAAGCCCCTCCTCCATCTCCCTGCTCCTGTGTGTGTGTGTGTGTGTGTGTGTGTGTGTGTGTGTGTGTGTGTGTCTACATGTAAGTACAGATGCCCAGGGAGCCCAGAGGCATTGGTTCCACTGTATCCAGGGTTATAGACAATTGTGAGCCATGGGATGTGGGTGCTGGGAACAGAATTTGGGTTCTCTGTAAGGTCGGTATTCACTTTTAATGGCCGAGCCATCATTTCTATTGATATTCTTAGCTCTTCCTCTCTATGAAGACATGATGCATATCCTGATTTAAGTCCTTTTAGAATTAAGCTTGTCAAAGGAGTAACTTCTTGTATTTCACTGTCCTAAGATAGCTAGAAGATACTAAAAGAGTCACTTCATTTTTGCCTGGGCCAAGGTTTCTTTGTGGGCAAGGTTAGACAGCTTGCTCTGTTTCCCGAGTTCCATCTGTGGACTCTCAAGCTTTTAAGAGGACTTCCTGTCTAGATCATCACCACCCATGATGTCATCCCTTTAATCAGGTGTGTTGACAAACTTGAGTAATTCTTCAAAATCTAGTTTAATTTTAACTCACTCCAAAGATACACAAAATCAACCACTTGGGATGGAGAGATAATATGAATGGAATAAATAATAAATAGGACATAAAATTTCAAAAGGGCTGAGAATCATATGCCTAGAAAAAAAATGATGATGGCTTGGTTTCTTCAAGTGGAAAATGAGGCCAATAAAGACAAATTGCAATGATAATTGCTTAGTTCTAATCAGTGGTAAATTATGGGTAAGCAAATAGCCGGGAAGTGAGTCCCAGCAGAAGGCATTTGTTCTATGATATTATCAAGATATGAAAATGTGGCCTTGGGTAGGACACTTTGACTCCCACAAGCTATTCATTCCACATCTGCACATGTGAATCCCTTTGGTTAGTTATCCTTAGCTCTTGCATCTCTGTCTCTCTGTAGCTGAACCAAGAAGAAATTGCATGCCATAGAGAGTGAGAACAACACCCTGGGGTGCTTTGTGATGTGAGCCTGGGCTGTTGTTCTCATTAGACTTGTCTGAAATTTCTCCAAGAGCTCTCACCTTAGAGCCAATCACAATGAAAACCAAGATTCCACGGTGTATTTACCTGTCTACTCCAGACATCCATGTGCTTACATTGCCTTTTCTTTTTGTTAGTGTGTCGTACTTTCATCTTTTTAGATCCATCTATCCATACATTCTTGTACTCACTTATCCATCCATCCTTGCACCCATCCATTCATACATAGATCAACCCACACACACACACGCCCATCCTTCTACCCATCTATTCACCTACCTATCCACCCATTTATCCATCCACCACCTACCTTCCCATTCATCCAACCCATCAATCCATTTATCCACCCACCCTATCTATTCATCTATCTAGCCGCATATCCATCCACCCATCTGCCTACCCACCCACTCACCCATCCATCCATCAATACATTTATCCATCCACTCACCTACCCTATCTATCCATCTATCTATCCATCCATCCATCTACCTACCCACCATATATATCTATCTACCTACCCTCCCATCTATCCATCCACCCATCCATTCATCCATCCATCCACCCATCCACCCATCCACCCATCCATCCATCCATCCATCCACCCATCCATCCATCCATCCATCCATCCATCCATCCATCCATCCATCCATCCATCTAATATCTATCAATTTATTTTGAATGCCTTTCACTATACTAAGCACCATAGCTACTAGAAGAATAAATTATAAATGGACTGTATTCTTTATCATCAGCCATATTGCAACTAGAATGCATGATGTTAAACACTGTGCAAGTATAAAGTTGTGTGTATAGGCTTCCTGGGGCTCAATTCTGATGTTCACGATGCCTTCCCCAGTATTCTATCATTCCAGTACATGCTTTCTACATATTTACAGCCCTGTTCATCTATGGTTTAATGTAAAAAACTGCCTTCAACATGGCTATAAGATAGGATTTTTAAAATCTTACTGGAACTTATTATAATAAAAGCTTTATATACATTATCTTACTTAATGATCCCAACAAGTCTACAAAAGGATTTTTTATCACACCTCTCTGCAGGTAAGAACACTGTGTTGGAGTAGGCAAGTTTATTGTCTCATAGCTAAGACTCCAAGCTTGGCCTATCTGATTGTGAAGCCCTTAATTGCTCTTTTTTTTTTTTTTACATAATTCTTCATTGATTCTTTGTGAATTTCACATCATGTGCCCCAACCCTACTCACCCCCCATTTCCTCCATATCCTCCTTTCACCCCTGCAGCACCCCCACAAAATGACCCCCCAAAATGAATTAAAAACAAAACAAAACACACAAAAAACCAACTCTCTCCTCCACCCTTCTATCATCTCTTCATTCATCCCAGTGGCACTGGAAGGTGCAGTGTGTCACGAAGTAGACCCTTTTGTCCAATCAGCCCCACCCACAAAATGTTCATTGCAATGAGTCATTGGTTCAGTTAAGTCCTCTGACACCCATTATCATTGGATCCTCACTGAAACTCCTCCCGAACATCCTGCTGTTGCCCCAAGTCATGGAGATCCTGTGGTTCTTGTTTCACAGGACCAGTCCCTTCATGCACTCCAGCAGGTCATAGATATGGTAGATGTTAGGGTATGCCAATCGAAGGTCCAGGATGTGGGTCTGGTTCATAGCTGAGTTGGTCAGTCCAGGCTACTAGGACTACCTTCCTCAGAACAGGTGTGGAGCCAGCTCTCCTAGGCGCATGGGGAGCAGAGCCAGCTCTCTTGCTGCAATGTCCAACAAGGGGCCCTTGCTTGCTCTTAAGTGCTTGGTGTGCTCTATCTCCCTTTTACCTCATTGTTCAGGAGAAAGGGCTAGATCTACAGCTCAATAAAAGATGAGAATGGCAAGGAACTATCTCCTCATGGAGACAAAGAAATTAACAACTGCTAACTCCAATCCTTCATGACAGAAATTACCCACTGAAGTTCCGTCAGCATGGAGTCACCTATGGCAGCACAAGATTTCCAAGACCACTTCATATGACCCAACCAAGCTCATCCTTGAAGGCTTCCTTGCTTGGCCAAACCTGCAGGGTTATTCTGTGAAGTGCCCTTTGGAAAAGAATGGAAACTGCCCAGCCTTCCGCAGAGAAAAACCCACTTTCCTTGGGAATTCTCAAACGTGGCAGCTAGCAGATGTGTTCTCAGAGCCCCCAAATGCAGGCACAGACGGAGCACTCTGCATAGAAATTGCCGGTAAACTTCACAACTGGGGGACATAAAGATCTTTTATTTGCAGAAGTTGGAGACTGCAGTTTGAGTGTGTGAAATTGCCAATAGTTTGGTAAATATGTTGGCCCACCAACAGCCTTCAAAGGGAATTGAAACGTTTTGAAACGCAGTGAGGTAGCACCGTGCGTGTGGGAGGGTGCTTTCTGGAGAACCAATGGAGAGATTTATGCTAGACAGAAAACACTCCTGTAGCCACTGAGTGTGAGAACGGGCCATCAGAAAGCTGGTGGGTACGTTCTAAGCATGGAGGGGCCTGCTGGGAGTTTTCCAATCTGTTCAGAATCCTACAGTCACTCCATTTTGCCTGTAGGAAGAAATCTATTTGCTTTGTTCTGGCATTTTCCATCCTGATTTCAAATATGTTTGTTTCTGTCCTGTTACTCACTCTCCAGAAGGATTCGAGAAGACTCCCCCTTCTCCAGGCATGGCCTCCATGTTGTTTCTTCACTGTCCCATGACATGTTCAAGGTTGACATTTCTCTCATAACTAGCAGCTACCCTTGGCTGTCACCTCTTCTTCAACACTGGGCCCAGCCCAGTTCAGTCTCAATGTCAAGTCCCAATGGCTCAGCTTATAAGGCGGTCTTACCTCTCCCTTCTGCCTCACCTGCTCCTAACCTAGAGCCATCTACCATCCTGAAGATGCCCGACTGCTTCCTTCTGTAGCCATCCTTCTTTGGACTCTGCTCACATCACTAGTAGAATAAATTTTTTCTTCTTGTTTCTAGAATGTACATAAGTCCATGAGATCCCCATGTTGAACATTCTTTGCAGGGCTCCCATGGCAAGCGAAATGAAATCTATAGTCTCTCTGTCTCTGGTCCTAGCCATCATTTTGTCCCTTGACTTCGTCTTTTTTTTTTTTCTTGTTGCAGTGATCAAATACCCTGACCAAAGCATGGTCCACCATAGTGGAGAAGTCATGGAGGCAACAGTGAGTGGCCGGTCACATCGCATCTGCAGGCAGGAAGCAGAGTGAGATGGGAGCTGGTGCTCAGCTCACCTTCGCCTTTTTACACAGTCCAGGACTGGCCTGGGAAACGGGTGGGTCTTTCCTGCTTGGTTACTCTAATCAAGAAAGTCACTCACAGTCCTATCTACTCAAAGGTTTATCTGCTAGTAATTCTAGACCCTACCAAGCTGTCAATCAATAGCAATAATTGTAGATCTCTCTCTCTCTCTCTCTCTCTCTCTCTCTCCTCTCCTCTCCTCTCCTCTCCTCTCCTCTCCTCTCCTCTCCTCTCCTCTCCTCTCCTCTCCTCTCCTCTCCTCTCCTCTCCTCTCCTCTCCTCTCCTATTTTCTGGATAACTCTAAATCCCACACATCATATTGATCTACAAACCCCACAGTGCCAGTGGCTTCTGCCCAGTGAATATATCTCAATCTTTGTCAACTGATTTATTTTTCATTTTAAACTGGAGTTTTGGACAAATAGAAGGTATCTCACAAAAACTGGACCATTTTTAAATCCTGTTTTATTTTACTTTTTGTGGTACTTAATATCTTCTTTTAGCCTAAATTCCAGCTTTGGTTTCAGATTCCTGAAATTTTGAGGCATCTGCCATCTGGAAAAAAACAAACACCTAATTCAGAAAAACCTACAGGTTTCATTGCTCTGGGAGAAATGTGGAGGCTTAATTAGCAGAGAGACTCCACACACATTTTGACTGGGCCAAAAATATCAGACTGCCAATTTTTCATTAATTCCTATAAAGTGCATTGAAGTCCTTGGAGGACAGTGTATGCCTGATGAAATGGCCCCCAAATCGAATCCCAAGTCTTTCATCTTTAGAAATGCACCACTGCAGGTGATCCAACAAATCAAGGAACCATACCTCACAGGCAAATGGGATGGCACAGAGGACTGGAACCCCCGGCCTTCCCACTCACTGGTAATTCTAGCAAACACCTAATGATTACTTATGATATGCCAGGCTCCAATCGCCTGTGTGCATCACTTCATTTCATCCTCAGGAAATCCCAACACACAGATTCTTCATTATCTATATTTGCAAGCAAGGGAACTGAGAAACAGGGAGATTCTGTACGTTGCCTGTGGTTACCTAGCTCCTGTCTGGAAGATGCAGTATTTAAGACTAGATGCAGTCGTGGGACTGATAGTGATGCTTCACTCAGCAACCCACAGCTGATATGACAGTGGCCCCATCGGACTGCAGTGAGGCTGGGTGATACCTACCACCTAGAGCTGTGGTGGTTGTCCTAACATTGCAGCACCAGGCACTCTTCCTGTGTTTATGGATGTTGATGTAAGCCTCCACACTGGCCATTGTGTGAGAGTGTAGCATACACAGTTACACCCAACACACACTTGGTGATATAAGAACTAAGTCACTGATTTATGCATGCATTAGACCTATGCATGTTGTATGTGTGTGCGTACATATGCACATGTGCTCACACATATTTGGGAATGCATATACATATGTAGGTGTTCACACAAAGTGTATGTATATACATGTATGGGCACATGCACGTAGAGGCCATTGGTTGACCATAGGTGTCCCCTCAATAACTTTCCATCTTGTCTATCAAGGCTAGGTCTCTCATTTGGACCTAGAGCTCACTAGTTCTGGCAGGACCTCTGTCTGTGCCTCCTGAGGACTGGGCTACAGGCTGGTCACCATATTCACCAGATATTTACATGGGAGCTGAGGAGTTGACCTTCGTCTTCACACTTACACAGCAATTGCTTTTCTCACCTTGCCATCTCTCCAGGCCCTAGTCATTACCTGTAACCACACTTTAGGTATACCTCTAGCTTTCTGTATGTACTACTTTTCCCATGAAATGACAAATTCAACAGGAAGCAACTTAAGAAAGGAAGGGTTTGTTTTGGCTTTCAGTATAAGAGGAACACAGTCCACCTTGGTGGGGAAGAGACCAGGGAGGAGTGTGAGGTAGGGGGACACACTGTCCACTGGATGCAGACAGTACATAAGAAGTGGAGTGGGGCTACAAGACCTCAAAGCCTCCCCTAGTACCCTCTTCCTCTATCAAGGTGCCACTTTCTAAAGGTTTCAGAACCTCCTCAAACAGTACCAGCAACTGGAGACCAGTAACTCATGACAGCAGCAGCAGCCTCGCCCCCTCAGGCTTTCTGAATCCCTTGATCACATCAAGAGAGTAATTGACCTGAAACATACATATTGAACACATATGCTGCGTGGTGCTCACACAATATTAGCCAGTGAATCACATGCTTCTTAAAACATGTTCCCGTTTTTAAGTGATGTATTAGGGTGCTCCAACTCATTGTCTGTCCTTGGAACCACACCTTCAAAATACATTTTTACAATTTTCAACTTTACAATGTTCTTGAAATCTCAGAAAACTTGCAAGGGCTATTTGTGAACCCCTACAGAACACTTACCTGAGTCTACATAGTGGTTGTATCTTAACCTTGTTGACTTTCTCATGGTTTCCATATGTCTCCTATATGTAGCATGTTAGGATTTTTAGAATGTTCTGAGTCATTTGGGAAATCTTGTACAGAGAACCCTAACTGCTTCAGTATGTACTCCCCAAGAATATTCTCTGATATACCCATGAAAGAGCCAACTCAGTCAGGAAACCCAACATTTGTACACTGTTTATAGTCAATATTCAAATTTCACTAGTTGCCTCAGTAAGGCATTTTATAGCTGGTCTTTTCCTGTTTGTGGATCTAACTCAGGGGTGACATTGAATTCCGTGGCCTCTAATCTGGTATGGCTATGTCTCTATTTCTGGACACAGGCTGGTCTATAAGCACATTCGCCATGTCTCCCATGTTTCTGGCAGGAAGCCTACAATAGTGTTTGATCCTTCCTAGTGCATCACATCAAGATCCACCAGCAGCTGCCTTTTGGCCTAGTATTGAAGATGTTGGCTTTGATCACTTGAGTGAGGTTGTGCCTACCAATTGTCTGTAATGCAAAGTGACTGCTTCTCCTTTGTAGTTGATAAATAATTCGTAGGGAGATGCTTTGGGACTTGGTACACATCTTAATTCTCACCAGACAGTGGCACATTATTTTCAGCACCTCTCTGTGGAGAAGCATTGCATGCTGCTACCTTTCCTTCTGACACAGGAAGTGGGAACTGAGGCTCAGATAGAGGCTATGTCACAGATATCTAAGAGCGAGTATGTCTCACAGGGATCCATGTCACAGTCTTGGGAGTTAATTGGACTAGTTCAAGATCTGGGACTCGTATGGTACAGTGGTCTCGGAAAAACTCTTGACCTCCTTAAGTCTGCTTCCTCATCTATAAGGAGATTCTGTCAGGAAGAGGTCTGTGACATAACAGCCTGAGCATCTGACCACGCAGGTGTCAGCAACAGCTGTGTGATTTTCACAGTAAGGAGAAGCAGCCTCACATGTTAGTTCTGGGCAAGTTTTGTCACTGATCAAAATGTCCATGCCAGTTATTGTATGCCTAGCAGGACACCAGACATGGAAATAGGAACATGTATATGAGTCATGCCCAAGGTTACATGGAGTGTTCTAAACACAGGTGCAGAGGATAATGGGGACAAGTGAGTCATTTCAATGGAGGATCAGGACGTCATTACAAAGAATGAGGTGACAATGGAGCCGTGGGACCACCGAGGGTTGACAGCTCCACATTCAACTGACTCGTGTACTCTGCTCTTCTCGGGGCTTCAGGGTTCAATTTGATGTCAATGACACTAGAGAACACAGTCACTGGAAGCAGTAGCAGGGTCACACCCTTGCCTGTGACGTAGACTAATGTAGAAAGAACAGGGAACATGGAATTGGATATTGCTAACTCCTTCCTAAACTTTCAATGGGAGATGAATGCTTAGCAATGGCAATCCTCTCCCATCTCTTGGGCAATGAAGTTGGCTTAGGAAGATATCTCTGGAGGCTCGGCCCCAACGCCTTTTAGATATTTCTGCCCGGGAGCTAGGTTGGCACTGTCTAGGACTTGTCCTGCTGGAGCAATCTAACTAGCTCTTCATCATCTCTTAGTCTGTGAATCCCAGCTCTTGTATCTCACTCAGTCTGTCTTAGATTTTATTATGGGGAGGGGAGGGGGCAGGTCAGAAAGAATCAAAGAGGATATTCTTCCAATAAGTCACCTAGAACACACACCTCTGCAGCAAAGGTCAGGCAAGGTCTCATGATTGTCCAGACTCAAGCTAGGATCAGGAAGGGACAAAAGGAGAGGCTGAAGAGATGGCTCACTGGTGAAGACTGCTGAGAGCAGCTGATGATCCTGCCAAGGACCTGAGTTAGTTTTCAACACCTGTATTGAGTGGCTTACAACCACCTGTAACTCCAGCTCCAGGGGATCTGACACCCTCTTCTTACCTCTGCAGGCACCCACACATATGGCATACATGTACACACAGATACTCACACATACATACATATATACATACATACATACATACATACATAAAATAAGACATTTTAAAGAGAACAAAGCCAGCCTGTTCCATAATCATCCCTCTTTCTTTTCGCTTTTCTTTATTTTTGACAGTTGAGTATATATTCATACTCCATTAACTTCTCTATTTCCTTCTTAGTCTAATCTTCCTTACTAGTCCCCTAGTGGCTACACCATTAGAGAAAATGGTACCAGCTCCTCCAGCAAATAAGAAGAGTCACCAGCTCCTCAGGAAGGTCTGGGTCATGGGTACCCCCACTATCCACAGGCTCACCCCTTATATACAGAATCTCCCTCTCAGTCATTCCCAGGTGTCCTGCAGAGAGGCTGTGATTTCTGACCATAAGTGGTAAAGAACACAAAGAAATCCATCATGCCTAAGCTTGGATATCCTGAGACAGCCCAAAGGCCTCTATCAAAGGCTTCTTTAAAGACAAACTTAGGGAACAATTGCAGAAAGATAGTGAAGAATAAGAATTTAATTTCCCCACATGTTAATTTTCCCAAGATAAGCTAACATCTGCCTTCTTCACACCCAGGGTCATGACAATCAACCATGCAATGTAACACCTCAAAACTGAAATTGCCACACCTTTCCCCACATCCAGAATCCCTTGCCATCTGACAAGCAAAGTGAATGTGTTCTCCATAAGACTCATGTTGCCTGAGCTTTGGAGGGGTTCTGAGAGAAACAAAAGCCTCTCCATTTTCTCTCCTTGACATGGCACTATTCCACATGTTTCTGGATTGTTCCAGCCACCAAGCATACAGATATACAAAGGGGATGTCTTTCCTGCTACTGTAGACTTTGAGCTCACTAAAGATGGAGAGGTGGAGAACTTACATCTCTGTTGCTCTAGCTCCTAGCAGAAACCTTGCTACCCAGGGTTCTGTGACAGTCTCATTGATTTAGGGCAAAGGAGCAGGTTTTGTTTAGACAACCACATTGTGGAGATCCTTGATGTGGTTTGCCTGTGGTACATGAAGACAGTGTCTCACAGAAGACATTCAACCCTGGTCCTTGGGCTCTTCCAGCCTTTGCTCCCCACCTTACATGGTGTGCACTGAGCTTTAGGTATAGGGGTTATATTATAGATGTATCACTCTTTATCTGCTGCATAAAGAGGCTTCTCTGATGTTGGCCTGAGGGAATTCTCACAAGGCTTCACCTCCTATGAGAAGAGCTGGAGGCAATTAATGACTACTGAGAGAGTCCTAAACACATGCAAGCAATTAGATATCTTAGCATTCTTCTTCTTCTTCTTCTTCTTCTTCTTCTTCTTCTTCTTCTTCTTCTTCTTCTTCTTCTTCTTCTTCTTCTTCTTCTTCTTCTCTCTCTCTCTCTCTCTCTCTCTCTCTCTCTCTCTCTCTCTCTCTCTCTCTCTCTCTCTGTGTGTGTAGGCCAGAGATGAACATTAAGGATCTTCCTCAGCTTGCTCTATACTTTATTTTTTTGAGACAGGGTCTCTCTTTGCACCTGGATCTCACTGATTTGGTTAGACTGGCTGGCCAGTTAACTCCAGCAATCCTGCTTCTGTCTCCTGAGTACTGGGATTACAAGAGTGTGCCACCATATCTGATTTTACATGGGAGCTGGAGATTTGAACTCAGGTCCTCATGCTTGAGGGAAACAAGTACTTTCTCCACTGAGCCATATTCTCAGCCCTGGTGGTGAAACCTGTGACAGGTGGTGCATAGGGGGAGGTGATTAGGTCATTGGAACTTTGCTCTTGGAAAAAGTCAACACTAGTCTTCAGGAACGAGTGAATTCTTGTGAGAATAAGTTGTTAATAAGAGTAAGTCTAATCTGTGATGATCTGACTTTCTTGTCATGTGACCTCTTTCTCTCCCACAATGCCATCCACCAAGAGGTGAATAAACTAATGAGGCCTTCTACCTTGCACTTTCAACATTCCAAATTGGGAGTTAAGGAAACCTTTTTTTCTCCACAAATTACCTAGCTTCAGGTACTTTGTTATAGCAACAGATAAATGAACTTACACATGCACATCCTGATGTTTACATTCAATGTCAGGGAGTTGTCACACACACTGCACAGCCTTTTGACTCCAAGATCTAAATTGGATCTATAATGTTATATCATGGCTTATTTTCTGTTCCTCAAATGGTGGGAAGTGGAATCAACTGCCAGTCTGGATTTCATCAGGTGACTCATTCTGGAAGAAATGACTGTGGCTTTCCTCTGCTGTCTGTCTTCTACCTAGCTGGTGCTTAGTGAACTGTGGCCGAAGCTGTCTAATGAAAATGCAGCAGAGGTACAGCTGTACATCCATCCTGAAATGTGCAAACACGCTAATATGCAGAAAAGGAAGAGTCAGGTCATGTCTGTTCTCGATTTTTAAAATGCTAATCCTTTTATTCTGAGGCCCTTAGCTCCATCTTCTTAATAAAAGGAGAACAAGCTTTGGCTGCAGAGCAATTGTGCTTCTGAAGGCTTCTAGAAAGAATAAAGAACACCCCAATGAAAGGTGACATGGTCCAAAGGCTTCATCAGGGATTCCAGTGAACCGTTCAAGAATGAAGGAAAAATGCAGATGTAAATTATGTCATGCCTTAAGACTGTAGAAAGGTGGTGCCACATGTAGTAGAAAGGGGGTTTCAAATGACTTTATAAAACTCAAATGTAGCCTTGGGAGAACTCTGAAAGCCCACTGTTTTCCCAAAGCCTGATAGATCACTGGAAAGGTATTAAAATGAATTCATTGTCCATTTCTTTATGGTTGACATCCAAAAGAAAAGAAAAAAAATAAAAAGCAATGTTTGACACGAGGCTAAGGAAAGGACCAAGCTTTTTATGTATGGAATGTGATTTTAGTAAGCTGCCAAAATGTCTCCAGATGCTCACTGAAGCTTATCAAGATGTCTGGACTCATGGAGTGGAAACGGCTGAGCACTGCATGGCTCACAGGCATTTCATACAGATTTTGCTCTCTGACCTGTGCAGTACTCCCTTTCAAGGTCCTGACTGGGTTCTCAGAGAAGCTCCGAGCTTAATGCCTTTGCCATCTCTGGACCCTGTGTTGGTCAGCTTTCTGTTACTGTGCAAACTAGGAGATGACCAAGAGAAGAAAGGTTGATGTTTCTTTGTGGTTTGGGGCATTTTGGTTAGCCGTCTGGTTCCTTTGGTTAGCGCCTGAGATGAAACAGTAGATGATGGCAAAAATGTGTGGGAGGGGAGACTTGTTCACTTCACGACAGCTGGGAAACAGAGAGAGAACAGGAGGGGACAAGAGACCAAATAGCCCCTGCAAGGACATACCTCCAATGACCTAACTTCCTCCCACTAGGTCCCCCTCCTAACAGTTCCATCGTGTCTTCAAAGCACACAGGCTAAAGACCCACCTTCAGGATGGCTCTTTCAGGGGAATATTCAAATCTCCACTATAGCAAATCTCAAAGAAGACAGCTCCCTTGAGGTGTTGGATGAGAGACAAACATTGGTAGGTGAAATTGAGCATTTTGCAAACTGCTGTGTCCAGTCAACTCCTTGCATGAACTCACTGTTTGAAGAACATAATTTAAAATTTTCTGGGCCCATTTCCCACTACTTCAAAAGGAAATAGTCAGAAGAAAGGCAGCCTTGGGACACTAAAACATACAGCAGAAAGTGGCAGCGGAGATGGCTTGGTCTGGAAAGTAGTTTGTGTGGAAGCATGAGGACCTGAGTTTGTTCCAGGTTCAGTGAAGGACCCTGTTTCAAAATATAAGGTAGAGAGCTTTCAAGGAAGACACCTGACTTGGGCTCTGGCCACCAAATGCACAAGACACACATCTGCATGTATATCATCACACTGACACAAGCAAGTGCACATGTATGAATGTACACACACACACACACACACACACACACACACACACACACACACACACACACACACATACACACTAGCAGAAACAAAGCTCTGATTCTGGAAAGGTCCACCATCCCCAGTAGTTGGCAAGGTAAGACCTGCTTGTTTTTTTTTTTTTTTTTTTTTTTTTTTTTTTTTTTTTTTTTTTTTTTGGTGGAGCCTAAAACTAGCTAGCCATCATGGTGAGAGTCAGATACACTGTGGAGAAGGCTCTTTACTGAACAGTCCCCTCACCTCTAGGGACAGATGAGGACCCAGAAAGAGAGGGAGAGAAGAAGGGAGGAGGGAGGGAGGGAGGGAGGGAGGGAGGGAGGGAGAGAGAGAGAGAGAGAGAGAGAGAGAGAGAGAGAGAGAGAGAGAGAGAGAGAGAGAGAGCGCCTTAGTGGAGTTACCACATTTGTTACCATAACTGAATTGAGAAGACCAGCGTCACATATGGGGGGGGGGGGAGGAACAGGGCAGAACAGCCAGGGGCTGGAGACAAAGGAAGCCAATAAAACCTGCAGAAACCTGAAAAAGGCTTGCGGTATGTCAGGAAGCTGAGGTAAACTTGAAGGGCAGAGAGAATTTGGGTCATCATATCCTGGAAGAGGAATGGATACAAGCCAAGACAAGCTTTGCGCAATACGAGGCCAATTTGGAGAAGTCTAGAATTTTTCACCAGGTCAAGGTGCAAATTTTGTCATGCATCAGAATGAAGACTTACAGGACCTGTCCAAAGGCCAGATCCTTGCTTCTCATCCAGACAGGTTGACTGTGTGGATCTGGGCTTGGCCTCAGTCACCTGCATGATGTTGTTGGTTTGTCTTCTGAGGCAGAATTTCACTCCATTACTCAGGCTAGCCTGGAAGTCATATAACCCAGGCTTGGCCAGAACTTAAGATCTTGCCCCAGGCTTCTCAGTGCTGGGATTAAAGGTGTATGCCTCCGTGTATGACTCTAAAATCTGCATTTCTAACAAGGAATCCAGATGACTCCAACACATCTAGCTCATGGATTTGGCTTGGCCAAAACACTGACATATATTTCCCAGCAGGGAGGGATGGTTAATGTTCATAGTCAACAAGCCTCCAGGCACATCTATGAGAGATTACGTAGACTCTGGGTGTATCTGTGAGTATTTGTCTAGATTAGGTTGATTGTGTAGGGAAGATCCATCCTAACTGCAAGTGGGGATGTTCAGAGGACCTTCAATCTATAAAATGGAGCATGTGAGATGAGCAGCAGCATGCATCTCCCACTGCTTCTTTTTTTCTTTCATTTTTCTTTATTAAGAAATTTTCTACTCACTCCACATACTATCCACAGATCCTCCCTCCTCCCTCCTTCCATCCCCCAGCCCTCTTCCCCAAGCCACCCCGCATCCCCATATCCCCCAAATCAAGGTCTCCCATGGGGAGTCAGCAGAGCCCAGCACACTGAGCCTAGGCAGGTCCAAGCCCCTTCCCACTGCACCAAGGCTGTGGAAAGTGTCACACCACAGGCACTGGGTTCCAGAAGCCTGCCCATAGACCAGGGACAGATCCTGATTCCCCTGCCTGTGTGCCCCCCAAACAGTTTGAGCCAAACAACCATCTTCCATATCCAGAAGGCCTAGCCCAGTCCCATGGGGGCTCCACAGCCACCAGTCCACAGTTCATGGGCTTCCACTAGTGTGGCTGGTCAACTTTGCACGTCCTCCCATCACGATCTTGACGTCCCTTACCTGCAGTATCTCTCCTCTCTCTCAATTGGATTCCCAGAGCTCAGCCTGGTGCCTGGCTGTGTATCTCTGTATCTGCCTCCATCAGTCACTGGACAAAGGCTCTATGATGACAGCTAGGTTATTTGCTAGGCTGGTCACTAGAGTAGACTGGTCCAGGCACCCTCTGGATCACTGCCAGCAGACCAAGGTGGGGTCAACCTTGTGGATTCCTGAGAGCCTCCCCAGCACCCTGCCTCTTCCTATTCCCATGATGTCCTCATCTACCATTGTATCTTTCTCCCTGCCCCTGTTCCAGATTGACCCTCCCATTTCCCTATGTTCTCATTCCCCACTCCTCATCCTCTGCCACCCCTCACACCCAGTCCACTCATGTAGTTCTCATCCACTTCTCCTTCGCAGGGTCATCCATGTGTCCCTCCTAGTGTCTTTCCCTGTTAGCTAGCCTCTCTGGATTTGTGGGTTGCAGTCTGGCCATCCCTTCCCTCTCATTTAGTATCCACTTATGGGTGAGTACATACTTTGTTTGTCCTTCTGAGTCTGGGTTACTCAAGATGATATTTTCTAGTTCCATCCATTTGCCTGCAGATTTCATGATATCATTGTTTTTTACTGCTGAGTAGTGCTCCACTGTGTATATGTACCATATTTTCTTTATCCATTCTTCAGTTGAGGGGCATCTAGGTTGTTTCCAGTTTCTTGCTATTACAAATAATGCTGCTATGAACATAGTTGAGCATGTGTCCTTGTGGTAAGATTGAGCATTCCTTGGGTATAAGCCCAAGAGTGGTATAGCTGGGTCTTGAGGAAGACTTATTACCAATTTTCTGAGAAACTGCCATACTGATTTCCAGAGTGGCTATACAATTTTGCATTCCCACAAACAGTGGAGGAGTGTTTCCCTTGCTCCACATCCTCTCCAACATAAGCTGTCTTCAGTGTTTTTGATCTTAGCCATCTGACAGGTGTAAGATGGTATCTCAGAGGTGTTTTGATTTGCATTTCCCTGATGACTAAGGATGTTGAGCAATTCCTTAAGTGCCTTTCAGCCATTTGAGATTCTTCTGTTGAGAATTCTCTGTTAAGCTCTGCAGCCCATTTTTAAATTGGATTGTTCAGTATTTTGATGTCTAGCTTTTTGAGTTCTTTATATATTTTGGAGATCAGCCCTCTGTCAGATGCTCCCACTGCTTCTTGACTACACATGCAATGTGACCAGCTGCCTCAAGCTCTTTCGACTACAACTTTTCTCTCATGATGGAGAGGACCCTTAAACTGTGAGAAAAAAACCTCTCTGCTACTCAGTGCTGTGAGATGTTCTGTATGTCCTGTGGGAGCCCGTTCTCAGGTTCCTCATGGCTTTACCCAGCAGGTCCGCATAGAGGATGATCAGGACCATGGGCCTGAGTGCAGGTGTCTGAGATGGTCTGCACTTGGCTGTGCTGTGGAATGGTCTGTATGTCAAATTGCTCTGATTGGTCAATAAATAATACACTGATTGGCCCATGGCTAGGCAGGAAGTAACAGACTAACAGGTGGGACTAACAGAGGAGAAGTAAAAGAACAGGAAGGCAGAAGGAGTCACTGCCAGCCACTACCCTGACAAGCAGCATGAAAAGATGCCGGTAAGCCACGAGCCATGTGGCAGGGTATAGATTTGTGGAAATGGATTAATTTAAGCCATAAGAACAGTTAATATGAAGCCTGCCACTGCCATACAGTTTGTAAGCAAAATAAGTCTCTATGTTTACTTGGTTGGGTCTGAGCAGTTGTGGGACTGGTGGGTGACAAAGATTTGTCCTGACTGTGGGCCAGGCAGAAAAACTCTAGCTACAACTCAGGTTAGTTTTTATAAACTTGGCACAAACTTAGACATACCAGGAAAGAGGGAATCTTACTTGAAGAATAATGTGCCTTCATCACATTGGCTTGTGGCCATGTCTGTGGAGCATTTTCTTTTAAAAAAATATATTATGTGTATGGATGTTTTGCCTGCATGTGTGTCTTTGAGACATGTGTGAACCTGATGCCTGGCAAGGCTGAAAGAGGCCATCAGATGCCCTGATACTGGAGTTATGGATGATTGTGAGATGTTTTGTGCATGCTAGGAATTAAATCCAGGTCCTATGGAAGAACAGCCATCACTCCTAACTACTGAGATCTCTCCCTAGCCTTATGTGGAGCATTTTCTTAATTGCTAATTGATGTAAGAGGTCCCACACCATCGTGAGTGGTACCCTTCCTAGGCAGGTGGGCCTGGGCTGGAGAAGAAAGCTAGCTGAGCAAGCTAGCAAAAGCAAGCCAGTAAGCAGTGTTCCTCTGAGTCTCTGCTTCAGTTCCTGCCCCAAGATTTCTGACTTGGCTTCCCTTGATGATTGACTGTAAAGTGTAAGGTGTCATAACCCTTTCTTGTCCTCAGCTTCTTTTGGCTGTGACATTTATCACAGCAACAGAAAAAGCAAACTAGGACACCGTCCTTCATGAAGCTGTTTTCCTTGGGTATTTTGCCATAGCAACGAGACAAGTAACTAATACAGTACGTGACTTAGAGTTACAAGTACCTGTAAGAAACAAACCAAGAAGAGGTGTGGGGACCAGAACACACACACATGGGTAGAGACATATACAAGAATGCCACCAACTACTGTCATGTCCTATCTTTTCCTCACATCACTACAGCCACCTCCTACCCAGATGGTTCCTACCAATTCATAGCCAACACTGAACCCCAGCAGTCTGCCCCCATCACAGGCTGCTCACCATGAGCAGGCAAAGGTTGGGGAGACTCTTGGTGATCCATATGGAAGCTGCATTTTTCAGTTACTTGCTGTAGAATTATGATCTTTGTGACCTCCCCATGAGGGTGCCTCTGAACACTGCCTTTAACCATGGTTGGAAACCATAGACACTTCTGAGACTATGGGAAAACCAGTGTCTCTTCTCCCCTGGTAATTGTACATGGCCACTTGCACACAATGTCATTTGCCGTGTTATTTCATGGAATCCAGCAGTAAGAATCAACTAAGGTGTTTTGTGAGACCCAGGAGAACAATTCTGTCCATTCAACTTCTGAGATATATAGGCTGGCTTCAGTAGGATAACTATTCACCTTGACTTTTCTTTAAGCTCTCACCTCACCATTGTCTCAGGAAGTATTTGCAAACCTCCTCTAGAAGAGCTCTTCACTGGTCTGCTCATCTGACTCACCTTCTCAAGTCCCTTCTAGTACAATCTGGGAGATGCCATATTTCCATTCACTTTCTAGTCTGCATTGATTGGGGACAAGTGACAACTTCATTAAAGACCTGTCTGCTCTTTCCATCTCTCAGCTATGACTCAAGGGACTTCTGCTCCCAAGCTTGTCATTTCTCACAACCACAGCACCGAGCCCATCAGCTCACAAAGGGGGGCAGGGAGGGGGGCAGTATCAATGAAAAATGCACCTCCAATCTTTTATTCATTTGTCTGTGCACTCAGCAAGTATTCAAGACCCAGATCTTGTGTTCAATGGCAGGATGCAGTGAAGAGGAAGGTCTCAGTTCCCACAGAGCTCAGAGTATAATTGGGAGAGGCAGATTGTCAGCGAATATATACTCAAGAGCATTCTGAGAGCCACCAAGGGAAGGAAGAAGCTGTAACATCAAGAAAGTGATGCAGGGGCCATGGCTCTAGCAGGGTGGTCAAGGTAGGTGTCTGCGTTAGTCTTTGTCAATTGCGAAAATGCACTCATCAGCTTGGCCTGCAGACAAATCTATGGGGGCATTTTCTTGATTAATGGTTGATATTGGAGGGCCCTGTTCACTGATGATGATGACATCTCTGGGTGAGTGGTCCTAAGTGTTATAAGAAAGCAGGCTGAGCGAGTTATGGGAGTAAGCAATTAAGTAGAGTTCCTAGTTCCTGCCTCCAGGTTCCTGTCCCAAGTTCTTGCTCTGACTTTACTTCATGACTTCCCGCTAAGCTGTAAGATGAAATACTTTTTCCTCCCTAAGTTGCTTTTGGTTATAGTAATTATCACAGCAATAGAACAACCAACCAGGGAAGTTGTCCTATTTAGCTTCAGCTGTCAACTTGACACCAATGTAGAGTCACCTGGAAAGAGCGACGCTCAACCGGAAAATGGCCTCCCTCAGACTGGCCTGTGGTCATGTCTGTGTGGCATTGTCTTGATAGTTAACTGATATAGGAAGGCCCAGCCCATTGTGAATGGTGCCATCCCTAGGCAGGTGGGTCTGGGCTTTAAGAAAGGAGGCTGAGTGAGTGAGAGAGAAGAGGTCAGTAGGCAGCTTCTCTCCATCATTCCTGCCTCTGCTCTGTTGGAGTTCCTGATTTAATTATTTCCTGGACATGAAGCCAAATAAACCCTCTTCTTCCCTAAGTTGCCTGTGTTCAGAGCATTTTGTCACAGCCACGGGAGACAAACCAGGACAAGCATGTTGGCTAATGCTAATGGACAATTCTAGACTCCAGAATCATGGAGGAGAAACCATTGGTGTGTCTCGGGAGTTTCTAGGTTGGGTTAACAGAAGTGAGAAGAAGACACTCTAAATATGGGTAGTATCAGCCCATGGGTTGGGTGGGGGTCCTGGACTAAATAAAAAGGAGAAACCAAACTGAGTACTAGCATCCATCTCTCTCTGCTTCCCTACTGTGGAGACAATGTGATCAGCTGCCTCATGCTCCTGATGCCATGCGTTCCCATCATGATGGTCTTCATCCCTCAGAATATTATCCAAAAAGCAAGCAAACAAAACACTCATTCCTTCCTTGAGCCGCTTTTATCAGGCATTTTGTACAGCCATGAGAAAAACAACTAAAACGGAAGGATGCTTCAGGGAGGGGACAGCCAGCTGAGACTGAGATGAGAAGGGGCCCGGTGTGGAAAGAAAGCACTGGCTTGTGCTTGTTTAATCCCCGTGGCTGGGGCTCAGCTCCTGTGGATATCTGCTGAATGTCTTCCAATGTAGAGCAAGCTGGTGCAGTCGAGATATGAACCGGTTTCCGAATTTCATGCATGCTTCCCGCTGCAGTGTGTCATGCCTCAGTGGCCGACAGTCCTGCCGGCACGGAGCAAAGTTTCCTGATGGACAGCACCTTAATGTCAAAGAGTAGAGGGGTTTGGGGAGCCTGATAGAAAGTCATGGCGACAGACAGATCCCTGTGAGTCAGGCATTCTGAGGGGGTATGTCTACACTAGCTCCATGACTGGGCTTGGAGTAAAACTGATCCTGTGAAGAAAAGGTGTGGGTGTCTTTTCCAAGCTGATGGACCTGGAGTCAGAGGTGGGAAGTCCACAGGCTTGAGCTCTTTTACAGAGAATGATGTGACTTCCTCTATCATCATTTCTGTCCTTGGCAGGAATAGCCATCAGACTAATGTATGAATTCGGAGGAATGTGTGTGCCATGGTGGTGGTCATGGATCAAACTCAGCCCAGCTGTGGGAATGATCTTGGATCTGAGTACACATCCTCCCTACTCACAAGGCCAAGAAGCTGTGTCTGCATCTACAGTGTTGCCATGGATTCTTCCTCAGGCTTCTTTGTTCCTACAAGTAGATGCAATCAACCATCTCCTAAGCATAAACTGACATCCATGGGCATCCATGTTATTTCTTTCCCCATGACTCTGAGAGATGCAACAACATTACAGAATAAAGGAAGGTCTACACTTTCACCTCTAGTTATACAAGGACCCAGCCCTGCCACATCACATGTGTGAGACAGGTAGAGTGTCAGACAAGTATGTGAGAGAGAAATCTTGGGTTTCTCAGGAAAAGCGTGTCATCAGATCTGGTGGCCAACCCTCTTGCCTGCAAAGCCTCCCTCACTTGCACCTCCTTTCTGTGGATGCAGCCCTCATCTTAGTCAAGACCTTCCTCGCAGGTGCTCTGGGCTTCCCAGCCTGCTTCCACTTCCTTCCGGTCTAGCTCATGTCTCTGTGCAGGTAGAGAGGCCCTTGAGAACACCAAGTGGAGATCACATTGCTCCACTACCCCAAATTCTTCAGCAACTGCCAGTGCAGTGGTAGGAATGAAGATTCCCCAGATCCAAACAAGACTTAGCAGGTTTGCCCTCTTGAACTTAAATTCATAGTTTTCATGGGAATCATGCATCTGAAGTATCATTGGGCCAAGAAGGACAAAAGACACATATTGTAGAGCAAACAGGACCCACAAGGACAAGTCCAGCCATGCCCAGTGGATAGCTTCCATCATGGCCACAGACTGGTACTGTCTTCATATAAATGCCAACTTGAGTCAAGACAAAGAGGAACGCAGAGGCGAGCCCATGAGTGACATGGGTGCCATGACAATGGGGCCGATTTGGGGACAATTTACAAAGATCATCATTTAAAATGTAAAGTAGAGACTATTGAACCAATTTTATACCTGCTCCTGCCGCATGTGGCCATTCTATCCTGGCACACAGGTAGCAATCCCCAAACTGGTGTCAGTAGCCATGGAGATATCAGTGTCAGTAGCCATGGAGATATCAGTAATTTGTGACTGGTAATAAAGTCTTAGGTTTGACAAAGACATATTTTGATGTAAATTTGATCAAAGTCAAGGCTATTCCTCTTATTCTTTGCTCTCTAATGAGAAAGCAAGAATGACAGGGGACATGGGGTTGAGACTAATGTTGGGGACTAGGGATTTGGGATTAATGAATTAACCAGTGTCTCTTGGGGGAGACATTATCTCTGTCTCCAGAACTGCCAGTGGGGTGATTGGACCTTAAGATCCACAAAAGGAGGGTGTGTAGCTGGCTGAGCCCAGTGACACTGTCCTTGGCTCTCTCCAACCTCCTACAGCCCCCTTGTCCCTTGTCAACCTCTGAGGCAAGGCTAGGAAATGACAAGTGAGTGTTCAGCCTCACCAAAAGCCAAGGGGTGTGGCTGAGTGACACAGTGTGCCACCATGAGACCATAGACATTGAATTTTGATTTTCTGATCAGAGCAGATGGGACCCAACAATCTCCAATCTCCCCATGATGTTTGACACAGTCCCCGGCTTGCTGTAAACATGGCGTCTGCAGCCAGAGCACAGAACTTATCTCTTTACCAAAGCAACTATCAGAGATGCTCCAGAGAGACACAGGGATGCTGGCCTGACATGGATGCCTCACAGCGCCCAGGGAAAACCTTGCTGCTGGGGAGAGAAAAGGAAGGCCTGTGTGAGCTCAGGTGGCCAGGTGTTGTCTCTCTCTCTCTCTCTCTCTCTCTCTCTCTCTCTCTCTCTCTCTCTCTCTCTCTCTCTCTCTCTCTCTCTCTCTCTCACACACACACACACACACACACACACACACACACACACACACACACACACACAGCAGAATACATTGCTAATTGAGTGAGGTGTGACTCAGCTCTTGTGCCTTTGCTTCTGGATAATTCCGAAGCATGCATGGCCTGCCAACATACACAGGATAGAAAAAGGGAGAAGAAGGGAGGGAGGGAGAGAGGGAGGGAGGGCAACAATAAGGCTCATCTTCTGAGAACAAAGTACACAAACTCCGCCCCGCATTATTGCGAAATCCTTGTGTAATTTCCAGTTAAATGCATGGAATATAAACAGCTGTGCACAGGCATCAGCAAGAACAGGGCTTACGTTATCTGAGCATGGACTGTGAACTAGGCTGATGTGGGTGGTCTCCCATTTAAAACTCAGGACAGACCCACTAGAAATGAGCTGTGCTTGCAGAGATGAGTCTCTCTTTCCCGGTGTCTTTATGTGTCTATGTGCTGGGGAACAGGGAGCTGAGAGAACCCATGTTTCTGGACGTGTGTAGGAAGAAGGCAGTGCCTGCAGAGGGATAGGAAGACAAAGCACTGGACAGATGGATCTGAGTTACTGCTGGCCAGAGGACAGGATGACAGAGGGAAGGCAGGGGGACCGGCAGGAGCAGACAGTCACCGCTCCCCAGTCCCACCCAGCACCTTCACACTCACAAGGCTGAAGAAAGCCGGCGCCCAGGGGAAGTGGCGGCTCAGCTCATCCATCAGGAGCCACTGCTGCAGGCATGAAGCGCCAGTGCAGACTCAGAGAAAAGAGAAGTAGCAGGATGCAGGCGCCCATCCATCACCACCGCACCCCACAGGCCCAACCTGGCGCCACACCTCCTCAAGGAGGTGAAGCAAGGCTGGTGGGCAGGCAGCTTGGGACAAGTCAGATGCCCGCCGCCCCCGGGGGGGAACCTCCCATCAGCCCAGGGGGGTCCTCCCACCAGCTTAGCCCCTGCCTTCGGTCCTGAACATGAATTATTCACACCAGTTGCACCCGCTACCCTGACAGAGGGCTCTACTCACCCTTCACCTCTCTGCTCCTCTTGCTAGCTTACATGATTACCTAGAACAAGCCCTGGAGGGTCCGCAGGCAGAAGACACAGTTGGACAGTTCTCCCCAAGGCGTTCCTAAGGGAAGCCCCAGGATCCCTGCTCACCCACCTCAGAGTCTCTCCCCCAGGGCAGCACTACAGTGACAGATCAGATCAGCTGGACAGGGCAGACTATAAGACACTTACAGATCCCAAGGTGAAGGGTACACGCTGCCTGTTCTTACTGCTCTGGGGATGAGGCAGCAGAAAGCTCCTCTAGCTAGCAACCCTGTGCTTGCACCAACAGCTAGAGAATTACAGCCGTTCCTTGCTCTCTGCTTCAGCTCTGGCTCTTGTTACTGTTACAGTCACCCTGATGCACTATGTCAGCCCTAGCTCAGCTGTTCCCTGTGGCTTTCTCATATCCAAAGTACAGCTGTTTCTCTGTAGGCTGCATCTGCACAAGCCATCCCCAATGTGGCCACAGCAATCCTAGTGCAGGAGACTCCCTATGGTGTGTGTGTGTGTGTGTGTGTGTGTGTGTGTGGTGTGTATTCATTTGTATGCAGGTGCATGTGTATATGTACACTGTGCGCATATGTGTGTGTTGGGGGCGACCAACCTTGGTTGTCATTTCTCAGGCAACATCCATTTCATTTTTTGAGACAAGGTCACTCACAGGCATTTTTTTTTTATGTTTTTTATTGTTGTTGGTGGTTGCGGCGGTGGTGGTGGTGGTGGTGGTAGTGTGCATGTGTGTGTGTGTGTGTGTGTGTGTGTGTGTGTGTGTGTGTGTGTGTGTGACTGTAGGTGCAGACATACCACAGCATGTGTGTAGAAGTCAGAGGACAACTTTTGGAGTTAGTTCTCTCCTTCACCATGAGTTCATTCCAGGGGTCAAACTCAAGTAAGGCCACTGGGCTTATGTGGCAAATGCCTTTATCTACTGAGCCATCTCACCTGGCCCTCAACATTTGCTGTATAAGAATAAGGTAGCTTAGTTGATAGAGAGCTTACCTGGCATGCACAAAACCCTGGATCCCATCCTGAGCACTGCACTGTGGTGATATTTTGTTTGTATGCTAACAAGGTTTGCCTGGAGATCAGAGTATGAAGCTAGCCACTAGTTAGCCATAGAAGTCAGGCAGTGGTGGCACACACCTTTAATCCCAGCACATGGGAGGAGGAAGCAGGGAGATCAGGAGTTCAAGTCCACCCTGGGCTACATGAGACAGGAGCTTGTCTCCTTTTCAGTCTGAGGATTCAGCAGATGTAAGAAGCCTCTCTAGTGACTGACTCCTTTACTTCTCTGATCTTTTAGCATTTACCCCCATATATGAATCCGAGTTTTTATTATTAAGACCAATTAGAATTTGCGCTACACTGTACAAAGTGGGTGTGGCAGTACAGGTATGTTATCTTAGCACTAGGGAGTTAGTAGACACAGGAAGATCAGAAATTCAAGGTCACCATTAGCTCCACAGTGAGTTCAAGGCTAGCCTGGGCTACATGAGATCCTGTTTTTTTGTTGTTTGTTTGTTTTTTGTTTTTTAAGGAATAACACAGAACACAGGAACACAGCGCTTACCTTCTTGGCATTAACTCAATTCTGTTTTGACAAGGAGGGGTTTTACCTTAAGAGAGAATTTAAAATCTGGGGATTTGCCAGAATGCCTCAATACTGTCTGCAGATCCAGAACGGTAGCTTCAGGCCACAGGGAATTGTTTCGTCTGAAAAGGCTGCAGCCCAATTAATATTCTAGGAAAGGAAAATGCAGATGGGCTTCGCTCAGGAGTGCCAGGTCCTGGGCCACACTGATACTGATGATTGTGCTTCCCGCCCCAAGTCCTTCTTTGCCTTGAGAACACCTTCCCTCTATTAGCTACCTGGAGAGGAGATAAACGCACTTGTCTGACCTCCATCCGAGCGAGGGAAGGTGAGAGTTCCAAGGGGAAATCACAGAAGTAGTCCACAGCTTCCAGCAAGGTGATTCTCTGCCCCCTCGCCTCCAGGGCACCCCATTCTGACAGGACCATGCATTATATTCCTGGCTGAATCTTTCTGAAAGGTCTCTAGGTGGCTGCAGTTGTCAAGGCCACCTCACCAGTGTAAAGGAAGCCTGGGCTCCTGAGACAACAGAGAAGAATCTGGAATAGATGGATGCGCTGCCAGCTGGCCTGACTTCAGTGCTGAGATGGGCCCCCTGGGCTGCAGGTACACTGTGTAAGGCTCCTGTTTCTTGGTAATAAGGTCTCCAGGCAAGAAGAATGTCTGGAGCTCAGAGGCTTCCACGGCTTCGTGGAGAGGGGTATCTGAGTCTTGGGAGAAATTAGATCATCCTGTTCGGTATGAGTTCCCAAAGCAGCCAAGCTACATGGTAATACTCATGCAAAACTGATGGTTAAACACACTGGGGCTGCGGGTGCTCGTGGGCAATACACTCGTCATGTCAGTAAGACAAGTGGACCCCTGGCCTAAGCCATGTGGGCTCAGGTGGGAATTATAATAATGGGTTATTTCCTCTCTCGATCTGAAGCTCTTTCCTGGTGGTTCCTGTGGAAGTAGGGCTGACCTCATTTTACAGATCAAGACGTCATCTGCCACTGTCCCATCTAGTAATGGAATCACAATTAGTGGTTCCAGATAATTACCTGCAAAGAAAACAGTACCTGGGACAGAGCGGGAGTAGGTAGGGTGGCCGGGGGTGGAGGGGTGAGGGGTGTGGGGGGTGGGGGAGTATCCAAACTGTATTCTTTTTTTTGGAATATTTTAACATCTTTTTTTAATTAAGAAATCTTTTTTTATAATTTAATTTAATTTTACATATCAGCCATGGATTCCCCTGTCCTCCTCCCACGAATCTTTTATTCGTTTTACATACCAATCACAGATTCCCCCCTCTCCTCCCATCCCCAGCCTTCCCTCCCCAACCTACTCCCCATTCCCTCCTCTGGGAAGGGTATGGCCTCCCATGGGGAGTCAGCAGAGCCTGGTATACTCAGTTGAGGCAGGTCCAAGTCCCTCCCCCTGCATCAAGGCTGTGCAAGGTGTCCACCATAGGTAATGGGCTCCAAAAAGCCAGCTCATGCACCAGGGAGAGATCCTGACCCTACTGTCAGGGGCCCCTTAAGCAGATCAAGCTAAACAAATGTCTCGCTTATGCAGAGGGCCTTGTCCAGTCCCATGCAGGCTCCACAGCTGTTGGTCTAAAGTTCATGAGGTTCCACGAGCTTGGTTTGGCTGTTTCTGTAGGTTTCCCCATCATCATCTCGATGCCCCTTGCTCATAGAATCCATATTCTCTCTCTTTGACTGGACTCTTGGAGCTTGAGCTGGTGCTTGGCTGTGGATCTCTGTATCTGCTTCCATCAGTTACTGGATGAAGGCTCTATGATGACAGTTAGGGTATTCACCAATCTGATTACCAGGGTAAGCCAGTTCAGGTACTCTCACCATTATTGCTAGTAGTCTAGGCTGAGGTCATCTTTGGGGATCCCTGGCAACTTTCCTAGCACTTGATTTCTCTCTATCCCCATGAAGTCTCTTTCATTGCTTTCCCCCTCCATCCCTGTTCCAGTTCAACCATCCCATTCCCTTATGTTCTCATCCCCTATCCCCTAACTTCTATCAAACAGTTTTCCTGGCCTGAGATTTAACTCAGTTGGCAAAATCTGCTTGTCTAGAGTACAGAGCACAAAGCCCTGGATTTGATCTCCAGCAACACATAAACCAGGCATGATGACACCTGCCTGTGATCCCAGAACTGAGAGGCTAGAGATGGGAAGATGAGAAGTTCAAGGTTATCCCTGGATATAGAGAGAGTTCAAGGCCAGCCGGGTTACATGACCACACACACACACACACACACACACACACACACACACACACACACACACAGAGAGAGAGAGAGAGAGAGAGAGAGAGAGAGAGAGAGAGAGAGAGGATCATATATATGTATGTATATATAATATATGAGAGGTAGAAAGGAATTACTAGCGGTGGAGATTAGGGTCTTGGAACCAGGGACATTAGCTCTTCATTGTTTGTCCTGACTTTTTCTCAAATAGCCCCATGGCCCTTGCAAGCTGAAACCATCAGATAATCTTTTTTAAAAAATGGTTTTTTGAGACAGGGTTTCCCTGTGTATCTTTGGAGCCTGTCCTGGAACTCACTCTGTAGACCAGGCTGGCCTTGAACTCAGAAAGATCTGTCTGCCTCTGCCTCCCGAATGCTGGGATTAAAGGCATGTGCCAATACACTCAACTTCATCAGATACTCTTAGGGAATCTATGCTCACTGGACCAGTTCTCAATGACTGTCCATGGGAAACTCTAGTGCTGTGTTTAGTGTCACCATGACATCAGGACCAGGTCTCTGACATTCACTTCTTGATCTCCTGTGCCAAGCTCTCTGCTTGGTTATAGAGGCATTTAGTAAATATTGCTTGAATTAAGATGATGTAGAGACCCTCAGAATGTACTTAGGCACCACTGATAGAGAGGAAATGCCAGGGAAAGAAAAGGAAGGGATATCTATCTGTGTTCTAGAATGTTCCAGCTCCTGGGTCAAATGTTTTACATGGATTATTTTTGGAAACCCAGGAGGTAAAGTTTAGGAGAGTGAGTGTGATGCAGGAGCTCGCACCCCACTATAGCCGTGAGGGCCTTGGTACCTTTAACCTTACTGCTGTGTGCCTCAAAGAGACTCAAAATCACCTCACTCCATAACCGCCATCCATCTTGCTGGGTACCACTTTTCCAGCCCCTTTGACTTGTTCCCACTGATGGCTGCCAAGCAGAACTTGTGACCCCGAGTCATAGCGTATGAAGCAGTTCTGAGATGGATCTCAGTTCTCAGAGGCACTCAAGTCCCTTGCCTTCGGGAGTCCTGCAGTGTGCCTGGAAGCTGGCGCACATGTGTGCAGAACCATCCCCTGCAGCTGCCTCTGATTAAAATCCGCATGTGTGCATCACAGCTGCCTTCATCCCTCAGGCTCAGAAGAGAAGAGATGGAGTTGGGAGACATGCTGACTTAGCGGCAGTCTTGTGGGGGTGCCTGAGCGGAATGGCTCTTAGGCTTATATTGGACTCAAGGAGTGGGGGGCTTGGGACAAGGTGTGGTATTACTTCAATAGATCAGAGGTCATTTCAGAAATACACAGTGACATTGGCTTTTTTGTGCCTTTGAAAAATCTTGGTTTCAAGGTCAAGTGGGACCAAATAGTCTTAGAACTTAGGTTTGACAAGAGTCTCCTCTGCATCATGACTACATACTGCCTCTGAATTTGGACAGGTTGATTGCTTCTGTACTGTCCTCTGTAAAATATGGATAACAACAGTGTCCGCCTCCCAGGGTCATGATGAGGCTTGGAGAGATTGTGCTGTGATGTTCTTGTACATGTTCCTGACATACATGGGTTGCCATCTCACTTAATGAATAGCATGGGCTTCCTAGAGTCATAGTAGAAAGTGCCATAAACTGATGGCCTCAACCACAGATGTATATGACCTTACTTGGAGGTTAGATGTTCAAGTTCTAACCCTTCAAGTTACAGAAGGGTCCTTGCTGCAAAGGGCTGTAAGAGTGAACACGCCCATGCCTCTCCACTCATGGTCGTGGTTGGACTCTGGTGGTCAGTCAACCATGTTTGACGTTCCTTCCAGATTTATGCCATTGTCTTTAGATGGCTGCCTCCCTGGGGACTGTATCCAAACTTCTTTTCATACAAAGCTATTAGCTACATCAGTTAGAGCCCACCACTCTACCATGCCCTTATATCAAAAAGTGACAGCTGTCATGATGCTGTTTCCAAAGAAGGTCATATCCTGCGACCTTGGGGTTAGGACTTAGGACATCTGAACTGAGGGACACAGTTGTACCCTAATATTGACCCCTTTGCCAGCAGCAGAGGACATTTGATGCTCATCAGTCACCACTGTTCTGCAGCCCTCATCCCACAGTCTCATTACTGCTGGGTTTAGGCTTGTTTCTCTCTGCATGGTACCTGCTTCCTTGCTGGGTAGTCCCAGCGTCCATGACACTGCTCCATATAGAGCAAAGAGTCTGTAGGTATTTATTGAGTGACTAGAAGCACATTTCATCTAACCCTCAATAAAGCCAAGACACAGATATCATTATAGTGGCCAAAAATAAAATAAAGACTTTTTTTTTCATACTCAGGGGCACTGTCATTGGACAAAGGTACTATACACATACCTGTGGATTTCCTAGTATACTCTGGATCCCAGCAGTACTGAACTAACAAGTGTCTGCCTAGCAGATGCCAAGCCCCTCCTGACTCTGTCTTCAAGCAATGAGTAGACTCTGGTGAGACTCGTGATGTATGGGCTAACTGGCTAGGGATGTAACTATGGGGGTAGAGAGGCCCTGTAATATTATGTTACTTACTTCCACTGGCTGGATACCACCTCCTAAGGCCGTGGTTCTCAACCTTCCTAATTCTGTGACTCTTAATATAGTTCCTCGTGTTGTGGTGACTCCAAACCATAAAATTATTTTCATTGCTACCTCATAACTGTAATCCTGCTACTATTGTGAATCATAAGATAAATATCTGTGTTTTCTGATATTCTTGGGCAACTCCTGTGAAAGAAGGGTCAGTCAACCAGATCCACCTGTTGAGAACCACAGGTTCTCAAGGCTCTCTCCTCCACCTGAGAGCAAGCTACCAGAACATGGTATCTGTGTCGGGGACGGGGGCATTTCAGATTTAAATCTTAACACCGCTTAAGAATGTAAATATGAAGGTAGAAAAGGAAGGTACCTCTTGTCCTAGATGTCCATGTTTCCCTGGGAAGGAACATTAGTTTAAGAATGTCCCAGCCTTTCTCAAACTATAATTTGGTGGTTAAATACATACATATTAAAACATCTAAATTAAGGTTATTTTTGTATTTTCAGTTTAGGATTTTTAAGACTTATTCTGTTTTTAATTATGTGTGTGGCTATCTGGGGAGGCCAAAAGAGGGTGTCAGGTCCTCTGGAGCTGGAGTTACAGGTGCTTGTGAGCCTCCTAAGGTGGATGTTGGGAACTGAACTTAGCTCCTTAGCAAGAGCAGTGGGCCCCTAACTGCTGAGCCATCTCCAGCCTTCATATTAAAACTCTTAAAATCAGTGACATAATGCCTGGGAGTTGATTCAAAATAATTTAGTGGGGCAAAGAGTGTAAGTTAAGATGAGTTGAAATGGACCATGAGGGAATAATAAAGCTGAGAAATTGTTAAATGGGAGTCTTTTACATGACTTTTTCTAACTTTGTATGTCCTGTGAAAAATAATCTCAGCGTCACATGTGACATTGTGGCTGTGTTAAAAAAAAAGCATTATCTCTCAGGAATACACACTGATATATTTCTGTATGAAATGATATAGGTCTAGGATTTGCTACATAATTCAAACTTGTCTTTATAAAGAGACAAAATGAAATTCACCATATTGTCCATTCTTCAAGTTGTGTAATGGACATATGGGAGATTTTTTTCTAATTTTGTTTGAAATTTTCATGATGAAAACTTCAATATAGAAAACAGAAAAAGAAGAACCACTCCCTAAAGCCTGCTTTATAAAACTATTGTAGCATTCATAGCCAAGGTGGACAAAGACATGCCAATAAGGAAAGTCATAGGGCAATCACATCGATGAATGTGTGCACAGAAGTCCTGAATCAAATCTAAATGAAATACTAGCAAATTCAGCTCAACAATGTACACACATACAATGTAAAAGAGGAATGAGAAGTTGGTTCAGCATTAGAAAATAATTGATATATGTTGTAGGTTGAGCTGTATTCTGTCCTTCCAAAAGTTACTGAAGTCCTAAGCCCCAGTGTCCATGCTTATGACATTATTTGGGAATCAGTTATTTACAGATCACATTAAAGGAAGGAGGACACTAACCTTATATATCAAGTATCTTTGTAAACAAGAAATGTACAGAAAAGAGGACATGAAGGCATGGGTTCAGATAGCCATCTCTAAGCTGAGATGACTCTAGTCTATGTCTAGTTAACAAAGCTAACTAGGATGCCCACCTACAAGCCAGGCTTGGAATTATTACTTTTAAAGATTTCTAATCTCCTTACATAAAATAATGGTTGAGTAGGAGTTCAGAGAACCAAGCCCAAGAACCCATCCAGGTCCTGATATAGTTTGGATATGAAATGTTCCTGCTGGCTCATGTGTTTGTTTGTTTGGTTTTTGGTTTTGTTTTGGTTTGTTTTTCTAGATAGGTTTTGTTTTGTAACAATCCTGGCTATCCCAGAACTAAATTTGTAGACCAGGCTGGCCTTGAACTCACAGAGATAAGAATGACTCTGCCTCCTAAGCACTGAGATTGATGTCATGTGCCATCAATTGTCCATCTATCTGTTTTAACTTGGTCTCTAGGTGGAGGTGCTGTTTTGGGAGATTGTGGAACTTTTGGAACAGGAGGCATGGCTGGCAAAATTTGGTCACTATTGGCAGGCTTTTGAGAGGCATAATCTGGCCCTGCCTCTGACCCAAGCTCTTTATTTCCTGATCTATCAAGATGTAAGAAGCTACTGCCTCACAAGGTCACTGCCATGGATGGAGATGATACCATGGATGGGGATGATACCATGGATGGAGATGCTGCCATGGATGGAGATGATACCACGGATGGAACTGCAGCCATTTATGGAGATGCTGGCATGGATGGAGATACTGTCATGAATGGAGATGCTGCTATGGATAGAGCTACATCCATGAATGAGGATGCTGCCTTGATGGAGATACAACCATGAATGGAGAAGCCACCATGGGTGGAGCTGCCTTAGCTGTCATGCCTTTCCTGCTATTATGAACTTCAGCCTCTGAGACCATAATAAAAAACATGAACCCTTCCTGCCTCCAGTTGCTTCTGTCGGGTATTCAGATACAGCAATGAGAAAAGTACCTGAGGCCGGTCCCATGAAGCCTGCTCACCCCATTTACAATCATCATTGCTTTCCAATGCTTAGTAAAGGCTAGGCAACGTGTCCCTACATGGGTGCACCAGGTAAGTAATCATGATGCTCTGGCAGTGTCGCCAATGGGAGCTCTTTGAGTTACAAATAAACTATGATATATTGAACAATGAATTATAAAGAGCTGCAAAGGAATGGCCTTAGATGTATATATATGGATATGAATGAATCTCAAATACCTAATATAGAAATCAATAAGTAGCAAAGGGTATAAAAGTATAATTTCATTGACATAAATGTTAAAATCAGGTATGACTCAATAATGTGCTGTTTGGAAGGACACACACACACACACACACACACACACACACACACACACACACGCAGTATTAACCATAAGGCACTGGTGTACATTAGAAATCACCTGGAGGGATTTTTATAATCCAGTTCCTGGGTTTCTCCCCCACAGTCTTTAGCTAAGTACCTGTGAGAGTGGGCTGAGGACCTGTGCTTCCAACAAATGTCTAGGTGATACTGACACACCTGGGTCATTGATTGTGCTCTGAGGATCACGACTGTAATGTAACACACTGAATGATTCATGTGGAATACTGGATTGTGGTACCCAACTGAGGGAGAGGGATGACCAGGAAAGAGTATGAAAAGACTTTGAGATATCAGTGACACAGGACTAGGGAAATGTTTCAGTGAAAAAAATCCTTGCCATGCAAACACAGGATCCTGAGTTTGGATCTACGGCACACATGTAAAAGCTGTGAGTGCTTTCTTTGTTCTCGCTACAATTCCATCCCTTAGGAAGTGAAGACAAGGGATGCCAGAGGAGAGCTGGCTAGCTGGACTAGCTGAATAGGCACATTCCTGGTTCACAATAGGCCTTGCCTCATTTCATGAAGTGGAGAGCGATTAAGAAGATACTTGTTATCAACTTCTGGCCTACACATAAACACACATACACACATACACACACACACACATCACAACACACACACACACACACACACACACACACACACACCACATACACACACCACACACACCACAAACCATATACACACATCACATACACCATACATATATACATACCACACACACACAAACCCCACATATAACATATATACACACCACACACATCACACACACACAACACACACACACACAACACACACACACACACACAATACATACACACATCACCACACACCAAAAAAAACCTTTAAAACTTAGTACTTAAGATGTATATCTACATGACAGTCATTTCTGTAAAAACAATCTATATAAAATGTAACAAACCAAAATAAAAAAAAGCCCCCATGTGACCCTTCTGTACCTTCCTTTGTCTTTGCTAAATTATCTCCTAGCCTTAGAACTTTGAAGCCAAAGCAAAGAAAAAAAAAAAAAAGACAAGAGAAGATAATAAACGGGCTGCTTTCTGAGCTTTAGCTGGACTCCACCTGGAACTCTGGCCTATGGCTCCTGATGTTGCTACAATTTATACACATTCACCCAGTTTTGAAGATAAGGAAAATGAAGAATGAAGAGAGAAACAACTAGCTCAAGACCTCTTAGCTTATAAATGATGGAGCTAAAATTTAAACTCAGGTTAGGAGGTTAAGTCTACTTTTAGTCATTGTATTTCAGTTTTCTGTTACTATAACAAAATAACTGAGGCTGGTACCCTGTAAAGAAAAACACCAAGCTAGACGGCTCAACTGTTAAGAGTGCTTGCAGTTCCTGCAGAGGACCCAAGTTTGGTTCTCAGCACCAATATTAGTGTACTCACAAATGCCTGTAACTCCAGCTCCAGGGGATATAATGCCCTCCTCTGGCCTTCATGGACACCTGCACACATGCATGCACAGACACACACATACACACAAAGACACATACATCTGCACATAAGTGAAAATAAATCTTAAACTAAAATCAAATTCTCAAACCTCAAGTCAATGGACACTAATAGATCTTACTTGTATAGCTGAGACAACAGAGCTTTCTGTGTAATGTTTATGCATAAATAAATGCATAATCAGGACTATTTTTCCAGGTCACAGAAGACAGCAGAACTTTATGATCATTGGTCCACTTGACTTCTCATGTCTTTGAACAAGAGACCAATGTGGGTTTAAGAATGTGACCACTTCAGGTGGGGCGGAGCCAAAACTGAGTGTGATGTATGTTAAAATGTTCTCAGCAAGAAAAGCCAGTAACCTAGAAATACAGAACATTAAAGATGGAGGTGATGTCGACAGGGGAGCTATTTTTCTCATCACGTACAAAAAAATCACTCCCTCTTAAAGGGGTTGTGATAATTAGAGACATGCAAACATCTATTTTATTGCATTTTGCATTTACAAAAATATATTCATCCCAAGGCAATGTTTGTAGCTCAAAATCCCCGTCCTTTCTCCATGTTCAAAAGCAGGCAACAAAGTCCTATGAGTCACACCGGGTGACACAGCTTTTGTGTATGCTAGCACGGGCGTGCGAGGAAGGGAGGCAGAAATGGGAAAGGCAGCCCTCCAGCCATCCCAGATGGGACAACTTCATTCGATGGCAGCAGGAGATGGCTTCTGACATGACTACAGAACGAGTTCTTTATAATTTGCATTTAAAAAAATCTGTTTCTTCCACCTAAGTGCTTATATTTGGTGGACCCTTTTCTCTGAGGCCAGAGAGAATAAAACAAACATTTCTGAAGCTTTTAGAGTTTGACAAAGAAGCTGTTTTTAGAGATGTAATCTCAGCTGTAGGAACGATGAATCAATGGTGGAGAAAGGGCCAGATCTACCAGTGATATTACTCAAACAAAGGAAGAGGGCTGGGGACTTTGGGCCCTTGACAAGGCTCTCAGTGGCCACCTTTTGAGGTGGGGAATACTGAAGAATATTTTTGTTCCTCTGTAAAACTTCCTAAGATTTCCTTGCTTTGCATTCTGTGCCAAGTTTTTACTGTAAGTTGTATATTGTCTTAGTTTGGGTTTCTGTTACCGTGAGAAGACAACATGACCAACTCTTACAAGAAGGCAACTCTTGTAAGAAGGCAACTCTTACAAAGGAAAACATTTTTATTGGGGCTGGCTTATAGTTTCAGAGATTTAGTCCTTTATCATGATGGGAGGAAAGCATGATGGCACTCAGGGAGAAATGGTGCTGGAGAAGGAGCTGAGAGTTCTACATCTTGATCTACAGGCAGCAGAAGGAGTCACTGTGTACCACACTAGGCATAGCTTGACCATATATGAGACCTCAAAGCCCATCCCCACAGTGACACACTTCCTCCAACAAAATCTTACCTCCTAATAGTGCCACTTCCTATGGGCCAAGTATTCAAACATATGAGTCATGGGGGGGGTGTCATTCCTATTCAAACCACCACATTCCACTCCCTGCCCCCATAGGCTTGTAGCCATAGCATAATGCAGAAATGCATTCATTCAGTTCAACTTCAAAAGTTCCCACAGTCTATAACAGTCTCAAACTTGTTCAAAAATCCAAAGTCCAAAGTGTCTTCTGAATACCCCCCCCATCAATGGCCCCAGTTGCAGGCCAGCAGGGAAGTCTCCTGCGTGCAGGCCTCCCTATCAACACCCCCTCATTGGATCCTGCAGTCCAGAAGACCCCCTCCCTTCCCCAAACCCACCCATCTCCCTGTGACCTCAGCAACTCTATGAGACACAGAATTTGCCAGGTCTGACTGGACCAAGAGGTGAGTGACTCAACTTCAAAGACAAACACTACCTTAGAGTAAAAGATTGGGAAAAGGCTTTCCAATCAAAGAGACTTAAGAAGCAAGCTAATGTAGCTAACCTGATATCTAACAAAATAGACTTCAAACTAAAATCAAAAGAGATTGGGAAGGATATTACATATTCATCACAGGAAAAATCCACCAAGATGAAGCCTCAATTCTGAACATTTATGCCCCCAATACAAGGGCACACACATATGTAAAAGAAACAATACTAAAGCTTAAATTGCACATCAAACCACACACACTAATAGTGGGAGACTTCAACACCTCACTCTCACCAATGGACAGGTCTGCCAGACATAAACTTAACATAGAAATAAGGGATCTAACAGATGTTATGACTCAAATGGACTTAAAAGATATCTGCAGAACATTCCACCCTAACACAAAAAGAATATACCTTCTTCTCAGCACCCCATGGAACCTTCTCTAAAATCAACCACATGCTCAGTCACAGAGCAAATCTCAACAGACACACAAAAAAATTGGAATAACCTCCTGTATTTTATTGGACTGCCATGGCTTAAAGTTAGAAATTAACAACAGTACAAACTACAGGAAGCCTACAAACTCATAGAAACTGAATAATGCTCAACTGAATCACCAATGGGTCAAGGAAGAAACAAAGAAGGAAATTAAAGCCTTCCTAGAATTCAATGAAAATGAATGTACTACATACCCAATCTTATGGGACACTATGAGAGGAGTGCTAAGAGGAAAATTCATAGCACTAAATGTCCACATAAAGAAGTTGGAGAAATCTCACACTAGTGACTTAACAGCACACCTGAAATCTCTAGAACAAAAAGAAGCAAACTCACCTAGGAGGAATAGACACCTGGAAATAATCAAATTAAGGGCTGAAATCAATAAAATAGAAACAAAGAGAATAACACAAGAAATCAGTGAAACAAAGAGTTGCATCTTTGAGAAAATCAACAAGATAGACAAACCCTTATCCAAAGTAACTAAAAGGCAGAGAGATAATACCCAAATTAACAAAATCAGAAATAGGAGGCATAACAACAGACAATGAGGAAATCCAGAGAATCATCAGGTCATGCTTCAAAAAACCTGTACTCCACAAAATTAGAAAATGTAAAAGAAATGGAAAATTTTCTGGATGGGCACCACATACCAAAATTAAATCAAGACTAGATAAACATTTTAAATAAACATATAACCACTAAGAAATAAAAACAGTCATTAAAAGTCTCCCAATCAAAAAAAGCCCAGGACCAGATGATTTCAGCACAGAATTCTACCAGAATTTCAAAGAACTAATACCAATACTCTTCAAATTGTTCCACACAATAGAAATAGAAGGAACCTTGCCAAACTCTTTTTATGAGGCTACAGTTACCCTGATACCCAAACCACACAAAGATGCAACAAAGAAAGAGAATTACAGACCAATCTCCTCCATGAACATTGATGCAAAAATCCTCAATAAAATACTGGCAAACTGAATGCAAGAAGACATAAAAAAAAAAGTATCCACCATGATCAAGTAGGCTTCATGCCAGAGATGCAAGGATGTTTCAAAATACAAAAATCTGTCAATAAACAAAAGGAAAGAAAAAAAAACACATGATCATCCCATTAGGTGCTGAAAAAGCCTTTGACAAAATCCAACAGCACTTCGTGATAAAGGTCTTGGAGAGATCAGGAATACAAGGAACATTCCTAAACATAATAAAGGCAATTTACAGCAAACCAACAGCCACCATCAAATTAAATAGAGAGAAACTCAAAGCGATTCCACTAAAATCAGGAACAAGACAAGGCTGTCCACTCTCCCCATATCTATTCAATATAGTTCTCGAAGTTCTATCTAGAGCAATGTGACAACATAAAGAGATCAAGGGGATACAAACAGGAAAGAAATAAGTCAAATTTTTGCTATTTGCAGATGATATGATAGTATACATAGATGACCCCAAAAATTCTACCAGGGATCTATTACAATTGATAACCACCTTCAGTAATGTTCGAACACAGCTCTGTAGGACACCAAGGCCAGCGGCTTTACCCTTACTTACTAATACCCATCCTGTTGTAGTGACGGCACAACCTCATTGCCCTGGAAGCTGCCCCTTTCTCCACTTGGCTCCCCCACAGTGTTAGAATGAGGCTGACCCACAACTGTTGTGCTGGATGCATGATTTGGGTATGTTCCCCATGTAGCCACTGCCTGACAATACAGCTTTCTCTTCACCTTTGAGGGTGTCTGTGTGTTTGGGGAATGGTTCTCTTCTAGTATTGGTTCCTGAGAGATAAAAGCCAAGTCATTAGGTTTGTGGGAGAAGTGATCTTTTACTCTAATTTCTGTTTCTGTCTCTCCCCCTCCTCCTCTCCTTTCCTTTCTTCCTCCCTCCAATTCCCCCTCCCATTCCCCCTCCCTCCCTTTCTCTCTCCCTCCCTCCCTTTTCTCCTTCATTTTCTGGGAATTTATAACTTAACAACTGAAGCTTTTTAGTGATAAAAGATTATATTGATTTGAAATTAATTCCTTTATAGGAAAATAAAGACAGAGGGAAGAAGAGGGGAAGGAGAAACACAAACACAGAAAGATAAAGAGAGGACAACAGAGAGAGAGAGAGAGAGAGAGAGAGAGAGAGAGAGAGAGAGAGAGAGAGAGAGAGAGAGAAACAGACAGAGACAGCAAACATATTACAATAGAGAGGAGAACTGTTTTACCAGACCCGAGACACAGAAGCAGGATTTTTGACTCCCAGTTGGACAACTGGATCCAAGTTCTGTCTCAGAGACAGCACATGACAAATCCCTCTTTTGTTGTGTTAGCTTCAGCTGGAGTTAGCTCCCCATGTTCAAAAGAGTTTTAACCCCAACAGTGTGGTTGAGGATCTGTTCACAGGCTCAACTCTTGTTAAGCGTTGTCACGGGCTGAACTGTATATTCCCACCCTCTAGAAATGATTTCAAAGATTTAAGTCCTGAGTCCTCCCCTGTTATGAATGATCCTTTCCCATAGCCATGTAGATGGAGCCCCATTCTCCTAATCTTGCCTACTTATATACTCTAGCACCTCCCCTGGGTCCCAGGGCCACCTGCAATCAGGGCAGAACAGTAGCTGGTACTCAGGTGAGGGTCCAACGATCCCTCCCCAAAACCTCATCCTTCTCTGAGGGAATGTCACAGCCTACAGGCTCACTCTCCCAAGTAGGCACAGTTGACCACAGGAAGGTGTCCGCAGGTCAGAGGACAGTGGCTCACAGCAGGCTTCTTTAAAACAGCCATCAAGGTAAAAACAAGATCACTAGAGGAGACTCATTCATGACTGGTGACCTTAGCAGAGGAGGATATTAAGATGCAGGCACACACAGAGGAATGCTCTGTGCAGACACATGGAGAAGATGCCATCCGCCAGCTAGGCATGCGCCAGCTAGGCACGACGCCTTGGATGATAACACCCTGCTGAACTTCAGCCTCCAGCCTGGGAGAAAATGGACTTCTATGTTGTATCCTCCAGTCTGTGGCACTTTGTTCTCTCAGCCCTGGCAAACTCACCCAATGGCTGGTCCTTCCTCACTGCACTGTGATGGGCCTTTTTGTCCTTACAAGCTAAACCTTATTTTCTTGCCTAACTGTGGCCCTATTCAACTGAAGAGAAGAAGGGAAGAGAGAGAGAAAGACAGAAAGAGAGAGCATTGAGGGGATGATGGGACTAGATTTGTGTCTTCTATGACCCAGGAAAAAATAGGGATATTGAGGGAGGAGAAAAAGTAAAGAGCCCTGTGCAGAATTAGAGGTTAAGAAGCTCATTGGAGGCATACAATGAACAAATTTTGAATTCCCTCATTGATTTTTTTTATGCAGCTGGTTACTGTGGACATGCCAACTGACAGAGAAGGTGCATCTGTGGCAGGAGAGAATTCCCCAGTCAGAGAGGAAAGGGGCCACTCTTACTGAGACCTGACTACGGGCCAGGGGCACTGACTTCGGAATATGATCAGCCCTCACAAGAATCTTATCAAATTCAAATTCACATCTGTAGCACCTACTAGAAAGATCTGTCATGGAGAAGAGGAGAATTTGGCCTACAGGGTTGATGATTCCAGAACGGGGTTGGGACACAGCTCTGCAGGACACCATGCCCATCCTCTGTGGCTTTATTGTCTAACAGCTATTTTTATTCTCTTTGGCCCAGAGCTGCCTCTTCCTCTAGCTTCCTCCGATGATGCTGGAGTGGAGTTGCCCCACAGCCGTGTGTGCAGGGCTGGGTAGCCACACTCTGGCCAACGTTACTGAAGAGAAACAGACTCTTGGTTTAAGCAGCTCCCACTGTCAGTACCACCAACATTGGGGACAGGGCAGAAAAGTTTCAGAACCAATGTCTTTTCCATCAGTTAACTTGCTTTTCCCAGATGGCTGGCATGGGGTACTCCAGGTCAACCTCTGTTGAAGGGGACAGCCATTTCCAAGGTCTTGTCCATTGTTTCCTCAACATCTGCCCTATTGCCTACCCCAAAGACAATTATTTTCTGTTCCCCACCATTTCCATACATATCTTCTCACAATACTTCTTCCTACAGTATTGTTCCATTTCCCCTCATCCCTCTTTCCTTGCCCTGAACCACATGATTTATCACTGTCCTTCAACTCTAGACTCTTGTTTCTGCTCTTTTCTCCCAGTCCAACCTTCTCTCTGTTCTCCCGTAGGGTATTACCAGCTCACTTATTGGTGAGTCTGTGTTTTATACTAAAGTCTACATACCTCTTTCATTGTAAAAATCAATTGGAAGACATTTTAAGATGTGTATGCATGGTGTATTTATATATACATGCATGTGTGGGTGCCTCTAGGGGCCAGAGGTTGACATTGGTGTCTTCTTCAATACTTCTCCATCTTTTAACGATTTTTTATTTATTTTATTTCATGTGTATGAGTGTTTTGCCTGGATATATATCCATGTATCACATGTGTGTCTAATACCCACAGAAGTCCTAAGAAGGGGTCAGATCCTTTGGTACTAAAGTTGTTGATGGATGTGAACCACCAAGTGGATTCTGGGAAACAAAAACAAACACAGTCCTCTGCAAGAGCAGCAAGTATTCTTAACTACTGAGCCATCTCTCTAGCCCCTCCACCTTGGTGAGACAGGGTCTCTTGCTTTATGTGGAGCTTGCTGAGTCAACCCAGCTGGCTGGTGAAGGAGTTCCAGAAATCCACCAATCTGCTCCTCCACAGTGACTGGATCACAGGTCCACGTCTTTGTGTTGGGCTTCGATATGGTGTTCAGGATGAAGTTGAGATCCCCATGCTTACAAACACTTTACTAACTGAGCCTTCTCCCAAGCCCTGCTAGGATATGTTCTTTATCACAAATGGTTCCTCCTTCTGTCTTTTAAGACGAGACTCTTATAACTAGGTTGGCCTTGAACTCACAATGCTCTCGCCTCTGCTGCCCATGTGCTGGGATCCTAGGCCTGTGCCACCATGCTCATCTGGCTAGATTGCTCCAAGTCAGCTGTTCACAACTCATGGCACCAAAGCAGTCTTCTGGATCTTCTTGTCACTCACAGCCCTTCTTCAGGGAGTCTTTCCCACATTGTGTCCTTCTTTACCACTCTATTTCATGAGAATTCAATTCCAGTCACATTTACATGCTGTGGCCCATTGGAGGGCACGGAAATTGTAACCAGCTTCCATGCCATGCGGCAATGTCGACTCTGTTCAGAATGCAGAAAGAGGTAGACACAAAGACACGGAGACAACCACAGCAAAGACTCACTGATAATAACATCTTCTTATGTATTGTATTGTCATAACAGGCAGAGGCAGCTCCAGTCTCCAGCCCAGTCATTTGTGCTTCAACATATTGAGAAACATTAAAAACTTCCATTTGCTCCCAGCACCTTAATGACTGGGAACCTGAGAGATAGGCTTATTCTGGCTTTACGATACTCTTTGAGAAATGATAGAAGTTGCTTTTTTAAATTAAGGTGGCAACACCATTGATAATTTAAACATTGCAGGCATTCCGAAGTGCTGTGATTTGTAACGCTGGTTTTAATTAATGCCTGCAACCCGGCTGTGAAAATTGGGACCTGTAATTTGTGAGTTACAGTAACTGCTAGTGTTTATTAACCTAGCAGGTCAAATTCCAGTTTCATGGTCTTAGATACACGTATATATCATCAGCCTATTAAACTTCAAGTTGAAAGGTGATGGGAGCGTGAAATAATCCCCCACAGGGAATGTGCTACCCCTGAAAACAGAGGTTTTCAAAGAGGAGAACATAAGACTGCTTCCTTTCCTCTCTTGGTTAACCCCTTCCTCCCCACACTGGCCACTTAATCTCCTCTCTACTGCACCAAGGAAGCTTTTATTATACCGTTAGCCTTATCATCCCCCACAAAACTGGATTATAGAGATGTTGAAAGGTTTCTTCCACCCTGTTAACTTCTATCCATACTCTTGAGGGACTAGCTTTTCCCCGTGTGCAGTTTTCCAGTGGTGCCTGGCATACAATGAGAACAGTATGAAATCCACACTTAGCACTTTACACAGGGTCAGTAGACATTCTGAAAAGTTCTTCACAAACACTCAGTGAGCATACATTCCAAAATGTAGGACCAGAAGTGTCTCAGATTCTCTCATATATCACAGGAATAGAGCCTAATTTGAACATGAAATTCATCTGTTTCATACTCATAGCCTGCAGGGATTTAAGCAACTGAGCCACCTCCTCAGCCACTCAAGTGATATTTTTTAATGTCATTTTGACCAAGGCACAGCACTGGAGCAATGTCTCCTTATGACTATAATGGTAGAAAAGCTTTTGTCATACAGCTGTCGTGAGCTGTTAGTTTATTAAGAATTCCAGTGATGGAGATATGCCAGTTGCTCACAGATAAAAAGGAGGACTCTGGTATGGGTGTCAGATGTCAATCAACCACCCAGGGTTCTTGTGAAGAGGTGCACGAGTGGCTGAGACATCACCAAGAATGACATGTGACCTGACCCACAGGTCAGAAGGCTTCAGCAAGGACGTGTGCTTGAGTCTGCTGACCATTTTCCTGAGAACTTGGGCTTGGTGTCCTCAGTTTAGAAACGAGTTTGGTCGTGCTATTCAAAAGGCTGTTGTAATGAGTGTAATGAGTGGATACAAATCTTTGCCACTTTTTCATGTTCATGGTGCTCATGAACAGCTGCAAGCAGCACCAGTTAAAATGTCCCTGTGGTTGCCAGCCAAGGGCTCTCTGAACCTCATGGCTCCCCACTGAGCATCCCACCCTTCTACACAATATCGATGTCTTGTGAATACAATGCTGCTGGACCTTACTTATCCTACAAGGGTCTTCACAGAAACCTATGTGTGGCTGTAGGAAAAAAAGGAGGAGAATAATAAACTTCACCTGTCCCCCTCTCTACCTGGCAATACTCTGATGGCTAATGGCTAACGGTGGTACTTTCGGGATCTTGATCCCATGGGAAGAGATGCCATTCCAAGAGTGTAGAAATTGTCTATCTTCCTGGGGCAATTAAGGCTGTACATACACAGTAGTGCGTCTTGGTAAAACTTTGCCTTTTGCTCTTTAAATCATGGAGGTAGATAAAACTATATGCAATATCTGGTCCTATTTTATCATACAGAAAAACTGTGACTGTTAACCTGCGCCTTTGTGGTGCAACAGCAGTGCCAGTGAGTGGAGTCTTGATGTGATTGCTTGTTGGCTGCACAGGTCAGTTCAATGTCCCTACTAGGTGTAGGTAGAGGTACATCGAGCTGTAGCTATTTATCATATTGATTTGTCCATCTCTCCGTCCATCCATCCATCCATCCATCCATCCATCCATCCATCCATCCATCCATCCATCCATATGTCCATCGTGGAACACTGAGAAAAAAGAAGCTGCTCACATTAGGCGAGGGCATAATTCAAAGATGGTACCTTCCTTGTAAAAGAAGCAACATTGCAGGCAGGGGCCGAGCTGGGGAAGTCCCAGTGAGAAACACCCTGTATTTGTGTAGCAGGAATCTTAAAAGTTCTTATTAAGATTAAAGGCGTTTGCTATCACTGCCTAACTAGTGGCTTTTCTGTTCTCTGACCCCAAATAAGTTTATTAAGTACACAATATTTTGGGGAACACAATACCACCACATATTTGTTCTCTTGGAGAGTCCTGTTGGGCCTGTTGCTTTCAGGCCAATTTACTAAGAGACAGAATGAAAATTAAGTAAGACGCCAATCACCACCTGCTGTGACTCTAACTAGAGAGAGCTCCCCCCCCCCACTGTCTCCAAACAGGTGTCCTGAGTTCTGGTCCTGTTTGGGTCACCGTGTCATCTTTGATGGATTACTTAATTGCTCTCTGCATCTGTTCCTGAAACACAAGGATGCTAGGGGGACATGGGAGATAGAATTGGGTTATTGGGAGAAAAGCCATGCAGCTGCTACACTGAGGATCATATTTCTGATTCTCTGGCAGACTTGGATGAAGTGGCTGTCAGTTCAACCTGCTGAGCTCAAGCACTTTAGAAGGAAGCACCCTGCTGACAATACCAGGTGATGCTCCGGGGACTTGAATGGACTTGGAGGTCATTGTGGAGAGGTATCAGTTTCCCCACATTTATCACTGCTGTGTGTTTTGCTGTGCCTTGGGCTTCCTCACACCTTCAAGTCTGTGGAGATCGTGCCCACACCTATGGCAGGCATGATGATGCACAGGTAATAGAGCCATCCTGGTATCTTTTCCCCACAGTCAAGCCATCACCAGTGAGTAATTAAACCAATGCCAGAGCATCATCATCTATGAGCCTGTGAGACTGAGGCTTTACAACTTGGCCACAGAGGTCTTTTTGGCCACTGTAACACACTAGACTCTTTTTCTACTTTGAGAGACTATTCTTTTACACCTGCTAATTTGAAATCCTGAGTGGTAGCTGGGATGCTGCCTGAGGCAAAATTCAACTCTATGCTTTGTATGGGAAAGAAAGCATTAGCCAAACTGAAATGATCAATGTGAATCAGGCCTGGGGAGAACATTTAAGCTACATGAAGATAAAATACTGTCACGCTAGCACAGTCCCCTGCTGATCACTCAGCCCGCCACTTTCCTCCATTGAGATGTCTTTGATGGTTAATTATGGTTGTCAACTTTGTGGTATTTAGAATGATATTGGGGAAACAAACTCCTGGGCATGTCTGTGAGGGCCTTTCTGGATTGGGTTAACAGAAAGAGGGATGTGAGTGACTGACTCCACCCTGTGGGCCAAATAAAAAGGGGAAAGAGAGTTGAACTCTAGCATTCATCTCACTCTGCTTCTTGGCCATTGATGCGATGTGACCAGCTGCCTCATGCTCCTTCCACAATGCCTTCTCCACCATGATGGACTGTACCCCAGAACTGTGAGCCAAAATACACCCTTCATTCCTTAAGATGTTTTGGTCAGGTGTTCTGTTTCGGAAGTGACCATTTGGGAGAGTGGAGATGATAACTTAATCCTTGATCTTAAAAATATGCTATAGTGTTGATGGTCAGCAACTGGTCAACTGTCACTCAGAGTGGCCAACATACAACTCAGCGAATCTGAATGGTGAATCAGCCCTGCTGATGAAGAACTCAGAAGACAGTATTACGGGACCAGGGGCTGGCTTGGGGTAGAGCATCTGCCTAGCATGTACAGGTCTAGGGCAGGGACATGAGCATGGGAGGAGGTCAGGGGAGAAGAAGGAGAGTAAGGAAAGAAAATGTAACGGGGCGGGGGGGGGGGGGGGGGGGAGGAAGAGAAGAAGGGAGGGAGGGAGGGAGAGAGAGGGGGAGGGAGAAAGACACAGAGACAGAGACAGAGACAGAGACAGAGACAGAGACAGAGAATGGGAGTGAAGGAGAAAGAAGGAGAGAGAGATTGTCTATTATCTAAACTACTAGGGACCAAAAGGTTTGCCATTGGGATGGTGGTGAACTATTTGCACTTTACACATGCAGCTAAATTTTATATAATTTTTTTCCAGAATTTTGTGCATGAATCTAAGTTTCATGGTGTGGAATTTTCCCTTGTGGTAGCATGTCTGTGTTCAAAAGGTTTCGGGTTTTGTAACATTTTGGGTTTGGTAAGCTTTTCAGGTTAGGAAGCCTGTTAAGTCTGAAAAATGTTCCTAGCTATGCATGCTGAAGGGTCTCTAAAAGGCAATATTTTACATATGCACTGTCGGCTGTGTGTCCTTCCAATGCAATCCAGGAGTTCCATCAGCCTTCCAACGCATCACGTGACTACTTCTCCTTTCTGTTAGCTTTAGCCTCTCTTTGCCAACCTCCGCTTTCCTAGCACCCCTTAGCAACAATCTCTACAGCCAGAGGCCATCCTCAGACTCCAGCCAGAGTCAGCCACAGGTTCCGAAGTCTTCCCAGCTGCCATGGTGACAGGAGATGCTCCTGTTGCCACAGTTGCATCAGAACGAATGGAAGGAGTCTAATATGTTTGTCAACCGTCAACAGGCTCCGCCTCCTCAATTATCCTATCTAATTAGATTAGGAGCTGACAGCTGAGAGCACGCCCTTGTGACATTTCAGTTTGCCATATGAAAATGAGGAGCAAACAACTCGGCTTGTTTACTTCATTTAAACCCAGGTCCTTTGAGTTGTTACAGGAACTGATTTTGGTAATTAGCCATCATTTATAGTGTTGCGTGGTTTCATCTTCTCTCTGCTGCACACAACAGATGAAGCCGTGTAATAAAGGGTGTTGGAATGTGGCGTGAGGAAACTCAGGTCCTAAGAGTCTTTAAAGGTCTTGGCAAATGCTTAGGGATGCTTAATGGGTATTTCTTTTTAATCTTGAAGAAGAAAAAACCCAAAACTAAAGGGTGAAGTAATGGCTCAGCAGATGAGCGTTTGCTGAGCAAGCATATAGGACCCAAGTTGAAACATTGGCATGGCTGCATGTGCCTGTAACTCCAACACTGTGGGAAGCAGAGGCAGCAGGGTCATCAAAGCTAGCTTCCAGCCTAGCTCCAGGTTGAGAGAGCAGGAAATCTGACATCCTCCTCTGGCCTCCATATATGCATGGACATGTGTATCTGCATGTACACACCACACACACACACACACACACACACACACACAGAGTGAGAGAGACAGAGACAGAAAGAGAGAAACAATCAAAGTTATAAAGTTATAAGTGGTTATCATGGTGTTTGAATGAGTTCACAGAGTTAAAAACGTGTACACACACACACACACACACACACACACACACACACACACACACACACGCCCATCTGCCACGATATAAGAAACCAACCCACCATCACACAGCAGGAATTCTATGCATCTGAGTGTTACACAGAGGTTGCTGAGGAGGCAGTAAATTTCCACCCTGACTTTAAAGAGGAATGAAAGACTCCCTCCCCACAGCCATCCTCAGCTCTAGCCACAAGCCGGCTGCTACCAAAGATGCCATTATGACTTCTTGTACCAACGGAGGCACGATTTACAGCGTGCCCAAACCGTCTTACAAGAGATAGCTTGAGGAACGGCTCTCAGGAAGGCTTGTATTTCTTAGTACGAACAGTTTCGAACAATAAATTTGAACAGGAGGCTTAACAAGGGTTTTTGAACAGAGATTGAAAGTGGTGTTATCATGGGGGTCCTTCCAGGATTAAATGACATTGGACAGCGGCCAAGGCAGCAACCCATCTTTCGCTACTGAATTCTGTAGTCTAAAAAGAGAGGGCCGTCATACGGCTCTTGTGCAGAATTTACTGAGCTAAGTAAGAGGGGACGGCTGGCGTGTGTGTGTGTGTGTGTGTGTGTGTGTGTGTGTGTGTGTGTGTGTGTGGCTAATATGTGAGAAACCCCAAACTTTGAAATTATAAAAGCTGCACAGAATGGGATGTGGTCCCATGGTAGGTATCTACTAGGAAGAATCCAGGAGCTTCAACTCAATCCAAACCAACTTCTACTGTTAAAGTACATGGAAGTCATCCCAGGTCACCATATCCCCAGGTAGCAACAGACAGGTGGCCATTGGCACATGCCATAATTTTAGAGAACAGTTAGGGTGGGTCTCTAGGGGTGTGCGACACATTTTCATCTAGCATGGCCTTTACTTTAGCTATGCTCTCTGCTGATTTCCTTAATGTTGTTTAATTTTTGTGTGTGTGTGAGTGCACATGTGTGCAGGTGCAAGTGTATAGGCATGCATGTACGCGCATGTGCATGTGTGCGTGTGCACGTGTGTGTGTGTGTCTGTGTGTGTGCAAGAGATTGATATTGGGCTCCTTCCTCAATCACTTCTCTACCTCATATACCTTTAAGTTTTATTTTATGTTTATAGGCGTTCAACCTGCTTACATGCCTGTGTACCATGTGTGTGTCTAGTGCCCTCGGAGGCCATAAGAGTGTGTTAGATACCCTGGAAATGGAATTATAGATGGTTGTGGGTCCTGGGAATTGAACATAGGTCCTCTGGAAGAGCAGGAAGTGCTCTTATGCACTTAGCCATCTCTTCAGTCCTACCTTAGTTTTTTAGACAGGGTCTCTCTCTGAACCCAAAGCTCACAGTGGGTCACCACAGTCAGCTTTGGTTTGGTGTTGTATTGGGGGGGGTGATGTTTCTGGAGATTGAACATGGGTCCTCACATCTGCATGACAGATGCTTTATAGAATGGGGCCCCCAGCCCCTGCTGGAGATTTTTCAAAAGCAGCTCAACTTTTCTTTCTCTCATATACATTAAAGTTTTAAAGTTTGCATTACTGATTTGATATGTTCATTACATCCATAACTTCTTGTTGAGACAGAGTTCTGCTCTGTAGCCCTAGCTGGCCTGGAGCATGCTATGTAGACCGAGCTGGCCTCCATCTCATAGAAATCCTATTTGCCTTTGCCTCCTAAGTGTTGGGATTAAAGGTATGTCTCACACACATGCACACACACACACACACACACACACACACACACACGCACACGCACACGCACACGCACACGCGCACACATACATAGCTATTAAAACCTTAGTGCTCTTTCTAATTATCCCCTAAAAATATGACATATGTCAATGGCCACCTGTCTGTCACCATCCAGGGATGCTGTGTGCTTACACATGAAGGACCCTTGTGGGTCTAATCACGCTATTTGTACCAGCCAGAGACACACATCTAGAGGACTGTCTGCCTGATCCCAATTTCAGCTGCTCACTTGGCTAGCTGTGTGACTTGTGACCATGACCTAATTTCTCCAAACCTCATCTGTAAAGCAAGGCAGTGAGAGTACCAACCTTAACAGTGTGAGATGTGGGTTAAGATAGCCACTGTGTTCATCACTTGTCAGCAATGAGTGGCAGAAGTTGACCAAGGGACCGTGCCTGGCAGAGAAGCCTGGTGCCTGACAGCTGCCTGCGTCCTTAATACCCAAGGTCAGGCCTGCTTCTGGATGGATCCTGGCATCTTTACTCAGCTAGGAACTTGGTCTTGTTTCTATTCGGTCCTCTCTAGCTCACTTTGCTCCAGCCATGCTAGTCACCTGATTCATAAATGTTCCTGCCTCAGAATGTTTGCACTCGCTGTTCTGTCTGCCTTGTGTACCCTATGGGTGGCTCTGCCTTGCCTTGTCCAAATTGTGCTCAAGTGCCCATATCTGCTTCCCTCCTGTGTAGCTCTCCATGGTCTCAGGACACTCACTCATCTGATATTCTGCACATTTTCCCCCTTTTGCTGACTGTTGGCCTCCTCCACAGCTCTGATCAATAAGCAGATCTTTGTCTATATTGTTGAAGCTAAGTCCTGTGTATCTAGAAGAGTGCCCACACATCTCAAGACCCAGTGTATGCATATGAAATGAAACATCGATGGTTCTGTCCAGGCAGAAGGACCACTGACTTCAGCAGCACAGAAACTAAAAATGGAAGAACCACTGACCCAGGAAACATGAGGAGACAGGGAAGAGTGGGCAATACGAGCCACCTTAAAAAGTAAAAGGTACCCTCCTCCCCACCCTGCCCTGAATGTATCTCTGAAAGCTCCAGTCTGTGACAGCATGCTCACTCATGAGTCCAGGGAGACACAGCTGCAGCTTAATAGCTGTTAACTCCCCAGACCCACTCAGAAGGTTCAAGGTCACCCAAGTCACTCGTGAATAAATGATGTCACTGAGGCATAAGAACTAAATTCTTTAAAGTTGTCCCCTGACCTAAGAGCTGTTTTCTCTCTAGACATTCAGCCAAGGTTTCTTCTAGAGCTCTCTGAAAAAAAAAAAACCTTTTGAGTAACACTTATTTATTATTTATTGTGCATATATGTGAGCATCCCCATTGGCCATGATGTACATGTGGATGGAGGTCAGAGGACAACTTCCATTTTGTGGGTCTCAGAATAGAAATCTCTTCACAGCACAAGCCTGTACCCATTGAGCTATCTCTCTGGCCTGATCCCCATGTTTTCTCAATTTGAGAGAGAATGTAATAAAGAAAGCAGTGTCTGCAGCATGGCCAGGCTTTCTCCTCTGCTCCGGGAGGGCTGATATCCCCCAGACTCACACAATCAATGTGTTGCTTCTAGAAAGTTCATGAATCACAGCCAGCTCAACGTGACGTTCCTTGTCAGGGAAGGAACTGGGATTTTTCCAAGACTGCAAAGGGAAATCGCCCAACAGGAGGCCCCAACATTTCGAAAGGGGGACCTGGGGGTGTCTTGTAACCATTGTCTACATGCTGTGGCTGCTGTCCCAGCCAGGCACAGTGAGGGCCTATGTGAGGATCCATCAGTCCCAGTGGGGAGGATGTAAGCACAATGAGCTCCCACAGAACACTAGGTCCTTGGCCTCAGCATCTTGCAGCTGTGTGCATCTGGAACAGTGTGTCCTGAGGGAGCTGCACAAACACAAGACCCACTGAGGGGTCGGATGCTGAGGGTGGAACCAGGGCAGCTGAGGATGCTGCACCCTTGTGAGCTGCCTTTCAATCCAAACTGAGGAGACACCATTGGATTTTCTGTGTATTTATTTTTTAACTAGTATGCTAAACCACAGGTTTTCTATGTTATTTTCATACAAACTTAGTTTTAATCGATCCTCTATTCTCCTCCTCCATCTCTCTGACCTCCATCTTTACTGTATCCCTCCAACCCAAATTCCCACTTCCAGTTTCATATCTCATGTGGGTTTTTCAGATTAATTATTTTAGTTTATTGTATGAGTATTTACCTACATGCACCTATATGCACCACATGTGTGTCTGGTGCTCACAGAGGTCAAAAAAGAGCATCCTATACCCTGGAACTGGAGTTACAGATGGTTATCACCCACCATGTAGATGCTGAGAACTGAACCTGTGTTCTCTGCAAAAGTAACAAGTGCTCATAACTGCTGAGCCATCTCTCCAGCTCTATGTCCTATGTGTTCGAATGCCCACCTCATTCCCCTTCCTCTAAGCCTCTTTCTTCCCTATCTCATGGGCCTCCCAACCCTAAAGTGAAGAATCTCTGCCCAGGAACTTCAAGACCCTGAAAAGAAAATCGATGATGACATTGGCTGATGAAAGAACCCTCTGCTCCTGGATTGGCAGAAGTAACATCGCGAAGACGCCCATCCTTCCAGAGATTATCTGCAAAGTCATTGTGATCCCCATTGAATTCCATTGATCTTCTTCACAGAACCGCTCAAAACCAATCCTAAAATGTACACTGACAGACAGAAGACCCCATATAGCAGAAAAAACAAAAACAAAGCAGAAACATCCCTTTGCTGCTGGGGCTTCAGTCTGTCTGAGCTGTGGCACGCCTGTCCATCATGGTGGCTCATCCCACAGATTAGTAACCTAGCTTAGGCATCTTCATCTCTCTCACCTTTCACCAGCCTTTCCTGTTATGCCTTCCTATCCCTTCCTGTCATCAGATGTGGACCTAAGCTCTGCCTTTTGCTGTCAAAATCCAAACACCAACACTCTAAACAGTTGGCGATCATTTAACAGGAAGATGCCAACATGAATCTCTCTGGTCTATACCTGTGAAATCCCTACAACCTGCATTCCAGGTGAGATTCAAGAACAAAAGCTGCAAGAGGCTGTCCAGCCACTTTGTGGCAGAGCCAAGACTCCAACCAAGCCTGACTGAGTGACAACCCACCCACTGCCATGCACACAAACACTTGGGTAATGAGTTTTAACATTTGGAAGCAAAACATTTCAGCTTATGCATGCACATGACCCTACCTGGTGTAGACTCCCCATTAGACAAATAGCAAGAGTCCCTTTCCCAGAACTATAGCTGGATTCTGTCTTTAAAACACTTCAGATCAGCAAACACCCTGACTTTCATCATAGAGCCTTTCTCCAGTAACTGATGGAAGCAGATGCAGAGATCCACAGCCAAACACCAGGCTGAGCTCCAGGAGTCCAGTTGAAGAGAGAGAAGAGGGATTCTCTGAGCAAGGGCAACAAGATCATAATGGGGAAACCTACAGAGACAACCAAACCAAACTAGTGGGAACTCATAAAATTTAGATCAACAGCTGTGGAGTCTGCATGGGACTGGACTACGCCCTCTGCATAGCGAGACAGTTGTGCACCTTGATCTGCTTAAGGGACCCCCTGGCACTAGGTTCAGAATCCATTCCTGGTGCATGAGCAGGCTTTTTGGAGCTGACTACCTATGATTGGATACCTTGCACAGCCTTGATGCTGGGGGGAGGGGCTTGGACCTGCCTCTACTAAATGTACCTCCCATGTTCATATTTGCACACATGGGAACACACACACACACACACACTAAAACTATCACCCATTCAGGGTTGTACACAAGAATCTATAAGAGCAAATTATAGCAGAATGGAACTAAGATATAGATTAAAATTTCCTCATCCTTCCTACCTTTTTCTTCCTTCCGATACTGGGGTTATAGGACCTCACACATACTAGGTAAGTGCTCTACCACTGGGCTACTTCCCTAGGTCAGAATGAGCACCCTGACCAGAAGGTAATTAAGTTAAGCAGCCTCTAAACAGTCAGTGGGGAAATACAGAGATTTTTGTCTGTTGTGGGAATGAAGCAAGTCCTGCAATGATCCCCTTGGGCCAGGAGTAGGAGAGAGAGCCTTAGGAAAGAAATAGAAGGCATTGCTTATCAGGTCTTCAGAGACTCTGCAAATGAAGTCACTACAGGCATGAGCAGAAAAGCCATGGTACCCTTCCTAGGAAAAGATTCAAGAGTTCTGTAGCTGTTACGCATACGTTCCCATTTAATTCTCCACGCGGTTCTTTGGGGATGTGAGCTATTATCTTCATGACTTCACAGATGCTGAAGCAGAGGCTCGGGAGAGTTGGATGAATAGCCTGGAGCACACAGAGAGAAGGGCTCAACCCCCGGAAGACCCAATGAAGAGGATGGAGAGCCTATGCAGCCTCCTCCTGCATTCTGTTCGAGTGTGGTCTGAATGCAGGCATCAGGAGGCGGCTGAGCCGGAGGCATTCTCCTCTCTCCTCCAACCCCCCCCCTCTTACTCCATTCTTTCTATTCCTCCTCTTCCATCCCCACTCTTTATCCCTCCCTCTTAAATTCGAGATGAGAAAATGACTTCATTGTTTAAACAGGGGGTCTGCCTTCTGTCTTTGGTGCTCATAACAAATGCTCGTGTGGTTCAAGCTACTTAGAGCACTTTTGGAAATGCAAGAAGCATCAAGGTGAGTCCTAACCGAATTTATTACAAAGCCCTCAGTGACACCACCATAGACCCATGATTACACTCATCCTTCCTGGGTCAATAGCACAGGGGAATGCTGGGGAGGATAGAGAGGCTCAGGTACCAGGTAAAAAAGGAATTCTGGGAATTCTGCATGTAAAGAGTAAGGAGAGTTTTATTTAGGACCCAGGGAATACCTAAGGAATGTGGGAGGCTAGAGCTGGGAGGCTCTTAACCAAGCAAAGGGAACCCAAGTGTCTTCCCTGGGCTCTGCCTATTCACCATTTTATTGCTTAGGATGGAACATTAGTAACAATTCACAGGGGACCATGACACCGGGAGACACACTTTAGAGGCAGCCAGATCTTGGGTCAAGCTGTTATTTTGTTCTCCACTTAACTAAACAGATTATCTGGTGCATTAGTCATCAACAGCTTCCCTCATAAAGCAGACATCATAATATCCCCCAGCACACCCTGCTCTGAGACTGTAATGGCAGCTAGTTCCAAGGTCAGTGACAGAACCAGTCTCAAGAGAACACGGTAGGGGGCGATAAAGCAGGTCATCTGACATTCTCCTCTGGCCTGAGTGCACACCTAGGCACACATATCCACACATATAGTGTGGATTCATACAGTGTGCATTCACCTCTCTCTCTCTCTCTCTCTCTCTCTCTCTCTCTCTCTCTCTCTCTCTCACACACACACACACACACACACACACACACACACACACAGCAATGACATTTGTAGAGGGTTCAGCCCACTGCCAATTACACTGTACATACTCTACCAGTGATCACCCTAAAAATGTCACCACATTTTCTGGGAGACTGCCATAGTGTAAACATGGTAAAGATGCTTAAATGCATAGGCCATTCTAATGTAAGATGCAGAGTTCCATCTGTGCATCTCTGCTGTGAGAATCCATCTTGCTGGGCATGTGTGTGGTTTCAGGCACACACATATACAGGAGGACACAAGACTTCACAGGGTGCTGAGCATAAAGTGGTGGCATGTCCCCATTCAATGAGGAACTCTGAATTAGTCACTGTTCTCATTGTTGCAAGCAAATTTCTGACAGTAAGCAGCTTAGCGGAGGATTTGGGGTGCTGGCGCTCACTCTCCATCATGGCAGGCAACCCATGGCAGCAGGAGCGTCAAGAGGCAGCGAGAGATGATTGCTGGTGCTCAAGCTCCTTTCTTGGTTGCATTTATTCCAGGTCACCAGCTTGTGGAGGAGTGCCGACCACACTCAGGGTGCTTTCCTCTTCCATTAAACCTCTCTCCAAACACCTTCAGAGACACACTCAGAGGCGTGTGTCCTAGGTGATTCTAAATCCAGCCAAGTTGACACTCGAGAGCAACCACCACAGAATGGCAATGTTGTTGGCAGGCAATCGGAAGGACTGTATTTCGATCATTTAGTTTCTGAGCCTACCCCACCACATGGCGGCTCTTATCACCCTCTCACTCAATAGACCACCACAGGCCTTTGGTTTGCGAGGCCAGTGGAGGAGATGGGCTCACACCCTTTCAGCTTCTGCGCAATGCCAGGATGATGCCGGTCACACAGATTAGGCCTGACACCCCCGGAGCCTCTCTCTGACTTTTTGCTGATATTGGGGTGAACTTCAAACACAGCTGAGACTCCAAGTGCATCTTATTAGCATGAGTTGCTGGCCGGAACAAAGTCTGTCAAATTATTTGATAAAGATCTGTTCATTACCCTTATCCAGCCCAAAGGAAAATATAACTGAAATGCGGTCACACGCTGCCGGAGTGTGGGAATAAGACTGCTTCTTCTTTCTCCCTAATTACAAAACCAAGGCTTAGAAAAAAACATATAAAGGCAAATCAGATAGGAGAACGAGTTACAGGCTCTGGGTGCTGTTGTGTTTTGTTTTTTTTAAGTGAGGAACCTTTCTTTCTGAGTGAGTCACCCACCGGTTAAGAGATTTTGTAAACTCTCCAAAAGAAACAACCTAAACCCCAAACCCAAGCCCACCCTCTCATCACTCATACACAAAAGACACTCCTGAAACATGTGTGTGGGGGGGGGGGACTGATAACAGCACTGGGTGCTCACACATCTGTATGCAGATGTCTGGTCCATAAGGGTTCTAAAATGGATGAAGTCACTAGTACGCCAAAGAGTGCTCTCTCTCTCTCTCTCTCTCTCTCTCTCTCTCTCTCTCTCTCTCTCTCCTCTCTCTCTCTCTCCCCCTCCCTCTCTCTCTCCCTCCCTCCCTCCCTCCCTCCATCCCTCCCTCCCTCTCTCTCCTGGTTTGGGGAGAGATAAACAATGCTGTAGAGCAGGTCTTGTGCAAATAGCCACAGCTGCTGCGAGTTCCTGAGTGCAGTCAACATTCTAGCGTGAAGTGGGAAGGCGTCATGAGCCCCCACTTCTAACTGAGGAGCTGTGGCCAACTGATGGCTCATGCAGGAAGGAGAGTCAGCTTCTATAAGGATGTGGCTCCACTGGGTGGCCTCACCCCCAGAAGTATGTGGCTATCACAACTGGATTTGGTGGGTTATTAAATGTTACAAAACAAACACAAAGATGATATGACATTGAGGGGGTTAGTGGGTAGGGATGGGTCTGGGAAGAGAAAAAGGAAGCCTTAGGATGAATATGATCAAAACGCAGTGTATGAAATTCTCTAAGAATTAACCTTTTTAAAAAAGTAAAGAGGCTACAGCGTGAGCAATAGAGCTCCAGTACACAGGATGAGGAGGTGCTTTTCCACCTGAATCTCCATTGCACTGCTGGGAATAACAGGGAGCTACCAAGGTCACCGTTCGGACTGGATGTGAAAAGGAGGCTGCTTGCTACCCAGGGTCCCAGGATCTCGCTCCCTGACCCTGCTCCTCTTTCCCCTGCGAGCATTACTCCAAAATGGGACTAGTCTTAGGGACAATTCTCCATTAGCCTGCTGTTAGCCGTCAACCCAGATCAAATGACTTCAAAGAGTCAGTACTGTTGGCAAATGGCAGAAGCATGTGGATCTCTGTAAGTATGAGGTCAGCTCTGGTATACACAGTGCATTCCAGGCCATTCCTGGACTGCATAGTGAGACCCTGTCTCAAAACAAAACAGAACAGGCTGGAAGAAGGGTGTCCATGATATCCAAACTAGCCCACAACATCTCCTGCACCACCCTCGACACTTAAGTACTATTTCTGAGGCCCTAGAAGATGACTGACCAGGCTATATGGTGGGAAGGGCTGGAGCCCAGACTCCTGAGAGCAGCAGCCTCTGCTGACTGATGCTGGATTTCGGGTAAGTGGGGAAGTGAACACTTATCGTGCCCAGCCCTTGTGCTATGTGTTGAAGCCACTAATGTCACATGACCCTAATGATAAACTAGTAGCTGTTTTCACAAGCACGTCTGTCGGAATGTTTTAGACTCTCACAGTCACCTACGCCCTTGTGCTCTACTGTCACTTCCGTCACTGTGATCAACTCTCCTGACAAAAAGCAACACAGCAAAGGAAGGGTTGATTTGACTCACAGTTCCAGGTTCCAGTCCATCACAGAAGGAGAGTCAGGGTGACAGGAGCTTGGGACAGTTAGTCATGCCACCTCCACAGTTCAGAGCCAAGAGAAAGGGACGTACCCATGCTGCCTGCTAACTGATGCTCAGTACTAGCTGGCTTCCTGTACTACTGCTGTACAGTTCAAGGCCCAGCCTAGGGAATGGTTCCACCCACAGTGGGCTGGGTACTTCCATATTTCCCAAACAATGAACAATATAGACAATCCAGCATGCAAGAAGAGCTGGAGCAATGGTGGCTCAGAGCTTGTGGGAGTGGCCAACTTGAGGCCCAAGCAACAAGAGACACCGCCTGAACGGCCAGGATCTGGAAGCTGGGTATAGAAACCTAGGGTGGAACCAAACATGACTGCCAAAAAAAAAAAAAAAAAACACTCAATGAAATGATTTTAATGATATTCTGCTCATAGCTCTGTGCTTAGCCCAAGCTGTCATCAGAAAGGCTTCCTCGAGCAGCTTATGGGAGCAGAGAGAGAGAGACTCACAGCCAAACATTAGGTTTAGCTTGGGGAACCCCACGGAAGAGGAGGAGGAAGGATTGTAGGAGCCAGCGGGGTCAAGGACACCAGGAGAACACAGTCTACAAAATCCACTAAGCAGGGCTCCTAGGGGCTCACAGAGACTGAAGCCGCAACCAGAGTCTGCACGGCTCTGTGCTAGGCCCTCTGCACACATGCCGTGGTTATTTAGCTTTGTGTTTCTGTGGAACTCCTAACAGTGGGAGTGGGGCATCTCTGACTCTTTTGCCTGTTCCTGGGATCCTTTTCCTCCTCCCAGTTTGCCTCATCCAACCTTGATATGAGGGCTTACGCCTAGTCTTATTACATCTTGTTATGCTATGTTTGGTCAAAATCACTAGGAAGCCTGCTCTCTTCTGAAGGGAAACAGAGGAACAATGGATCTGGGAGAGAGGAGAAATGGGGGCCCTGGGAGGAGGGGCTGGAGGAGAGGCCACAGCTGGGATATATTGTATGAGAGAGGAATAAAGAAAAAGAATGAAAGAAAACAAAAAACAAACACAATAAAGACGATCATCCATGGACATGCCCACAGGCCAACCTGATTTAGACAATTCTTCAGTTGAGATTCTCTTTAATACTCAAGTCTTTGGGGGGCACTCTGGATCTAAATAACAACAGCATTGAAGTCAATTTGACCTAATAGAAGTTGAAGGAAATTTCTAGAAAGAAGATTCTCACCTTTATCTCTGCTCTACCTTTTATCCACAAGGCACTAGGCTCCTCTGAATACCTTGCTGATTCTCAGTCTCTTTATGTTCCACGGTATTGATTGGAAAAAGAAAAAAAATCCCAGGTCTCACATACTTGCGATGTAGAGAGCAGAGGCTAACAGTGAGCTCCCACATCAAGGCTTTGAAACAAAGACTTAGAGCAGGGCAGAGGATATGGAGCTCAGGGTGCTAAGGCTGCAGCCTTTGAGTAAAACATAATGATTTGTATAAGATCCATGAGGCTAAATACCTGCTAGTTTTTAAACAATTGACATTTCAGAGGAAGCTTGGAAGTGCTCTATTTGTACTGCTGAATATAATTGTATATAAGGGAACCTGTCATTAAAATTCAGGAATGTCTGTTAACAACAAAAAAGAGGGTCCTGTGGGGATGGCTAATGGTTAAGAGTGTTTGTGACTCTTGCAGAGGACCCAGGTTTGGTTCCCAGTACCCACATGACAGCGCTCAGCTACCTGAACTCCAGTTCATGGGGTTCTGGTGCCCTCTTCAGGCCTTTGCAGGCACTGCATGTATGTAGTGCAGATACACATGCAAGTATCCATAATACACATAAAATAATAATAATAATAATAATAATAATAATAATAATAATAATAATAGTAAATCTTCAGAAGAACAATAACAAAAATACTGGGAGTTACTAAATATTAATAATTGCCAAGACTCTAGAACTAGTAAATATTTTCTGACTATCTATATAAAGGCAGGATGGCTTTGTCGCTTTCATGTTAGTTAGGCCAATAATGAGTAGTTCCTGAGAGTGGTGCTCAGTTCTGCTCAGAGGCACCTGTGGGAAGAGACAGAAGTGTCTGCCTAAGAGATATCCAGTTCTTAGCACCACCTCTGCCTCTGATAAGAAATAATAACCCTACTTCTTCTGCTGTTAGGAAACTATGCTAGATAGTACTTTGTCAACTTGACACAAGGTAGAGTCATTTGGAAAGAAGTTGATTTTGGTCAGAATATTTTATCACAGCAATAGAAACCCCACCTAAGAGAGGAACCATGGGCTCTATTCTGTCTTCTGACTCACAAGGGAGAAATGTGGCCAGCAGGCTAAGTTGGGTAGTACATGATTCCCATGACCATAGTCACAAGGCCAATTGCAGTGTTTGTTTGAATCTTAAAGGTTCCTCTTCTTGTAGATGCTTGGTCTCCAGATAGTAATAGTACTGGGAAGTGATAGAAGCTACAGTGGAGGAGCCTAGTTAGAGAAGTCAGGTTACTAGAGGCCTGTCCTGGAAGGGGCTATCATGGCCCTGCTACCTACCTCTCCCAACTCCTGTTTCCTGGCCATTTTGAGGTGAGCAGCTTTATTCCAACATGTCACACGTTCTCTGCCATGGTATTCTACTTCACCTCAGGCCCAGAAGGAATGAGCATGGGGCATCTTCCCCATATGCCTCCCTGTCTTGGCACTTGCTTTTCTAAGTTAACATCCTCCCTCCATCTCTCTCCTCCTAACTCTCTTCTTCACCCTGCAAGCCATTGTGCCTCCCAGAGAACATCCCCAAATCCTTTTCTTCAGGTGGGTAAGAGACTCTGGGCTCTCCTGTGCCACACCTGCATGGATCTCACCATCTAACAGGCTGAATCTTCTCTGTCACCCTTCTACAAATCATGGTCACCCTGAGGCACAGACACCATGGTTTGTATTGTTCTAATTATTCTTTGGGGCGCTGGGGATGCCTCTCTGTGGTAGAGCACTCACCTAGCATGTACAAAGCACCACACTCCATCTCCAGCACCATAAATAATAGAAATGAAGAGAGGATATCCCAGATAATGTATAGAATGATGCTGATAATTACTATTTTGGCTCCTGGCACATCACAGATGCTACAACATATGTATTTGGTGAAAAATGTCCAACTTTCTTGCTTTGTAAATGAGAAACACCACTTCAAAAGAGGAAGTGCATTGTTTAAAGCCGACTAACATGAAGGAGTCTCAGGTCCATGACACCTCCAGAGCATAAGCCCAGCATGGTGCTTGGGAGGGCATATGAGCAGTGGAAATAAACTGAAGAACAGCTATAACCACCATTGGCTTGTGAAATCCCTGGCTCTCCAAACTCACTAATGTGTGAAGCTTTCAGAACCCGAGGAAGAGACAGATCGAAGAAGTGGTTTATATTTGCAGAGGCAAGAAGCAAGCAGGTGGTGGTGGCGTTCACACCTAATTAGGTCATGCCTTTTGTCAGCAGGCTGTGAACTTTTCTGCTAACACTAAAGGAATGCATTGAACACACTGGCTTCCACACACACATATGGGGGCCAGATGCTGGTATGCACAAGGATTGCTGTGGAGAGGGTTTTGGAAGAGGAGAAAGGGGAAACAGGGAGACAGGGAGGTGTTCTGCAAGGTTATAGGGGATTCTTTACAGTTACAAGTTCATTCTTTTCATGAACTTGTTACAAATGAAAAAAACGAATGACAGTCAATTAGAAATCTAATCACAGGGGCTGAGAAAATGACCCAGTTAGCAGAATGCTTGTCATGAAAACATGAGAACATGAGTTTGCCCCCTCCTCCTGTCTCTCATGCATGTACACACACACACACACACACACACACACACACACACACACACACACACATTGGGTATGATGACAAATAGTTGTAATTAGTCCCAGCACTGAGGAGGCAGGGACAGGAGGGTCCCTGGAATACACTGGCCAGCCAGCCTAGCTTAATCCATGAGCTCCGGATTCAATGAGAGGGCCTGTCTCAACAAGATGGAGGGGCTGGAGAGATGGCTCAGGAGTTAAGACCACTGGCTACTCTTTCAGAGGACTCAGGTTTGATTCCAAGTGCCCACATCATAGCTCATAACCTTCTATAACTTCAGTTCTAGAGGACCAAAACCTTTTTCTGGCCTTTGCAGGCACTGAGCAAGAACATGGTCCACAGACATACATACAGGCAAACACTCACATACATGATAGATAGATAGATAGATAGATAGATAGATAGATAGATAGATAGATAGATAGATAGAAAGCAATTAAAGAAGATACCTCTGGCCTCCATGTGAACACACATACATATTTATACTCACCTATACACATGTATACAGACACACACACACACATACTCTCTCTCCCTCAAGAAATCTATATATAAATAATCACAGCTACACATACAACTTGGGTGGTACCACATGGCGTGGATCCCTCACTAACACTTCCTAGAGTGTGGCTGCCCATTCCACACCTACCAATCCACCTCTGGGTGGCAGATGCTTTTATCTGTTGAGTCACCCACCTCATTGGCCCAAATCTATGTTGTTCAGGAAGATATACTCATTAGGAAAAATGGCAAAGAATGAAAGAAAACATCACATACAATCCAGGAGACTGATTTGTTGCCTGGAGAGAAAGGAGACCACAGACAGGGAACTGGGAACACGGCTCCTCTCTAAGCTGGGTGAGGAGTGCATAGGTATTGGTTTTATTTATGTCCACACCTTCCACAAGAACATCATATATTCTTATGTGGCAATATTTCATAATTTCCCAAACCAAAAGCGGCCACTGGATATTTGGTAACAGGAAGGCAGGAGAGAATCTTCTGCCTACAGATCACCCTGGCAAACCCTTAAGTATCTGCAATGTTTATGATAATGCATCATATTTTAAATCGTGAGCCTAGCCTTTAATGGCCGAGCCATCTCTCCAGCCCATGATAATGTCTTTAATTCATTAGGCACTCTTGAAAACTAGTAAGTCAAAGGCATCTAGGTGGCCACATGAACGGGCGAAGTGCTGGGAGAAGGCTTGGTGGGTACAGGTGCCTGATCGCAAGCTTGAGGACCTGAGTTTGAGTCTCTAGCACTCATGTAAAAGCCAGACAAGGCTAATAGTTTGAGAGCCGGAGTGGTGGAAATCCCTGAGGCTTGTTGCCTAGCCAGTGACAAGTGAAGAAGACATCTCACATTGACTTTCATCCTCCATAACATGTGTGTACGTGTGTGCACCTACACAAAAACATATACACATCTCTGTTATATGGCAGTTTCCTACAGAAACATTCTCTCTGGGGGGTCAGGGGAGCCTCACGAAACTCAGGAGATAAACAAAGGCCACATGTCTGGGAAAGCTGGAACCTGTAAGAAAATCAAGGCCCCTCGCCAGCTTCATAGAAGCCATTAACAGTGACAGGAGACCCCGAACAGCAGGGCTGAGAGAAAAGACCTCCTAGACATGTGGCTGTCAAGCTGTGCAGAGAGCTTCAGGGCTGCAGCTTTCATGAGTTATCCCTCAGGTTGGGGTGACCTTTTTGGTGATGATTTGTACCATCCCTGATCCTGTAGCCCCTCCACAGACCTGTTAGTAACTCCAACACAAACTCATAGGTTCCCCAAGTTGGACTAAGGTACAACTGTTACTTTGGTCTATCATGGATTCCCTTTTTGAGGTAGATAGATGTGTGTGTGTATGTGTGTGTGTGTGTGTGTGTGTGTGTGTGTGTGTGTGTGTGTGCACGCATATATATGTATGTAAGATATTGTCTGTCTTCTGGAAACCTCTGTCACATAATAACATGAACACACATACACACACACACACACACACACACACACACACACACACACTATGGGTAAGGTGATGGAATGACAGTTAATAACACCAATCAATAGCACTAATCTACATTCAACTAGCTGAGAACATTTCGGATTGGCTGTAGTGATAGGCCTATGGCATGCAGGGACATATTCAACATCCCTTTCCTCCCATGCAGTGTCAATGTCACATAATGTACCAAGAATCTTCAACTATTCGCAGACCTTGGTCAACAATTCTGAGATTCAAACTCAAATGCAAGGACCAGGGTTCAGGGGTGGACATTCTAGAACGTTTCATGGAAAAATTATTTATCACACTGAAGCCCATGAGACTATTGAAGTGTGTGATTCATGACTCACTAGGTGGCACGTCCAGGCAGAGGGATAATATGAATGCATCGGAAGTATGATATTACTCTCAATCAATATGGAAAAATGTGAGTAGCATTATGAGAAGTGAGGATTGGAGAAACTGATCGAAAATATAGGAATATAAATGTGTTCTTCTGTACAATTGTGTATGCTTGCACACAGTCAAGGTGCTCCTTTTCCACACCCTCTTTTGCCTGAGTATGTGCTCTTCCCCCAGGAATTCCTGAAGCCAATCCTTAGTTTAGCATCGGGATGAACCTTTCAAAGCAAAACCACACTAACTTATTCCTCAATACAAACGCTCCAACTGCCTCTGCATCATGTCACTCAGCATCAAGCTAGGATTTGCTGTGCTGTGAAATGTCTTAATCCTTCTGTATATATTCCTTACTTCCTCCTGTCTATCTGACCCCAGACCCCTTTGCACTGGCTCACCTTACCCTAGCCACTGGGCTGTCCTACTCTCCACCAGTCCTCAGTTCCCCACGTGCTCCTGCCTTACCTAATCCCATATAAGGACCTTCCCAGTGTCCTTCCATGAATGCCCTACCCCAATGTCCTCTTCCCTCCTCCCCCAAACCTCCACCACTCTCTGCATGGTCCAGAAAATGGGTTTATTTGTTGGTCTACCATCTATGGTAGCTCACAAAATCTTCTGCTTGGTTTATTCCCTACTGTGTCCTCAGAAGCCAGAACAACACAGACACACAGGAAGCCTTGATGCACATTTCCAGAATGATTGAATCACTGAGCAAAGGCAGGAGACAACTGTAGACATGGAATGCAAAGTGCAGAATAATGGGCTGGAGAGTCCCCACGGAACCAGGCACGAAGGCTGTGTCTTTAAAGGATGTGTCTAGAGATAGTTTCTTGGGTATGTAGCATTTGAACAAGATCCAGATGAGAAGCAGGACTTGGGCGCTCAGAGGCAGGAGGTGAAGCTGTCCCAGGTGAAAGGAACAGAAAGAGACAGTGTCCTGAGGCTAGAGTAACCAGTGTTCACAGACCTGGGGAAGGAGAGCTTAGAGGGTGACCTCTACCTGACAGGGACAGTGTGGGAGATTTTAGGAACTGCTGTTTTTTTTTTAATTTTTAAAAAAATATTTTATTATATTTTATTCAGTGTGTGTGTGTGTGTGTGTGTGTGTGTGTGTGTGTGTGTGTGTGTGTGTGTGTGCATGCTAAGGTATACATGTGGAGGTCAGAGGATAATCAATTTGTTGGAATCTATTCACATATGGGACCCAGGAATGAAACTTAGGTCATCAGTCTTGGAAGCAATCACCTTCACTGGCCCAGCTGTCCTGCTGACCCTGAATTGTTATAATCCTTTTAACATTGAACCAGGGAGCCAGGATTCTGAGCTGGGAGGCTGTGCCATAGGTCTGCTTTGGATTAGAGCCATATCAGGAAGATCTGACTTTCCTGGGACCCCCAGTGCAGCTTTGGGGACAGTGGCTGTGGGTGAGAAACCCCACCAGCCTTCTCTCAAGGTGACGGCACCAGGCTCTGGCTCCCAGGGAGTCTCAAACACACACAATCACATCTTTTCTCCCGTTCTCCCCAGAGTGAGATTAGAAACCCCTTTCCCTTCGTGCTCAAGCCAGCTCAAGTCTAACTTAAATTGACATCCAGAAAAATAAGGTTGCCCCTAGCAACAGCTTCAGTTGAGCTGTTTCATAGAGCAGGGAGATTATGTCATCATTTATTTGCTTGTTTGTTTTTGCAGTGGTGAGGACACTTAGCAAGAGGCCCTACCTTCCTCACTAAACGAGAAGTGCACAGTTCTGTGTGGTTAACTGGATGCGAACACTTTTGTGTGCTTCTCTCTCTCTCCCAGTGTCTTTGGGATGGCTACTGTGTGCAGAAGAAAAGGAACAAGATTGAAGGGTTATGTTAAGCCCAAAGCGAGTGTGCCGCTTTTATGCTCTAAACGCCCAGGCATAATTTACATGTCGATGTGGCAATAAATCGCTCTGTGATCTCCTCCTCCCTAAGACTGGTGGAGAAAGAATAAAAAGGAGGAAATTGACCTTCTGCCTGGGGTAAAGGACAGAGCCTGGCTGGAAGCCTGTGTCTCAGCAGAGTGTGTGACTGAATCGAAGGGGTGGGCGGGGAGCATGAGCAGAGAGAGTAAAGGAGAGGATGTCAAGGTTTTAGAGAAAGCTCAGAGCAAAGAAACAAAAGACAGACACGTTCTTGGACAGAAAACACATCACCAGTTGAGCTGTCTCCTTGGCCCCTGGGACCCGCCTTCTGAAGCCACACGGGGCACCAGAGGAGTGCCACCCTAGGCAACAAGTCCTTCTGTATAGACCTTTTCAGGGTGCTCAGTCCGCAAACCATAACGGGATGAAGTGAGGAAAACTACAACACAAAATGTGCCATGTCTGGGCAATGCACGCCAAGGAAGAAAACACAGACAGTCCCTGGCTCTGTCTGTTCACTACAGCGGGTGGCTGCCGGCCACAGACCAACTTGAACTTGGACCCGTTACCATTTCCAGTGTCCCCAGCCACTGCTGACCCCAGAGCTCTGGGTCTGGATCTGAATTCAGATCTCTATCATCCGTGTTTTCAAAAAACTAAGTACAGCCACAGGCACCTAGCATCCCTCTGCCCTGGAGATGTGGAGGCAGGAAGGAGAACTCCCCAGGGTCACTGACAGTCTAGCCAAATTGATGAGCTTTAGGTCAGTGAGACAGTGTCTCAAAAATAACATGGAAAGCTACAGACAGACACTTGCTGTGGACCTCTGTCCTCTGCATGCATGCACACATGGGCTCACAAAAGAAGGCAGAGCTCAGTGGGAGGTCATTAGGCCACTGGGGGCACAGTTGCTAAAAGGGATTAGGGAACCTGGTTTTGGGGTCTCCTCCTCCTCTTCCTCCTCTTTCCTTCCTCTTTTACCTCCTCCCTCCTTCCTCCTTCCTCCTCTCCTCTCTCCCTCTTTCACTCCTCCAGTGGGGGAAATGACCACTTTTTCTCACCTATGCATCCACCAGAAAGTGTTCCTACCTGTCACCCTCATTAAAGACCAAATCAATGGATCCCCTGATCGTGGCCTTTGAACCTCCCAAACTGTGAGTTCAATAAATCTCTTGACTTCCTACAAAGCCTTCTTGAGGTATTCTGCTACAGTGATGGAAACCTATCTCGGCTGGGGAGATGGCTCAGGGACTGATATGCTTTCTGTGAAAGCACAGGACCTGAGTGTGGCTGTCCAGCACCCACATAAAAGCCAGGGAGAGCTGTGGGCATCTGTAACCCCAACACTGGGCATACGCAGGCAGCCAGATCCCTGAGGCTCCCTGGCCAGCCAGTCTACCCAAATCATTGAATTCCAAATTGTATGTGATATGAGATATTGTCATGGAAGACCCCAGTGTTGACTTTTGGCCTTCACAGCCACACATGTACACACACACACACACACACACACACACACACACACACACACACACACCAGACAACTCTAGTTTCATTCTAATTCTTCATTCAGATAAAAAAAATGTATTTCTTTGATTTTGGGAGAAAGGTACACTTGCCACTGTTCACAGGTGGAGGTGACGGCCAGGGGACAACTCACAGGAGTCGGTTCTCGCCTCCTACCATGTGCATCCTGGGAATGCAGGCATCAGCTTTGGCAGCCATCTTGCTGGCCCAGTTTTCATCCTTGCATCGGTGGCTTATTTCACAGTCAGCATGTAGGAGCCAATGAGCTCCTGCTTAGCTCATTTTGGTTGGACAGACGACACACTTTGGATTCATTTCGGCCTCTGTTTTGTGTAACTGTGCTTTACATACAGGAATGCAACACATCTTCAGAGAGAACTGGAGACTTCTGGCCACAGCCAAATGTGGATGAAGCCCATATTTTCTGGAAAGTGTCTTGCCAAGGAGACTTAATGCAGCAAGGCAGGGGAGGGTCTGATTTGGTAGATGCTTTGTACAAACAGATCTGTGTTTTCCCTGCAGCTGCTGTGTGTTAGAAGCTCCAGTTGGTTTCTATGGGTAAGGTGGTTGGCACACTTTGGAAGCGCCAGAGGGAGGAGGAGAAGGGCAATAGAAAGCTAACATCAGCAGGCTTTTTTTAAAAATATAAAGTTAGATTTTTTTTTAAGATCGGTGTTATGGAAAATAGGTTCTGTATTCCAACATGTATCAGGATCCCAAATGGCTTTCCGAGACCACGTGACTCCTCTGCGCCTGAGCACAGCCCTCCCCGCTGAGGTCTCAATCAGCCCCACTCAGAATGAGCCTCTGTATTCACCTGTGAAATGGGAAGAGCGGTGTTTGAGGCACTTGTGTAGCGACTGGGTCAAAAACACCTGGCAAAAGGGACCTAAGAAGGGAGGCCTTGCTGTGGCTCACAGTTTATCTCTTAATTGGGAAAGCATAGCAGCAGGAATGTGAACTGACTGGCCACGTTTCACCTAAAGTCAGGAAGCCAAGGGCAGACAGGAAGTGCACCTAGTCTATAAAACCTCCAGACCCACCCCCAGGGCCTCACTTCCTCTGGCTAGGCTCCACCTCCTAAAGGTGCCACAACCTCCCAACACAGAGCCACCACCTGGGGACCGAGAATTTGAACCCATGAACCTGCGGAGGAAGTTTCCCAGTCAAGCCACAGTAAATCCTGACCCCTGCTCCCGGGAATTTAGTGGGAGAGAATGAACAAGGTGTGGCTTGGAGTGGAGGTCAGGGGTGCATGCTTATCACACCAGAGCTGGGTAGATGGAGACAAGCGGATGCCTGGGCTCACGGGCCAGCCAGTCAAGCATCCTTGGCAAGTTCCAGGCCAATAAGAGACCTTGTCTCAAAAAAGAAGGTGGATGGTCCCTGATGAACAACTATGAAGACTGCCCTCTGCCCTCCACACATGCACACAGACATGCACACACATATGCACAAGCACTCACACACATGTGCGTAGACACAAATACATACAAAAGAAGACAAGCAAAGTCACGTGGTGGAAGAGGGGGTTGGAACAAAAGTCTAGGTCAGATGACAAGCAGAGCTGTTGGGCCTCCCCTTCCACTTTGTCTAAGACAAAGTGTGCTGTGATAAAAAGCTCCTTGAGGATGGAAAGGTGTATCTGGCTTACACTTCCAGGTCACAGTCCATCACGGAAGAAAGTCAGGGCAGGAGATGGAAGCAGGAGCCTGGTGTAGAAACTATGAAGAGACACGACTTACTGCCTCACTCACAGGCTTACGCTTAGGTAGCTTTTTAATACGGCCCAGGACTACCTGCTTAGGGATGCTGCCACCCACAGTGGACTGGGCTCTTCATTATCCAATAACAGTCTAGACGATCCCCCACAGAAATGCCCACTGGCCGACATGATCCTGGCAACTCCTCCATTGGGATTCTCCTCTCAGATGAGTCCAGGCTATGCCGAGCTGACAGTGAAAGCTAACCATGATGACATCGGTCCAGTTTGCCACTACGTGTGCCAGACGATCTGGCCCAGGAACTTTTGGGGATTCTCTGGTCTTCTCCTCTCATCCCCCTGTAGGTGGGCTAGACTTATAGCCCAGCGTGCATATTGAGTCCTCATGCTTACACAGAACACACTGGGGCCTTTCCCCAGCCGCCAGTCAAAAGTTTCCATGCGCAATGAAAAGCAGGACACCACTATCCTCAACTACCTGGGTACACCTGGAAGCCACAGAGTCGTGGGCTCCAGCGTCATTTAAAAGCCAGCGATCAGACTTGATTGTGCATTGTCCTCTCGCCTGGGGCAGCAAATGAAAGAGCTGTGTTTGTGCTGCTGCTTCAGAAGCACAAACAGCCCATGGATAATAGCAGGACTCTGAGGTAGCTGGAGGGGTCCAAATCTTTCCCATCAGGCTGGCAGTACCCCAGCCGAGCAGCCAATTCAGGATGAAATAGGACTGCTGTGTTGGGTTGCTCCTTCTCAGGGGCCCAGCTGTGCTGTTCATGAAGAGGAAGCATCCAAAACTATGTCTGGCCTCTCATGGCTTGTGGCCCTGGTGGTGAAGAGGAAGTAAATTTAGCTTAGCTACTCATGTCCAAAGTGTGCTGTCGCTTGCTTATTGGGTACAGGCTTAGTGTGTGAGGGTAGAGTTTACTGATGTGGAGTTCTGAATTTAACCCACCTAACCCAGTCCACAGCTCCAGCCAAGTCCGCCATGGCTTTATACCGGGGTGAGAAGAGACTTCAGGAGGTAGGGCATGGAAGTGCTCGTTTTGCAAACACGAGTACCTGAGTTCCATCCCCAGCATCCAAGTGAACAGCCAGTTTGGCTCTCATATGTAATTCCAGTACCCAGAGACGGGAAACAGAAAGAGGTGGATCCCTGGGGCTCGTTACCCAGTCAGCCTAGTCCAATTAGCCAGCTCCAGGCCAACAAGAGACCCTGTCTCAAAAAAACATGGTGGCATATGCCTTTAATCTCAGCACTTGTGAAGCGGAGGCAGGTGGATATCTAAGAGTTTGAGGCCAGTCTGGTTTATATAATGAGACATTGTCTCAAAAAGCAAAAAAAGAACAAAATCAAAACCAAGATTGACAGCGCCCAAGGAACAAACAGCACCAGAGACTCTGCACAGACACACAGACATATGCTCCCCCTCCACACACACACACAGAGGTAGAGACAGAGACAGACAGAGACAGAGACAGAGACAGAGACAGAGACAGACAGACAGAGACAGACAGAGACAGACAGACAGACAAAGAAGTGTTAGGAATGTAATTAGTTACTCCCACCTGCAGAGGGCGCCCTCTGGGCTTCTCCTGCCCTCTCCTCTACCCTTACATTTCATGTCCCCTTGGCCGAAGCTCTCTTCAAGGCAAGGCCCGGCTCAAGGTTCCGCCTCCCCTGCTTTCTTCTGCCTTACCTCATTTTCTCTCCCCCACCCCCAAAAGCCTAAAAGTATCAGTCGAACTGTGATAACTGCTGCAAAACTGAGTGAACACAGGCAGCAGCACCAGATACAGACTTCACATGGCTTTATTGTATAGCACATGATTTATCCCTCAGGAATGCTGTAAAAAAAAAAAAAATGATGTTAAAAAAAATGGAGGCTACTAAAGGGAGAATTTGTATAGATTTAAACTGTGAACTCTGGAGAAGAGGGCAGGTCAAAAGCTAACAGGCTTTGTATCTGACTTTCTAAGTGGCCAAAAAGCTGTTTGAGAGGGAGTCTACCCCAGGGTCAGGGTCCACAGCTTGCCTATTGCATGGTCTGATCCCCTTCCAGTTTCCCCAGCCCCATGATTAATGTTCTTATTGATATTCCCCTCACCCACAACCTCCCACTCATCATGTGACGCTAGAGCCCACCACGTGACACTCTCAAGCCCCATGTGGGCCTCTCACCTTTCTGTCTATCCCCGGGAACTTGCAGACAGTTGGCACTTGATGAATGTTTGCCGAGCGGCCTGTCTGCCCGAATTGTTTTCCTCTATCGATGACACCGGTTTGCTCCATAATAATCGGCTCTGGCACACTCGGGGATGATTTATCCTGCCTCCTACAGGGGTATTCAAAGGACGCCACTAAATTAAAGATGCTCAGAGGGAACACTCTGCAGAGCACGCTTTCTGGATGGGTTGGAAACAAGAAGCCAAAGAGCAGGGAAGTCATGAGATAGTTTTATGAGAGGAAGAAGTGATTTAAAACCAAAGGTCACAGCTCTTTGTAATTCATTTTCTAGAAAGCTGCTTGTGCCTGGCGGCTCACTCCTGGGCTACTGAGGGTCTTGTTCCTGGGAAACGCTCTGGCCTGCAGTGGGAAACAGTTCCCAAGTCTCTCAGCGTGCCCCAGAGAATTGCTTTTCTGCTGCCCAGCTTTCTCTTTCAGAAGAACAATTCCCGCAGCATCCACAGCCCTCACAGCATCTCATTAGTATGCAGATTTGCTTTAATCTCTAACAAATGATAAAAATCATATGTTTCTCAATGAGTTCTTTTAAAATAAATTTCTTTATGTTTTGAGCATTGACTTTATATATCAATACGCTTGGGGTCATGTTAAAAATTATCAGGTTAAAAAAAGGGTGGGGGGTCATGAGGGGAAGAAGCTTAAGAACCCATGTGTTAAGACATGTTGCCCTAGAGGACAGTTTATGTTGGGTGTTGTCCTAGCACAAACTGTGAACTTGACACAGTCTAGACTCACCTGGATAAAACAGTTTCCGCTGAGTGATTATCTTTATCAGGCTGGTCTGTAAACACGTCTGTGAAGGAGGAAGTCACAAGTGGCAAAGCCTGGGCCTAGGAGAGGTGAGAAGGAGGAGGAGGAGGAGGGCAGAGGGAAGGGGAGAAAGAGGAAGGGCATCCCTTCATGTCAGGGTCTGAAAATCACTTGCACTTTTAATCCATGTGTGGGAAGACCTAAGGGACCATGTGGGTGGTCTCTACTCTTCTCCCTACACAGGATTCCAAACAGAGTCAGGGCTGAGCTGGAGCCTTAGACACCAGGAATGGGCAAGCGAGGTGGCTCAGTGGGCACACCGCTTGCTGTACAAGCCAGATGAGCTGAGTTCTAGCCTCACAACCGACACAAGGCTGGACGTGATGGAACAGGTCTGAAATGGCAATGCTCCTATAGAAAATGGGAGGCAAAGATAGAACAACCACCTGGAAGCTCACAGGCAAAACAGCTGGGAGTGTGCAGGGCAGCAGAAACAATAGAGACCCTGTCTTACCAGGTGGAAAGAGAGATGGAGGGCAACTTCCAGGAGTCAGATTCCTGGAACTTGAGCTACAGATGGTAGTGAGCTGCCCCAGGGGTGCTGGGAACCAAACCCAGGTCCTCTATGAGAGCAGCAAGAGCTCTTAGCTGATGAGCCATCTCTCCAGTCCCTCTTTTAATATTTTATTGGCATTCATTCACCGTAGATAGCGGTGGGCTTCCAATGGCATTTTCATATACTTGGACAACATTCACCCTCTCTTCACCCTTCTCCCTCTCCCTGCCATTATTCCCATTCATTCCCAGTGTAGGCCCTTGTCTATTTTCCTTTATTTTTAATTATATAGAGATTTATGAAGGTTTTTGCTCTTGAGTACAGTCCCCACAGCGTGAGAAGAGAGCATCAGGTCTCCCAGTGTTAGAGTTACAGGTGGTTGGGAGCCACCTGATGTGGGTGCTGGGAACAAGACTTGGGTCCTCTGTAAGACTAGGGAGTGCTCTTAACTTCTGAGCCACCCCACCCCATCAGCCCTTGGTGCCCCCATATATGTGTATAATTGTATGCATGTATATAACCTCTAGGAACCACAAATGAAATAAACATATTTATTTTTCCACATCTGGCTTGTTTTAATTAATATGCTGCTCTTCGTTGAACTCCTTTACCTGCAAATGACATTAACTCATTCTACTTTAGAGCAGAAGAAGATCCCACTGTGTTTGGACCGCATTTTCTTCATGCATTCCTCCACTGATGGACACCTAGGCTTGGGTGATTATTCTGCTATTGGGAACGGTGCTGCAAGACACATGGATACACAAGTATCTCTGTGTGATGTGGACTCAGAGTCCTTCGAGAAGGTACCCAGGAGTCAGACAACTGGGCCACATGACAGTTCTATTTTCACTGCCTTAAGGATCTTCATCACAGAAGGGACCCCAGCGGCATCCAGGGAAAGCTCAAGACTTTAGCTCTAGATCCCTAAGAATCTATTATAAAGTAGGGCAGGATCTTGTCAGGACCTAAACAACAGAAGGGAACATCCACCAACTGTGACAGGAAGCTAGAACCTGATGGATGAGAACATAATCCCCCAACTGTTGTCAATATTTTGAGGAATTTAATTGGAACGTTGTATGCCTATGGCCCTCTCTGATGGACACATACATACACCTCCAAACTATAACCTGGTGACTTGGCCTTTGCCTCACTAATGGTCCTCCAGACCTGTCCTTTCAATGGACTGCCTTGGAACAAGTATTCAAAAGTGCAAGATCACAAGGCAAAAGGGTCCTGGGTCCCTGTGTCACTTAGGAAGACTGATCAGGGCCATTTGTTTGGACTTCTCAAGAGTGTGGAGGAGGCTTTTGCAATGAGAAAGGGAGAAGTATCTGCCAGTGTGGCTGGCGCTACCTTCACGCACCCAGCAGTGATAAAAAGGTGGTTAGTGAAGTCTTTCCTGAGTCATGATTGGCTCGTCACCAGGCAATGTTGGAGAACACCTGGAGATTGAGATCTTGATCTTCCGAATGGATCCAACGAAAGCTTTAGATGGTGAATCACCCAAGAATTGGGGCACGGATCCAGGCTGCTTTTTATTTCCTCAAACTGTTTCTAATCTATAATCCCCCCTTTACAGATTGTCTTTGATGGCCACATAGACCTTGCATCCCACAGAGGAGCACTGAACCATGAAACCCCACAACCATGCTTGGAGACACCTTCACTCTGCTAATCCTAAGGGGACAATGGCGTGGCAGACCCTTGGGTTTTTCTAATTTTCTCATTACTGTGACAAAACACCTAGCAAAAACCAATTTAAAGAAAGAAGGCTTTATTTTGAATTATGGTTTGGGGTATAATCATCACCAAAAGATATTAAATTGAAAATCAAAAAATAGTTTAGTTTATAAGTTTCAAATAACTTTGATTATTGTGTACTGTTACAAATTTCCTACTTTATTCTTAATTATTATTTCTTTTTTTTGTGTGTGTGGGGGTTCTCATTGTGTAGCTCAGAGTGGCCTTAAATGTGCCATCCTCCAGCCTCAGCTTTCACAGCACTGGAATTACAGGCATTCAGCTCTTGAATTAGTTAATGTTTCTTGTTATTACCTAAGTAATAAAGACAACTTTATCATATGTATATGTCTCCATCTCTGTCTCTCTGTCTCTCTCTGTCTCTGTCTCTGTCTCTCTCTCTCTCTCTCTCTGTGTGTATGTGTAGACAGAGAGAGAAGAAAAAAAACAGGTTCAACACTACCCATCATTTCAGGTATCAATGAAATAATATACCTTCCTTAATAATGGAAAACCACTGTAACAACAGTCTTTAATTCTCACTAAGCACTTACTGTGTCGTAGACAACATGATTAATACCTCAAGTATTTCATCACTGATTGTCAGAGAAGGATTCGTGGTGATAAAACTTTCCTTACCCCCATTTTACAGATGACAAAATAGAGCCCCCCCCCCCCAGAATGAAACGACCAGTCTCAGGCTCCACAATGCCACTTCCTCAAACCTCTTTGGGACTATCTTTGGCGATGCTAATATAAAATCAGACTGTCCCAGGACCACACACAAATGAAGATGTCACATTTACTACTGTGTTATAACGGGAAAGTTGGGGCTACCAAGAACAACAGACAATCCTGAGACTTCCAGGTTCCCTGTGTAAGGGTCTCTCTCCATGCCAAAGCTATAAATCTCACAGGGAAATCTGCCATGGATATAGAACTTTCTAGAAGGAGCCAAACCTCTAGTGAGCAGAGGTGTGAATTCCAAAAAGCTATTGAAGGACATAAAGCCTGCCACATGAACAGATGTTGAGTCAGATCCAACTTCGAAGTCACCTCTTCCCAGAATAAGCTGGTCTTTAATCTTTCTAATGCACGTGTGTTTTTCCTCTGCAAACAACAACAGTAGGTTAGTATAGTAGTTATTAAGGCCACTCCACATAGTTAAAAGGGAGGTTTATTTTGTGGGGTAACTTACAAGTGAAGGAATAGGTAACAGGGTCTGGGAAAGGTGTGGTGCAGTCCAGCGGTGTTCTCTGGAGAACTCTGCTCTATCTGCCTCCAGTGTCCGGGGTCCAGGAACCAAGAGAGATGGCGCATCCGGACCTCGGGTCTTCAGGGTCCTCTCTTGGCCCCGCCTTGTAGGCGTGACAGTTACTGAAGCCCCAGTGGGGGTTAGAACTTCCAGATCAAAGCTGGAATGGCTACCCACTAGAGTAGGTGGGAGCAGTCCTACCTCATAAGCAGTCGACAATGGCAAGCTGGAACCACACCTAGGAAAACTGTTAAGTCACTCCCATCACACCTTGCCTGGCTTCGAATGGTGCACTGAGCACACTAGAGCTTATCTGCACTGTTGCTGGATGCAAGACAACTTTGCGATTCACCCTGGAAATTTTATTCAACTCAAAGCCAAGTAAAGCTCAAGTTGTTTGGATAATTTTATTGGTTAAACTTGTTCTTTGACCAACTTTATCTCCATACATAATACATTCTGTTTCCTCTCACCCACCCTCTCTAATCTCCCTCATGTCCCCCCTTTTATTTCCTTTTCCTTCCCCAGCTCCCTTTCCCACATCCATGCATTTAGTCTGGTTTGGTTTTGTGATCCTAGGATTTTAAGGAGGACATGTATGGTCACAGGTTTAGAAACCTCAATTGGACCCTGGTGGGCTCACAACTAAAGGCAATGACTGAACTTCCCTCAGAATTCACCAGTTTGATTTTTTTTTTTGGGGGGGGGGGTATTTTGCTTTCTCTGAGGGCTCTAGAAATGTACTTTCCACAAAGTGAAACCACCAGTCATGGGAAACTACTTAAATATAAATGAATTAACCTTGGGGAGAAGTTGATGGCAGGGATGTGGGACGAGAGTGGTCTGTATGTACCCTGGTTCCCTTCAACAACCCAGAACTATCTGCAAAGCGAATCTCAACTGAGGAACTGCCTGAATCAGATTAGCCTGTGGGCAGGTCTATGAGGGTCTGTGCTGATTCATGTAGGAAGGTCAGGCCCACTGTGGGCGGTGCTATGCCTAGGCAGACGGTTCTGAATCTTATAAGAAATCAAACTGAGTATAGGCTAGCATGTAAGCTGGCTATCAAGCTGCATTCTCTGTGGTTCCTGCTGTGAAGTGAGTTCCTTGGTCAAAGATAATGCTGTGTAGAATACCAAGCAGGCCTGCCTTCAAGTTCCTGCCTTAAGTAAATGCCTTGACATCCCTCAATGATAGACTATGAAATGGAATTGTAACTGAATAAAACCCTTTCTTCTCCTAAGGTGATTTCTTCTCCTAAGGTGTGGTAAGAGGGTCTTACCACAGTGGCAGACATCAAATTAGAAAAATATGCATTGTGTACATATGCCAAATTGCCTCAAAGCAAATTTAATTAACTAAAAAGCTTGAAAAGTCGGTTCTTCAGGCATGCAAGCAGCCACATGAAGCTGGTGGCTGCATCCCTGGATGGTATAAACAGAGTGCTTCCATTCCAGTGGAAGACGCTGTGGACAGTACAATGTGACAGGAGTTCAGTGGACCTTGCATGGTGCTTTCTCCACATAGGGCTGTGTTTGCACAGCTGGCTGGAGCAGGTTGGTGAATCCATGAGGTTCTTCTGCACCCAGCATGGTCCTGATATTCCCTGGAGAGATGTGAATTATCAGAATGCCTTTTTTCCTGTGAGGCTGATTTTTAAGTAGTGATATCAGGCTCTCCCGAGAAAGGAACTTTGGAAACTGAGGCTAGCATTCCTCAAGCACCTGAGTCGTTTCTTGGATCCGAATGTGATTTAAAGACATCATTCATGAGAAGACCGTCATAACAATAGGGTGTGCCTATTTGCTGTGAAAAACATAATTCCAGGAAAATATAAACTATGCAAGACTGTCTGCCTTAAAATGAATGGCCCAAGAGCAAACAGGAGGATGAATTCTTTACATCTGTTCATCTTTTTCCTTTTCCCCCAACATGACCATATTTTTGTATAAAATATGTTACGTGGGTATGAAATATGTCATGTTCAGACTTTTTTAAATTCAGAGGATAACACCTCAATAATGTCTCTATCTAAAAGTATTCTATTTCCAAGAAACGTTCAGAGGAGTTCGCAAACATATTTTTGTAAAACAGATAAACAGTGTTAACGCCAGATACATCATGTGCCAGGAAAGCACTTCTATTATAAATTTGTTTTGTTTGGGAGGAAAAGAAACTAACAAGGGAGAAAATCAGTTGGCTGCAATGGAGTTAAAGAAAGGCAAGTTCTTTCTCGGCATTTTACAGTTTGTGGTGCAATCTTGGTTTTCCCACTTGTAAAGATCGTGGGAACTAAACTAGTTAAACTATTTCCTTGTTAAATGAAGGCAGCTCATTACTAGATTCATAATATGTAGGTACATAAAATATTCTGAAGTCTTTGACTTTGCTTCAGCTTAGTCACAGATTGTCCAAGCTGCCCCTCTGTCTTGTAACTGGGTGGTCCTTTGTATCTGCATCTGGTAAGTGATGTACTGACTCCCATTCTAGAATGTAGACAGAGGAGGGGGAGGGTCATCAAGGTGGAGCCACCCAGTGGCACAGAGCTGACAATGCAGGACCCTTCTTGGGATGGGAGCAGGCTAGTAGACCAGATTGAGTTTCCTTTTAAGATGATCTAGAACTTTAAAGAGAGTTCAGACTTGCATTCTCTACTTCCTTTTTGCTTAGTATCAGGACCCCTGTTCTAGCTGAATTTCTGTGGCTGTGACAAATACTCTGACCAAAATAGAAAAGGGGAGGAAAGGGTTTGTTTGGCTTACAGTCCATCATTTCTGGAAAGTCAAGGTCAGAAGTCACATCATATTCATAGACAAGAGCAAAGAGAGAACACACCCTCACTTGCTTGTGTTCGGCTAGCTTTCTTCATTCTTACAGAGTACAGGTCCCTACCTAGGGAGTGGTGCCACCCACAGTGGGCTGGGTCTTCCTCTTTGAATTAACAATTAAGAAAATCCCCACAGACATGCCACAGATCAACCTGATCTAGACAGTTCCACAGTAAGGCTCTCTTCTAGGTGATTCTAGGCTGTGCCAATTTGATAGTTAAAACTAACCAGCACAACCAGGTTTGCTAGATTCTTTAGGATTCCTAAAATTATAGGTAAGGATTCATCATCCTCTCTCAGAGTCTGGGAGGTAATTTATCTGGTCCTCAAAAGTAAGCGAATGCTCTTTTACAACGTTCCTTTCTATTTACACAACAGTTGCCTCATGACATCTTGTCAGAAAAAGTCATCATTGTGACTAGTGTCTAGAACTCTCTTCTGAGGGTCTTCTTCCCAGCGACAATGAGAATAGCCTTCTATCCCCTCTGATCCAATGGATGAGTGGACTTGCTATGCCATCCACGCTACTCAGTAGCCTGGAATAGAAACCCAACTTCCTCTTTGCCCAAAGTCTAACTCTGTGACACTGAATATGCTTTCTAACCTTGACTTTCTTCATTTAAGAGAAAAGGACAGTGACATTTGCCCTAGGATCATTGTCAGTGTGCAGTGAGAGAGTATTATACTGAGATGTTTTTTGAATTTCACACCAACATCATTGATAGTTGGCTTGTTAGAAATTCACTTAAAAGAATTTTAATTATGTGTATATGGGGGGGGGGGGGGTATGTGAATGTGTGAGTATAGGTACCCATAGAGTCCGGAAGATGGCATCAGATCCCTTAGAGCTGGAGCTACAGGCAGCTGTGGGCCACCCACCATGGATGCAGAGAGCTGAACTTGGGTCCTCTGTGAAAAGATACTCTTAAATGCCAAGCCATCCCTCTAGCCCTTAGAAATCTCTTCTTATAGTGGTTCATCTCTACAATGATTAAAATTCTCCCCCCCGCCATGGAAATACAGTCATATGCATTGTAGCATTTGTTCAGTCACAGACCACAAGGATTACCACAAGGTCACAGTAAGACCTGGATCTGAAAAATCTTGTTGACTAGTGACGGCATGATACAACACACTCTGTGTGTGTGTGTGTGTGTGTGTAAAGGGGAAGATTATTGGGGGATATAACATAGGACAGATGCCCTTTACCCAGAGAAAGCAGGACAAACTCTTTTTGCAAGAATCCCACAGAAAAAACAATGGGTACCCTGGCATTTTGAGTTCTTAGTTTGGGTGCCTGGCCAAGGCCCAGTGGCTCTTTTCTTTTGTGTCTCATTAGACACCTGATAATACCCTCTACCGACGCTGTCCCCTCAAGCCCAATAACCGAGATTTACCTTGTACGCAAATGAGTTTAACTAATCCAGGGTTTTTCCTCTGGAGTTTCATGGTCCTGTTTCTCATGTTATCTAAAATATCAGCTCAAGGAAGGGCAATGGTAATTTGAGCAGGATTTCCTGTCAAATTTGGCCTGGCAGTTGGAAAAAGATTAGAAATTTGGGAGAAGATCCAAATGTTTGCTTTTTTCCGTAGGAAAAGAGAGGTCAAGAGAAAGGAGAGGGGGAGAGGGGGAGAGGGGAAGAGGGAGAAAGGGAGAGAGGGGGAGAGGGGGAGAGGGGAAGAGGGAGAAAGGGAGAGAGGGGGAGAGGGGAAGAGGGAGAAAGGGAGAGAGGGGGAGAGGGGGAGAGAAGGCACAGGGGAAGGAAATTCACAGAAAGAAAATGACAATGTTACGAAGTTTATCCACATCAAAAGGAACAAGAGAAGAGCATGTCCATCACAGTGGCCAACATCCAGAAGGACCAACTGAGGTCTCTCTCAAGTGGCTCACTGATGATAGGGTTTGCAAAGCTCAGCGTTACTCAGACTCAAAATAGCCAGTACAGACGCTCTTCAGGCATTGGCACTGGAACAAGCCTGTTGTAGATCAACGTTTTGCAAAGCTTAGGAAAGGAAGCATATTCCAAAGAGCATGCTGGAACCAAGCCGTTCTTCCCGGCAGCCATGTTTGTTTTTTGCAAGATTATAAGGGCACAGGTGCCCTGTCACCTAGAAGGTGGTTTACTTGGACTGTGACTGTGGTTCAGCTCTCTTGGCAATGCAGAGAAGTCCTTTACCATTTGACAGGCGTGATTTCACCCGTTCTAAAGAGGTCTGAAACCCTGCCTTGGGGAGGCAGTTCCCATTTTTCATGTGCTCAGCCTCCCTTGGGCCCTCTCCATCATCCTTCAAGGACCCTGTAGAGTTCTCTCTAGGTGTCTGTGATTACTTCCCTATCATATCGTAACGTGTATGTATTCTGACTTCACCAGTTCACATAATGGTGATGATGAAAATGACAATCACAACAAAAAGCTTTGGATAAGCCAAGCAGTCATGGGGCTGGAAAAGCAGCTCAGTGGTTAGCAGTATGTACTGCTCTGTCAGAGGACCTGGGCTTGGCTCCTAGCACCCACATGGCAGCTCTCAAGCACATATAACTCCAGTTCCAGATCCAACACCCTCTTCTGGCCTCCACAGGCATTGCACACAATGGGGCACAGATGCACATCTGGGCAAAATACCCATACCCATACAATAAATACAAATAAATCTTTTAAAAATATTTTAAAAATTATTCTTGAATGCCTAGACATCATGATATTTGTAGATTCAAAGACTGAATGTCAAATTTTCTTCCACATTTCACAAATAATATTTTAGTTTTGGGGATGAGACTCTAATAGCCTACTGAAGATATTTCCCCCAGGACAGTAGAGTTTGTATTAACTTATTTGGAAGAGTCCACATTTGTTTGAGCATAATTGAGATCTAATGTTCCCCAAACAAGGTTTGTATGGAACCATTCCCTGGCTCCAACCACAGACCCCAAATGGAAAACAACCGTCCGTTGGAAAAGGTGGCTATAAGCTCAAAGTGGTACTCAGGCATTGCTGGGCTTTTCGACAGTCAGGCATCTGCAAGTGAGACCAAATGCAGAGACTGGACCAGATGTTTGATTGCTGATTCTAATAAAGCTGGAAGCTCTGGCCTCCTGCCACTCAGTCTTCTGTGGCATGACTGTGATGAGCTGGACTGTGAATCTCCCATTTACAATCTTATCACTGAGGATGGAACTGGTACCCGTTAACAAGCTCTCTGGAGCCAGAACTTCTGAGATGTGACACTTTTTAGGCCAAAATCTGTCAAAAAAAAAAATCCAGAACAAGCTAACTGATTTCTCTCCTCAGGAGAGAAGAGAAAACATTTCCATCTTCCCGGACAAGGACTTCTGGCACTTTGAATGAGTGATGCTAAAACAAAAAAAAAGGATGGATTATGTACTTCCTGAGGAGACTGGTTTCAAAAGAAAAATCCCAAACAGGAATTGCAAGCTGCTTTGTTTCCTTATTCACAGCCATCATCTACCTCCTCTTTGAGAAAGCAGATGGAAATATGTCATTCTCATAGGAATCTCCTCCCTCATCAATCAAAATGAGCTGTTGTGTCCTGACACATTTAAACACAGAAAGACCTGTATTTGAGAAGTGAGTGTTTTTTAAAACCTGTTCTTAATTTTCCAGAGTGCTTAAAAATCTTCCTGGCATCATCTTTCTCTCTTTCCTCTTCTCTGACATCTGTATAGACAGAAATCAGCAGGGTCAGGTTGTAACTGGTTACTGTCTTGTCTGTGAGGGGTGTTGGTTAAGACATTGTTGGGATAACTTTGGCCAGGATCAGAACTATGATTAACCAGCAAATAATTCTAGCTGGGAAGCTCTGCTTTGGGTTCCCCCAGAAAGCCACACTCTAAACTCTTTGGAAGGGGAGTTTTGATGCCCCTCAATTATTATTTTCCTTCTTTGCAGTAACTTATCTAGGCAGAAAGCAAAGGAAACCTCAAGCAATTTAGATTGACTTCACTCACCATCATTGTGGTTTTAGGGAAGCCCAGAAATGCCTGGTAACAGAGAAACCATAGCATAGCTGCTTCCTACTGCAAGCCTTGTTTGGGGGATGTGTAGGGACCTGAGGAAGCCTGGAGTGAATGTGTGAAGAGCAGGTGAAGTCCCAAGTGACTGTGTATCGTTCGACATCTGCACAGCCGTGTCAAGAGTCTCAACGCCTTTGGCCCAAGGCAGTGACAGAGCCTCTTCTGCCAGAGGTGAGGTTCAGAGGGATGGCAAAGCCCTCCTCTGGTCAAAGTGTCCATGTTGTCAGTCTGTGCAACAGGTAGCAATTACAGCTCCTTCCGCTGAATGTTTACCACCTGAGACAGCTCCCCTCAGACACCTCCTATGGAGACGGGCCAACTCCTCCTCCTGCCCTGTACATAATGAATGTTCTGGGTATATAGCGGTTGTGTAGAGGTTGGGGCATCTCCATCAGAGTGCACACAGACCACGTGACCCCACTTTTCTGTCTGTCTGTTTCCATTCTTTCTTCATTACCTTGCTGCCTTGAGTCAGGTTATCAGACCCAAGTCACCTGCCTCATGCTAGGGACTGATAGGTCTGAATTATACCCAGACAATTGTGGAAGCTCTCAAGCAAGTTAGTGTGAACCTCATTGTCCAGGGAATACACTCACCATCTGTCTTATTTGAAAATTCTTACTGGACTTTCAAAAGACATTGTGAAGTTTAAACGATTAGTACAAAGCATCCAAAAAAACCTCTTTCAAGGGATGGGGAGCTAACAACAAGAGATAAGAGGAGATTGTAGGGACAATAAATGGGCCTGGAGAGATGGCTCACAGCAGGAAGAGAGTTTGCTAGACGAGCAGGAGGACCTGAGTTCAAATCCTCAGCACCCAAATAGAAAGTTTGGTATGGATATATATGTCTGTAACTCCAGCACTGTGAGGTGTGGTTCAGGGGGACAGGAGACTCTCTGGGGCTTGCTGACCACCAGCCCAGCTCTGGGATCAGGTAGACATCCTGTGGAATATAATAAAGCAGATACCTGTTTTCCTCTGGCTTCCATGTGCATGTGCCATGGATGAATGGATGAGTGGATAAATTAGCAGACATATCCTTTTAGCCAATAAAAATTAAAGAAGAAGACATAGTATGGCAAGCATGGCCTAGACAGTTAATTTCTTGGGACCATGCTACAAAAAATTTCTTTCCTAAGGGAGAAGTAAACAATGTTTACTCTCTCCAAGGTCCCAACAGCAAATCAAAACATAATACTATCTAAGTTTAGACTTGGAACCAATGAGTTCATTGGGCTGTCATAATGAGCATGGGTTGAGGGGCATAGGTGGTCCCAAAGCAGCCACACCGGAAAGTCTTCGCCCAGCACGGATGATGGTCTTCCCACAGCCCCAGAGATAGAGTCCTTCCTCTAGCGTTTTCCACCTACATACTCTAGTACCTCCCCTGGGCCCCAAAGCCACATGCAATTGGGATACATTGCAAGCCAATGGCTAGGGGGAGTAGAATGAGTCTCAGAAAAGGGTTCAGCCCCCCCCCCACCACATCCTCTGAGGAAATGTCAACAGTCCACAGTCCACTCCTGATGGAGCTGTTCTCGGGCAGCCACAGCTAATCTGATGAAGATGGCGGCTGTTTTCCTGGGAGGAGAGTATTGTACAAGGTGTTGTGACCACACTACTACCTAGCCGAACAGAACCCTGCACCACAGTCCTCAGCAATGCTTCCCGAGTAAATGAACAGATGGATGTGTGGCTGAACCCACATGCATCTAAACATGTACCTCTAGGCACAAACAACAGATGTTATGCCTGAAAATAATCTCTCTCTCTCTCTCTCTCTCTCTCTCTCTCTCTCTCTCTCTCTCTCTCTCCTCTCTTAAAAAGCCCAATGGAAGTGAAGGTTAGTTCTTCAGTAGAAAATCAGAGCTTATCAAGTATATGTGTGGCTGGGAGCAGGCGCCCCAGAGACTAGGTGTCACTAGCTGCTAGAGATCTCTCACCCTGCTACCTACAGAGACAGATTTGGACGTTGTTCATGATCATCTAGCTTGATGGTGTGGAGAGAAGCCATAGTCCAAAAAGTAGATTCAGTAATCTACCTTTTTATCTATATCATATCTATATCCTCTCTTTACATTTCAGAGTAGATTCAATAATCTACCCTCTATTCTATCATTTCTATGTATCTTCTTTTTTTTTTTTTGAACAATTCTCTTTAGTAAACAACCACAGGAGAGTGATCACTGTCAGTTAGTTCCATTGATTTTTCTCTCACCATCTACGCTGATGGTACAATGTGACTAGTGCTGGTCCAAAGCCCAAACACACCGTCACCAGATAAGCAGCAGACATGACGCTGTCCATATGAGAATGAAGGTGGCTCTTGCCAAGGAAGCCACCACAGGAAGCCTTCTGACTGTCTTCCACAAAGCCAGGTGCAGGAAGAGACACAGAGAATTGGAACTTAATCAAGTTTGTGCAAACAAACACATTCAGGCAGCAGCTAGAAACGAGTCAGACTTGAAGTAAGAACCAGAATGAAGAAGCTGCTCATTGAATTTGTGAAGATGGGAGAATTTAGACTGAGGAACAAAATGGGTTCCGACTGGGCACACCAGTTTTACGGTGGCAGATGGACATCCGGGAAGGTACGACAACCTGTGCATTGGGACTATGCTCCTGAGACTCCCCCAGGGCAAGGGTCAGACACTTTGATGTTGATTGCTTATGACGGCAGGTGAAGGGAAGAGAAAGGAGAGAGGAAGGGGCAGAAAGCAAGAACACAGACGTGCAACACACATCCCAGGGGCGTAAAAGGGACAGATGGAAGGGCTGGGGGAAGGCAGGACAGCCTGATGGCTCAGACAAGGAGGAAATTTCTAGAAGGCAGCACTTAACAACAGTGACTTTTATATAGTTGATGGTTGGTAAAGGTCACAGTGAGATGATCAACAACCTTCAAACAACTGATTTCATGATGCTCTTTCAGGCCTCACATCTTGATACAGTTCTTTCTAGTGGCACTCTAGTCTCTCCATGACTTTTAGAGTGGGTAAACACTCAAGCCATAGTGTCTTATTCACTCAGACTCCTTTCCTTCAGTGGCTAGACTTCCTAATTTTCTAGTCTTGGGCTTTAGCACATCTTCTCTTCATGTAGTTTTCAAAGCCAATGTCTGCTTGCTCTCCAGGCTCTCTCACCTTCATATTCTTCTTCCATCGTTGAACCTGATTCTTGCCCTTTGTCTATTTGCTCCATTTGAGTTCTGCTCTCAACAGCTCATCCTTGACAAGTGACAGTCTCAGCAGGTCTTATTAAGATTTCAGGGAAGGTAGACTTCCTGTTAGATCCCACCATGAACTTGTTCTAACCCTGTGCCATAGAATGCACCAAGCCTCTCTCCAGTGAGCAAGCGCATGTTGGAAACCAGGGACTCTCAGCACATTGGCTGCATTCTTTCTCCTCTTAGCTTTTTTCTGTTAATTCACTGCTGCTATCACTCAGGTCCTTGCTGCTACTGAAAGTCTATTCACCACTAAATCAGAGCTCATCAGCTTGATTTGTTGACAATATTCATGTGTTTTGATTTTGCTATTCTTTGCTCTATTGGAGGAAGATTAAAGAGATTCAAAACTTTCTATTATTGGCAGACTAGCCTAAGGAATTTATACATTTGCATATTTTTGATATAGTAGAAAATCTTAAGTATATAGTATGTATTATTCAGAAAAGAACAAAATTATGATGACAGACGTTTTGACATGTAAGCTGAATGGACATCTCTTCAATGAGCTGAAGCTTGGACTATGACCAGGTTCATCTCTAGTTCTAGAATTCTGTCACTTGTCTCAGAGCAGCTGGGATGATGAAGGACACAGACTGACACCCATTAGACCTGGGTCTCCTCTGAGCCTGATATAAAACTGGAGACGACATCACCTGCATGAAGCCAAGCTCCACACCCAAAGTAGGTTTTCTCACTCTAAAATTTATTTATTATGAGGTGGCATGCATGGAAATGAGAGGAAATTTTGTGGGAGTCATTCCTCTCCTTCCGCCATGTGCAGCCCAGGATGAAACTCAAGCCATCAGGCTGGGCCACAAACACTTTTATCTACTAAGCTTTCTCACTGGCTCTTTCCTTCCTTATAGAAGGAAACATTACTTTTAAAAAGTCCTTGTGAAATGAGTTAACGCAACTCAAATATACCTTGAAGTGTCTGCTGATACATTATTTTAAGCTGTAGTCTTGAAGCACCCAGAGGTATCGGCATACTCATGTTATTAGGATAAATAGGAGTATATAAGGAATAGTACTACTTGGGCAGAGAGTGGACAGGCCTTTCACATGGGTCTTCCAATCCTGTCCATCAGGGAGGATCGGGTAATAGATAAGACAGTCTGAAAAGATCCCAGGGAGGATTGGGTAATAGATAAGACAGTCTGAAAAGATCCCAGGGAGGATCGGGTAATAGATAAGACAGTCTGAAAAGATCCCAGGGAGGATCGGGTAATAGATAAGACAGTCTGAAAAGATCCCAGGGAGGATCGGGTAACAGATAAGACAGTCTGAAAAGATCCCAGGGAGGATCGGGTAATAGATAAGACAGTCTGAAAAGATCCCGGGGAGGATCGGTAATAGATAAGACAGTCTGAAAAGATCCCAGGGAGGATCGGGTAATAGATAAGACAGTCTGAAAAGATCCCGGGGAGGATCGGGTAACAGATAAGACAGTCTGAAAAGATCCTGGGGAGGATCGGGTAATAGATAAGACAGTCTGAAAAGATCCCGGGGAGGATTGGATAATAGATAAGACAGTCTGAAAAGATCCCAGGGCACTACACTCTGGGAGTCTGCTGACACAGCCTCAAAGTAGAAAGCGTAGACTGTTAGTCACACAACCCCAACTTGCTCGGCCTCACATCACCCTAACAAATGGATGTAAAATACAAAGAGTTACTGCGGTAATTATCTGAAGGGTTTTGTCTGCAGACCATGAGCATCTCAAATCTCGCAGTGTGGGAAATGGCTTCCGTGATGAACACTGTGTGTACATCTGACTCTGGGAGTCCTTAAATTACCAACACGAGATTGCTAAACACTTTGAAAAACAAAGGTTGCCTGGCCTGAAGATAGTTTAAAATGTTCTCTTTGCATGGTTTTTCTCTGCTACAGCCAACACAACCCATCACCTGGCTCAGTTATCAAGTGCTTGCCTGGGAAACATGAAGACCCGAGTTGAATCTTCAGTGCCCCTGCAAAGCATCTGGGTGCAACAGTATGCACCCCCCCCAAAAAAAAAAACCTAACACAAGGTCACTGGCCATCAGTGTTTTGTGGTGGTAATCTAATTGTATTGAAATATTATTTTGATTTGTACTGAAATATTAATTTGATTGTATGTTAATAAATAAAGTTGTCTGGGGGTCAGAGCTATTAGAGCCATAGCAAGAGTGTGGCGGTGGTGGCACACGCCTTTAATCCCATAGATATCTGTGTGTTCAGGGTCAGAGCTATTAGAGCCATAGCAAGAGTGTGGCGGTGGTGGCACACGCCTTTAATCCCATAAGATCTCTGTGTGTTCAGGGATACAGCCAGCATTGGAGACATATGCCTTTAAGACCTAGGGGGCTGTACATTCAGACAGTGACGAGGCAGTCATGTGTTTGGGTTTACAACCAATGAGAAGGCAGAACAACATACTTTAAAAATACGAACGGACAGGAAGTAGGTCTCTTTTCGCGAAGCTGGGACAGCAGGAGGAAGGGTGAGATTTTAGCTCTGAGCTCTGACCTCTCGGCTTTCTCTTTTACATTGTTTCTGTGTTTCTTATTTAATAAGACGGTTGGTTACATCTACATCTGGCGCCCAACGTGACAAGAATCCATTAAAAACTGCTTGGCTTGGCGGCAGGTCTGCTTTCCCGCAAGGGCGGCAGGCGGCCCGCGGCGGCGGCGGCAGCGGCGGCACACGGCGGCCGGCGGCGATCGGCTTCTTAGTCCGAGCTGCTGGCGTCCTAGTCCGGGTAGCAACTTCTAGCCCGGGCCTAGGTCTGTGAGCAGCTTGCCTAAAGCCGGTGCTACAAACAACTCAGACCTGCCCTGCCGAACAGGGCCCTGCCTGTAAAGCCAACGCACGTGGTCGGAGCTTAAGGAAGCCAGACCCAAGCCTTGACTCGGCACAAGAGGGAACACGTGGCTGCATTTAAGCTTTAGCCGGCTACGCTTTCTTGTGTGTTCTCTTTTTCCTTCCTCTCTCTCTCTCTCTCTCTCTCTCTCTCTCTCTCTCTCTCTCTCTCTCTCTCTGGATTTACACCTGGGACACTAGGTGGCTGCTTTGAAAATCCCCTCGGATTTCTACTGTTCTACGCAGATTTGGTAAGTCATAATATATCAGATATTTTAAAGGAAACTATCTAAAAGAGAATTTTTTTCCACATTAAAAAACAAATGGGTTTTATGTGTACATTGGAAGAAAATTGGTTTTTGTTCGAAATTTTAGGCAGTCTGGCAATGGAACAACTATATAATATTAGTATTGGTGGAATTATGCACCTCATCACTATAATAATCCACATTTTAATATTTAAAAAGATAGTCAATTTAAGTGCCAGGATAACAGCATTAGAAGAACTTGTTAAACCTGTAAAAATTCAGACAGAAGAAATTAACAGTGAAGTTGTTTCAAGTCGGGATCATAAGGTTGCAGAAAGAAAGCCTGTTTTCACACAGTCACCCTTAATTTATCCTGTAACAGTACAGCAGATGCCTGATCAAATGGCTACACAAAATACTTGGGCTCCAATTGAAATGTTGGATTTAAAAAGGTTTAAGGAGGCAATAGTATCTTATGGCATGCATTCCCCATATGTAAAGCAAATGTTAAACACTTGGTCAACATATAATAGGATAGTACCACAGGACTGGCGGGACCTCGCACAAGGTGTTCTGGAACCCAGCCAGAGACTTCAATTTCTGACTTGGTTTAAGGAGGAGGCTAAAAACATAGAAAAACAATGGAGGGATAAAGGAGTACAAGTTTGCCAGGATCAGCTTATGGGCGAAGGCCAATATGCTTCAGCACAAGCACAATGTTTATATGATGTCCAAACCCTAATTTTATGTCGAACGGCAGCCTTGAATGCATGGGACAAAGTTGAGGAACCAGGAAAAAAATCTGAGTCATTTACAAAGGTGAAGCAAGGCCCAAAAGAGTCTTTTACAGATTTTTTACAAAGACTGGCTTCAGCAGTAAAGAGAACGGTCTCGGATTCAGAAGCTGGTAAGGCAATAATTGAATCTTTGGCCTTTGAGAATGCGAATGCAGCATGCAAAAGAATAATCAGGCCATTAAGGGCAAGATCTGCACCTATGGAAGATTGGATTAGAGAAACAATTAATGTTGAAGCTGATGAGCATGATGATACATGGGTAGGAGAAGTAATTTCAAAAGGTTTGAGGAGTGTTAGATGTTTTGGATGTGGAAAGCAAGGACATTTGAAAAGGGACTGTAGACAGGTCATTTCCAGAAACAATGTTTCTTCAAGGAACAATGGCAACAGAATGCCCCTTCCTTCTGGAGTATGCAGAAGGTGTGGTAAGGGAAAACACTGGACCAACGAATGTAGATCAACAAAGGACAGACAGGGTAATCCTTTGCCTCAGTCTTCGGGAAACTCCCAGAGGGGCCTCAGGCAGGCCCCCAGTGCAAATCCAGTTCAAACCTTTCCGGCAGCCATAGAGGAAATGCCTGCTCTGGAGAGCGATTAAATAACCAAATGCCTATTGGAATAAATCATGCTGGTCAGAATGATGAAACAGAGAGAATAGAAAATTCAGGAGAAAACATAAAGAAAATTTTTTGGCAAACTTCTATTAATGAACAAAGACCAAAATTAACGATAAAAATAAATGGTGTTTTGTTGTCTGGTCTGGTAGACACAGGTGCGGACGTTACCATAATTGCACCAGAATTTTGGCATCCAACTTGGCCTCTTCAGGAGGTAAACGTTCAACTGTTAGGAATTGGGACATTATCTCAGGTGAAACAGAGTGCAAGATGGCTCGAATGTATAGGTCCAGAAGGACAGAGAGGAAAATTAAAACCATATGTGGCTAACATAACTATGAACCTGTGGGGTCGAGACTTGTTGCAACAATGGAATACTCAGATTAACATCCCTCCAATCTCAGAAACAAATCATAAACTAGCACATGTTACTGAGAGAAATATTAGAAGATATTGTTCTAATGAGTGGTCACCAGCCATCCATATTATACAAGAACAGGGCACAATAACTGATGATCTTCCAAAGACACCAACAGCTCTACCTTTAAAATGGATAACAGACAAGCCTGTATGGGTCCAGCAATGGCCTTTAACAACAGAGAAACTCCAGGCTATAGAAGAGCTGGTAGAAGAACAGTTAAATGCTCAGCATATTGAAGAATCAACCAGCCCTTGGAATTCTCCTGTATTTGTTATTAAAAAGAAATCTGGTAAATGGAGAATGGTAACAGACCTTAGGGCAATTAACAAAATAATTCAGCCGATGGGTTCTCTACAATCTGGGATGCCTTTGCCTACTCTGTTACCAAAAGGATGGCCTCTCATAGTTATTGATTTAAAAGACTGTTTCTTTTCAATACCCTTACAAGAAAAAGACAGAGAAAGATTTGCTTTTACAGTGCCTACTTATAATAATTCTCAACCAGTTAAAAGATTTCAATGGAGGGTCCTCCCACAGGGAATGTTGAATAGCCCAACTCTGTGCCAATATTTTGTACAACAGCCATTGGAAGTGATACGTAAAAAATTTCCTAAATCTATAATTTATCATTATATGGACGATATTTTACTAGCTGACTCAAATGCAGATACTTTAGAAATAATGTTTGAAGAAGTAAAGAAAATTTTGCCTCGCTGGGGATTACAAATTGCTCCTGAAAAGATACAAAGAGGAGATTCTATTAATTATTTAGGATATAAAATAGAGCTACAAAAAATTAGACCCCAAAAGGTGCAAATTCGGAGAGATAGACTACAGACTCTTAATGACTTTCAAAGATTATTTGGAGATATTTCTCATCTACGAACTATTGTTGGGGTAAAAAATGATGAACTGACTAATTTGTTCAAAACCTTAGAAGGTGACAAGGACTTAAATAGTCCAAGAGAATTATCACCTGAAGCTGAGAAAGAATTAGCCTTGGTAGAAAAGAAAGTGCATGAAGGACACGTGAATCGTATTGATCCAAAGCTGGATTGCATTTTGGTTATCTTACCTTCTAGGCGTTCTCCTACTGGAATATTAATGCAGAGGGAAGATATTATATTGGAATGGATATTTTTACCAAATAAACCAAATAAAAAATTAAAAACTTATGTGGAAAAAATCTCTGACTTGATTTACAAAGGAAAATTGAGACTTCGTCAATTAGCAGGCATAGACCCAGCAGAAATTGTCGTACCATTAACTAAGGAGGACATTGAAAAATTATGGACAGAAAGTGAACCTTGGCAAAGAGCTTGCAGTAATTTTTTGGGAGAAATTAACAGCAAATATCCCAAAAGCAATAGAATTGATCTTATAAAGAGAGCTGAATGGATCTTGCCTCGAATTGTACGGCAAAAACCCATATCTGGAGTTCGTACATTTTATACAGATGCCAACAAAGAAGGAAAGGCAGGTTACAAATCAGAAAATTTAAGTAAAGTGGTTCAAAGTCCGTATAATTCAGTTCAAAAATCAGAATTGTATGCTATTCTGTTGGTATTAATGGATTTTTCAGAACCTCTCAACATAGTAACTGACTCTCAGTATGCTGAAAGAGTGGTGTTACATATTGAGACTGCAGAATTTATCCCTGATGCTTCAGAATTAACTTCACTATTTATTCAATTACAAGATACAATCAGGAAAAGGAATCATCCTTTATATATAACTCACATTCGATCCCATACTGGTCTGCCAGGCCCTCTAGCACAAGGCAATGAAGAGATTGATAAATTATTGATAGGAAATGTGCTGGAGGCCTCAGAATTTCATAAAAAACATCACGTTAATAGTAAAGGTTTAAAAAAGGATTTTTCTATAACCTGGCAACAAGCCAAAGAAATAATAAAGAAATGTCCTACTTGTTCCTTCTACAATCAGACGCCATTACCAGCAGGATGTAACCCAAAGGGTACTCAGAGAAATGAAATCTGGCAGATGGACGTGTTTCACTTTGCAGAATTTGGAAAATTGAAATATGTACACCACACTATCGATACTTATTCAGGATTTCAATGGGCAACTGCTTTGAGTTCTGAAAAAGCTGATTCTGTAATCACTCATTTGCTAGAAGTTATGGCCATCATGGGTATACCTGCACAAATCAAAACTGACAATGCTCCATCATATGTCTCTGTTAAAATGAAACAGTTTTTTGCTTATTACAATATAAAGCATATTACAGGCATACCACATAATCCTACAGGTCAAGCAGTTATAGAAAGATCAAACAGAACTCTAAAGGATATGCTAAATAAACAGAAATGGGTAACAAAAACCCCCAGAAATAGACTGCATAATGCTCTTCTAACTTTGAATTTTCTGAATGCCAATGAGAAAGGAACAACAGCTGCAGAGAGACATTGGATAATAGAAAAAACTACAGAATTAAATCAGCCTATATACTTTAAGGATGTGCTGACCTCAGAATGGAAACCAGGGTATGTATTACATTGGGGACGTGGTTTTGCTTTTGTTTCTACAGGAGAAGATAAGCTGTGGGTACCATCAAAATTGATAAAGGTTCGATTTGAACAAGAGAGACCTCTTAATTAGAGGAGGTGATAGTTCATCAACCAGCATGAACATCCAATTTAAACTAACTTGTATCAATAACACATGCCTTTTCATTTAATCAGATAATAACTTGTCAAAAGGAAACATCCCCAAAATTAGTCTTGGGGAAAGGTTTTTGTTTTTGTCTTTTAGGAGAATGAAGGTTAAGGAATCTGAAGAACACTGGACAAATGAGACAACTGAAGAAAAGGGACAAATCATCTATCCCAAGAAACAGAGTGAAACGGTGTATGGGTATATATTATCTAAAAAAATTTTATGTCTTCCTAAATGTTTGTTTCTGCTTTTCTCTAAAGATTTAACACTATTGGTCTTCTAACAGTCCCAGTTCAATTAAAATTTAAAGCTGACTTTGGAGTTGGAGAATGGCTCTCTCCTTCTTTAAAATCAAGCATGTTGTTAAAAGGAAAATGCAAACTCCCTGTATCATGCCAGAATAAGAGCCATCTTCTGCTATGGTACAGGACAAAAGCAAAATTAATTAAGGGACTATTCTATTACTAATCTCAACTCTTTGATTCTATTCTGATTCTTTAAACTTTTCTCAAAGTATAAATTTTATATCAAAATTTACAAGATTAATATATATATACATTTTAAACTTTGTTAAGATATGAATGGTCACATAGAGTACTAACTAATTCTAGAAAAAAGGCTAGCTGCATATATATGTTTTTGTGTTCGAGTCTCTTATCAGTTTTCTGCAGGAAATCACGGCCAGGCCTAATATCAACTGAAGTCTCCAGAAAGAAGATGGGGCCCCACAACAACAACAATTCCACGTGGACAATAATAATATCATTAAGCTGACAAACATCATCCACAGATCAGCTTTGAACTACAAGGTGCTCAGAGCAATTTTGAGATGACTAGCTGAGATGATCCAGTCTCAAAGACTACTTGAATAAGGACTTGAGATAAACCCTGAACTTTGGCATTATACACAGACTGGATAGTGAAGGATATAGTTACCTCTCTTAGAATTTGACAATTAACCTAAAATTTTTCTTTCAGGATAAAGAAAACTTCACCCATACCCAGCAGGAAGCAATTTTAAGAATACGACGCCCACATTCCCAAAGAGGTGGTGTGGGGCAGGTGGTTTTTTGGTCTTTTTAATGGGTTCTGGGTCTGGGATAATTTTCAGTATTTAGGGGGGTTGGTTACAAGTTATTGTCAAGGGTTAGGAAAAAGGCTAAGCAAAGGAGATTAGATTTAAGGTTCTTGTTTAAAAAAAAAAAAAAAGAAAGAAAGAAAGAAGGAAAGAAAGAAAGAAAGAAAAAAAAAGAAAGAAAAGAGAAAGACAATTACTAGTTTTAAATACTTTACATTGGATTGAATTGTTTTATATTGTACACAAATTTGAAACTGATATTGTTAGAAAATGCTATATGTATATTTCTAATTGTATTTATTCCATCCATTTAACAATGTAATGCAAATTTCTGATCCTTGAATGTTATTATTATCAACTATTAGGATATAAAGAAATGAAAGCTAGTAGTTAGACATTATCATAGAACTTGTAGTCATATTAGATATGTTTTAAAAATTGAGCAGAGATGTTTTAGACAGGTCATCTTCAAACCCTTCAGAGATCTACAGAATATGGCATTTAAAATGTTTTAATAACTTAGAAAATTTTTCTTTTTTGAGACATGTCGGCTCCTGGCAGTACCAATCTACTTTAGAGAAAATATGGGCATTGAAGAAACTGCATATGGAGTCAACTTTCATTCTGGCAAAAGTTAGCCACTGGACAACAAAGTATCCTCGAATCAACAGGACAAAATGGACAGACAGATCATGAAACAAGGGACTACTGATTCTTGCCAAAACAAGTGTGGTTATGGCTTTATCAAAAGGCATCTTCTGAGGCCAGGACAATATGGCCCCATCCCTGAAGTGGCCTTCGCATCCGGAAAAGGTACGGTGCCCTTTTCTTCGAAGGCAGCTTAACAGGCAGAGGGCCGATGGATTCTGTTGTACAATGGAACAGCAGCTGAAAGCTCATGCCTCTCAAAAGTAGACTGGCATTTAATAGAGGGATGTGGAGAAGAAGGGGATGCTGAGATGAAGCCATATATACACAGCCAAGAAGAATGGACAGCTGAATTAAAAAACTGTCAACAATTTCCAGAATTTAAAATCCTGAATCATGACAGGACACTAGTGGAATTCAGGTGTTTCTGGTACGTGGACTGCTCTCACCCAATGTGAGGTTGAACTGTTGACCTTGTGTACATCCTACTTCACAAATGAGTCTGTCAGATACACTAAGCCTATAGGCTGAAGATGATGCCCCAACACTGCGGAGAAACCTCAGGTGACTGCCCAGGCAGCTGGCTGTTTCTGTCAACTCACAAAATTTTTTTGGAAGTTGCTTGCATGCACTTCCTGTTTTTATTTTTGTTAGCTAATATTATTCCCTTCTTGGGTCTCTGAGGGAGTTGAAGATTAGTTAGTTATGGTTGAAGATTAGTTAGTTATAGTTGAAAATTAATTAGGATAGAAAGTACATTAGATACATCTTGGAATTATCAAAATAGGATAGATAATGGAATTATTTTCTCTGATTCGTCAAATACCTGTTTAGGTATTTATTACTTGTATATATTGTATATAGTTATTGTACTTTTGTATATAGTTTTTCTTTTGTTAGTCATAACCTTTTGCTTTTTTTCTTTTTATTAAAATAGAAAAGGGGAAATGTGGTGGTAATCTAATTGTATTGAAATATTATTTTGATTTGTACTGAAATATTAATTTGATTGTATGTTAATAAATAAAGTTGTCTGGGGGTCAGAGCTATTAGAGCCATAGCAAGAGTGTGGCGGTGGTGGCACACGCCTTTAATCCCATAGATATCTGTGTGTTCAGGGTCAGAGCTATTAGAGCCATAGCAAGAGTGTGGCGGTGGTGGCACACGCCTTTAATCCCATAAGATCTCTGTGTGTTCAGGGATACAGCCAGCATTGGAGACATATGCCTTTAAGACCTAGGGGGCTGTACATTCAGACAGTGACGAGGCAGTCATGTGTTTGGGTTTACAACCAATGAGAAGGCAGAACAACATACTTTAAAAATACGAACGGACAGGAAGTAGGTCTCTTTTCGCGAAGCTGGGACAGCAGGAGGAAGGGTGAGATTTTAGCTCTGAGCTCTGACCTCTCGGCTTTCTCTTTTACATTGTTTCTGTGTTTCTTATTTAATAAGACGGTTGGTTACATCTACAGTGTTTTATTTATATAGAGTGATATCCACAACAGATGGGTTCCCAGAGCTCATTCTCTAGTCAAGCCTAGCCAGATCATAAGCTTTAAGTCCAGTGAGAGACTGTCTTGATATTAAGGTGGAGAATGATTAGGAAAGACACCCAATGTTGACATCAGGCATCCACATGTACACATGTGCACGTTTGCCCACATACACATACGTTCATGAACACACAAGAAAAAGAAGATTTGAGTACTGTGAATATAAAAGTAATTTTCTACATCTATTTAAGAAGTAATCTGCTAAAACAGCCTTTAAATAAATACAGAAAGTGTGCATCAAAGAGAGCTCTTCCTAACTTGAGACACAGGTGTGCAGCCTGCTTGTAAGGCAGACCTGCTCCCAAACAGCAGAACGGACCTTTAATTTCCCAGCCTCAAGTGTTGTTTTCCATGCATCACAGGAGTCTGTTATTTGAAGAAATCCTGGAAGAACTCTTTTTAAATTTTTTTATTCATGTTACATACCAACCATAGATCCCCACCTCATCCATCCTTCCACTCCCCAGCCCCACCAAAGCCAATTACTGGTGTTTTCCTTAACTTCTTGTATACACTGGACTTCCTTTTGTTTGTATGACACAAGGTCAAAGCATATAGAGGCCTAAGCATTGGTGAGTTTTTCCAAAATGCTTCCATGCACGTGTCCATGCTCATGCATGGGAGAGAGAGAGAGAGAGAGAGAGAGAGAGAGAGAGAGAGAGAGAGAGAGAGAGAGAGAGAGAGAGAGAGAAGAGAGAGAGAGAGAGAGAGAGAGAGAGAGAGAGAGAGAGAGAGAGAGAGAGAGAGAGAGAACAAGTTCACATGGAGATGAGAGGTTGATGCTGGGTGTCTTCCTCCATTTATAAGACAGGGTCTCTCACTGAACTTGGAACTGGTCAATTCAGTTAGGCTGACTAGCCACTAGCCAATAAGCTTCAGGGATCTCTGCCTCCCTACACTGAGATCTCATGCATGGGTGTGCTTGACTGACTTTTCACCTGGTGTTGGGTATCCAGACTCTGGTCTTCATGCTTTCACAGTAGGCACCTTACCAACTGAGCCATCTCCCCACCACCTGGGAAGCTTCAAAGAACAAGAGTCACAAGACTTTGTACTAGACAGGACAGACAAACGGAATCTGATTTGTTTCTAGGGGTGGGAAGCTAGAAACAGCAGGGCTGCCTGAGTTAGGCTGGCAGTGATACCCGTTGCCAAGGTATAGAGGAATCCCTCCGGCGGGCCCACCTGCTCTTGCTCCCCTGCTAGCAGCCAGGATGTTGCAAAAATGATGAAATGTCTCTCGGTGTTGCAAAATTGATCAACTCCCTGCCTGAGCTACGGTCACTCTCCATTCCATTCGAAGAGAATCATCATTTAAGTCTTAATTAAAAACAAACCCAGATACAAAATCCCCCCACCCCCACTTCCTGCCTGTAATCTCTTGGTATACTGACCTCCAGGAATAAAAACAGAGATGCTTATCTCGTGGGATGCTGTTGTTTTTCTGAAAATGAAACTTTAAGGAAAATTTGTGATCCCTTAACATAATTTCCCTCACATCCTCGGGCTACAAGAAGCAGTGCCTTGAAGCAAGGGAACAGATGGTAAGAGAGAGGTCTGTAAATCACGGCTCCTGCCCCTCCCCAAACCACAGAGCAACCATTAATTTCTGCATCTTAGTCAAAGCCAGCACAGGAGAGTGCCAAGCGCCTGTGTGACCAGAGTCGTGGCTGCTTCAGTTTAATGAGAAAAGGGATATTGTATTCATGAGCCATTTCACCCAAATCTTAGTGGCCAGCCGCTCGATGCAGAGGCAGCAGCCAAGGCTGTCCAATACCTTCTACTCTCTACGTACCCAAGCAGCTAAGCCACAGAGAAGAGCACAAATGCCTACAAGGGCCAGACTGGGTGTGGAAGAGTCTGCAGAAATGTGTAATCAGGCTAGGTTTCAGACCAGAGGAGCTGTGGCTGTAACAGAAAACTCAGCTTTCAAATAGCAAATGTAAAACACACACAAAGCAAAGAAAAAATTAACTGTGCAAACCAAGAAAAAGGAGAAAGAGGAGGGGGAGAGAAGAGAAGAAGGAGAGGAGGGGGAGGAGGGGGAGGAGAGGGAGGGGAGGAGAAGAAGAAAAGGAGGGGGAGGGGAGGAGGGGGGGGGAGAAATGAAGGAAGGAAAGGAAGAAAGAGGAAAATGTTTTTAAAGAAAGGGGAGGGAGGGAGAGGGAAAAAGAGAGGTGGGGGAGGAAAGAAAGGCTCTGCTGCTTCCATCTGCCTATTTCTCTGGTGTAAACACTCCTGCCTTGGCCAATTTCTAGCTACTAATACAGAGTTTAGTAACAGATCAGACCCTTGGCATCTGACGGTCACCTCCACCTCTCTAAAGCCTGTGTATGCCACCCGGTTCTTGGCCATCAATTTATCATCTAATCTCATTTTTCTGTCCTCAAAGGGAAAGTTACTGGTCATAAAGTGATGACAATGTTGCATAAATCCATAACCCCTGTGACTACATTCTACAGAATTCTCTCCAACTGAGATGCATAAAGGTTTTTGGTTAAGGCTATGCCACAGGAGCTCCCAAAGTGTCACCTGGGACCCCCGTGTCTCTCAGGTCTTCATCTACTATGAGATTAAGGCTGTTTTTATAATCAGCCTGAGATGTTGTGAACCCTCTTCACTTTTATTCTCCAAGGAGTGTACAGTGGGATTTTCCAGTTTGATGGCATCTTGTTGCCACAGATTGGGAACTGAAGCAGGGGGCACAATCTGCCTTCCATTAAGCCACACACAGAAAAGACCAGCAGGACTGTCACATGACATCATTCCTCTATACTCCTCGTTTAGTAAGATACAGTGATTTTTTTTCACACACGTACTATTGATGTTAACATAAGGTAGGTGGTAATCATTTACTCTAAATAAACTATTCATCTGCTCTGTGGGGAGCATGAAGTGGAGTCTCACCTCAAGAAGTGTTCCCAAATTCTTCAGCTTTAATTGCTATGATAGTTACTGTCAGCCCCACACAGCCTAGAATCACCTGAAAGTGTTACAGTTGATTTGCCTTCATCCTGTTGGCATATGGACACGCCTCTAGAGGATTGTCTTAATTGTTAATTGAAACAGGAGGGTCCAGCCCACTGTGGGTGGCACCATCCCTAGGCAGGTGGTCCTGGACTGTACAAAAAGGTAGCTGAGCATGAGACTGTGAGTAAGCCAGAGAGGAAGCCAGCAAACAGCATTAGAGAGAAGATTCAGAGTCCACCCACCATACTTGGGCCATCCCCACTGCAGCTGGTATCCCTATGTAGGATCACCACAAGTCTTTCCCTTCGCTGGGCTATGGGAACCAGGCCTATCCCATCATGACCTCAGAGCAGACCTGTGACACTCCCTAAATGACAAGAAAAGCGGGAGAAGAGAAAGTGATACCAGAGGAAGCCATGCATTCTAAGGGTTAATCCCCCACTGGCCCCAGCCTCACAAATAGTGACAGCTCATCTCGACAGGCAGTCCTCAGTAGGCACTAATAGGAGGCCAGCCTGGTGTCCAGACTGTCATTGCCGTGGATGTGACGTGTCTACATAGGCCATCTTTGCATGGGTACACCTGGCCAGGTGCAAACACATAATGAGTATCGGGCTGTCATCTGGAGAATCCCAATTCCTGTTTCCAAACACATAGTCACGGTCTCTGAAACTGGAACTTGGGTCTAGATATGTAGATAAGGAGCTGGTAGTGGCACACATGTGAGGCCACACTTGTTTTATGTTTATCTATAGTAATCACCTGCTTATTTAAATTCACACTTGTGCCTTAATTTATTATAGTCCTTATCTCTTGAAAGAAAACCATACTATGATTTCAGAAGGCTTTGTGAATGTCAAGAGGTTTTTCCTAAAGTTACAGCTGCCCAGCAGACTTGGGGGTTTACTTTAAGCTAGAAGGAACTGGGTGTGATAGAAACCCTTTGTTCCTGGTTCTGATATTTCCAGGGATGGGACCTCCAAGCTTCTGGGGCGAGACCCTTATTTGCTGTACTAGGGAGTAGAGAACAAGCCACCTAGCAATTGAGTGACAGCCAGTGGCTTCCAGTTCATTTTTCAATCTGGGAGAGCCTGGGATGACTCTGGCTGGGTTTCTTTGCTTTTCTTGCTGTGGTGGGTCTGTAGGAGGCAGAGACACTGGGTAGCAATGGCAATCCTGCAGTTAGCTGTCCTGTGTTCCTTCTGAAACCAAGAGGCCAGACAGCACAGAGGCTTGGGCTTTCCTTCTGGGCCTGTGGCCATAGCTGCTGCTCCTGCGGAGGGAAGCCTCCCTAAGAGGAGCCATTATGGGATTGGACTTGACTAGATGGGTGTTTAGTATGATGAGGTGCAGGAAAGGAGAACAGAGAAGGCAGGTGAGCACTGCCATTATGGGTCAAGTCCTCTTTCATTCTCCAGACAGCGTTATCCAGAAGGGTGTTGTGATGTCCTGTTGGACTCTGTGTCCAGTTCTCAAGATTCCAAGTTCACAGACGAAGAGGCAGTGGTATCAGTTACAAAACTTACAGGCCCTCAGGAGGTGTGTATGGCATGGCATGGAGTAGAGGCTTGTGTGTGTAGGGGTAGGGGTGGGGGAGTGTCTCTGCGACCAATATGGCCAGCAGAGGATCGATCCATGTGGGGGAAGAAGGCAGTCAGTTCAGTTCAACACGACTCAGTCGCCGTGAGCACAAAGACCTCTGTGCCTCCTACAGAGGTTGGCTGAAAAATGGTTAGACCCTTTATGCCCTCTGCTTACTTCCGGGAGCCCCTGCCAAGCTGCTAGGCCACTCTTCTATTTTCCCATTGGTTAAATGTAAGCGATGATATCCGTATCATTTTGTTCTATGGATGAAAAGGAAGCCCAGCACGGCAGAGCACCAGCTGTTGGGCTCCGTTGGGCCCTCTGCTCTTTCCTTATGTCCCTCGCCATCTGTAATCACAAAGAGACTCTTTGCTTCTTGTCTCCCTCACCCTCCCAGCTGTCACTTCCGAGAGTGACTGTTCTGTCTGCCCCTGTCTGAAAAACTCAGAGACTAACCGAAGAATCTACAACATGATACATGTTCAATATATTTTGAATAAGTCGTCCCTGAAAGGGAGTTATTATTTAATGCAAAAATGACCTTAATTTCTAATTATCTGAGAACATTTTTTTTAATCTGGCATTTAGTAGTGACAAATGTATATTCACCTTCAGGACCCAAATGACACCTTGGTCTCTAAATGGAGGTGGCTGCACTCTCAACCCCAGCTACTAGCTTCTCAGTAACCATTAGCCTTTGTCTCCTCCACACCAGGGGATGGAGGAGTCTCATGGTGGGTGCAGGAGATAATCTTCATTTGCTCTGGTATAACACAGCACAAACAGCGTGGGTGTTCTCTGAGGCTGCGATTAGATTCGAAGATCAAAGCTGTGACTAATAGGGCACACAGCTCCCCTAAATGGTCTTTTTAAGTGATGGGAGGAGATGGAGATCTCAGGAGGAATCTTGGTGAAGTGTTTGCATCAGAAGGGCTTATTGCTTATTGCTGAAGCTTCAAAGCAGGTTCTGAGCTTCCGTGATCCACCATCAGCTGCTGTGGGCCCTCCTTGGTCTGTCCATTTTCAGCCATTTAGATACAATAAATGTGCATACCACCCACAGCAGGTCTCATGGGCCTCCAGTCCTTAATGGCCCTTGATCTTTTATCAGCTTGCTAATCTGTACATTCAGGTGTTTCTTTTAGTTATTAAAATGTCAGTGGGCATTCCAGGATATTCCATCTCACTGGGATGTTCCAATTTACAGGATTAGGATGAAGTAAAAAGGACACTCACTCCAGCTCTGCTCCTCACCCCCATCCCCACCCCCGCGCCAAAAAAAAAAAAAAATCTCACTAAGCAAAATGAATAACACATTGATGGGTCTTAAAAACTAAGACTAATGTAAAATAAACATACAATATACAAAATATCAAAATTCAAAATAAAGACAATTAATGGGCATCATGCTTAGGTGAGAGCGGTTGTTACACTAGGTTATTTCAGGTTGTTACAAACACCTGAAATAACCCGCTTCAGCCATAGAAAGGGTTTTTTGGGCTCACAGTTTGCAGGACTCCGCCCACAGCCACTGGGATCTCTTGTGAGGCAGACATCCCAGTCAGAGTGTATGGTGTAGGAATCCACTCACCCTATACATCTGGGAAGCAGAGAGACAGAGGTTAGCATCCCATGAATTCCTTCAAGGCATGTGACCACTGAACTACCTTTCTCCCACTAGGCTCCGCCTCCTACAGGTTCCACAACCTGCCAATAACATGACTCTATCTCCAAACTACAGCTGTGAATGAGGCTGAACTGTTTGAGGGAGGGATGGAGCCTGTCTGTAGACTGGCCATTGTTATTTTTGGTTTCCATGGCAACACTAGAAGGCACACTGTTCTTGGGTTTGATGAAGACAGTTACTGTCATGACTAGCAACTGTGTTCATGGTATTAGGTTAAGGATTGAAAATAAGCAAACAAAAGATCCTTTAAGGGCACTCATTCCCTTTGACCTTTTAATATTCCTCAGACTTATTTACAGTAAGGAAAGACCTAGAAATACACACAAAGACATCATCTATCACAGTGTTATTTAGGGCAAAGAAAAGTCCAGAAATAATCTAGTATCCCGCTATAGGGAGTGGCTCACTAAATGCCAGTACAGCCACGTGGTGGCATGAGGTATGGCCATTGAAATTCAGGTTTGAAGACTGGTCAGTGATACAGAAAAATACTCATGAGTATTGTTAATTTAAAGAATGATATAGGTGTCAGGTAGCTTTCCATTGCTATAACAAAAGACTGAACTAATCAACTTATAAAGAGAAAAGGTCATTATGAGCTTTGGTGACTTTAGCTCATAATCAACTGGCCCCATTGCTTGAGGCCTGTCAAGGGATTATATCATATCAGGAGTGCATAGGGGACCTTTGAGTGACATTATAATTGGATATAGGCATTTGTTAATAGGATTCTATGCACAAGCACTGTTGTCTGTAGAGAAAGCCCTGTTTTGGCTACACTGTGTCATATTCCTTACAAATCGTTTTAATTAACTAAACTGGAGATTTGAGTGGAAACCAATTACACTGCCATCCAGCCAGCAAAAGAGAAAGAGGAGGGGGCTGTGGTTCCCCAACCCCCTTCAAGGGCCTCAAGGGCTCCCACAAAATGACATAAGAACCTCCTCTCTCTAGTCCCTCTCCCCCTTAGATGGCATTTTTCTCCGAATTGAAACATTCCCTCCAGGAAGGAGGGGGAAGCTCATGAGCCTCAGGAAGTTAACAAAAGGTCACAAAGAAGCTTGGGAGGTCCTCGGGGATCCCTCCTTAGCAGTATACAAATGAGTAATGGTTCCTAGGAGAGAGGACTCTGACTAATCCAACTGGGATGGGGTGGGATAGACAGAGAGAGACAGAGAGATTTAGACAGTAGAGCTGGGCATAGAGCTCCAGGGCTACAAGCTTTCAGGAGTTGTCCTCTGTGTCATGGTGGGTGTTTCTGTGACGCAGCTGTCACTTACCTGATCCTGTAAGTGACCCCTCACCTACATCCCAGCTAGTAACCCCAATAAAAACTCATTGGTCCATCCAATTGGTTGTTGGTGCAATTGTTACTTTAGTCCATAAGGGTTTCCATTTCTGGAGTGCATAAGTGTGTGTGTGTGTGTGTGTGTGTGTGTGTAAGCATCTGTCATGCTACATCCTCACCTGCTTCACATCCCACCATCTTCTGCAGATGACACCCTGTGAACCAAGTCTTTTACACACAGTCTTGGGGGAATGGGGAATCCAAGATCCAAGCTATAGCAAGAGATACACAAAAGGAATGTCTAAAGGTTATAATACTAAATCGTTTTGTGTTTCAGAACAAGCCAAAAATGTCCTTGTTAGTACAACTCTCTCCTTTGAAGATGAAGGGGCCGGGATCCAATCCCTGCAGACCCACAGCTATTACTGTTCATTCAGAAAGAGGTGTCAAATCACCAAATAGCCTGGTTGGAAAATAACACCTGTTTTCTGAGTCTTTCATCTGCTGGTATGGTGAGGTTACTGTGGTGAATACTGAGCAGGGGGAACAAGAACTTCACCTCTTGCTATTGACCGAAACTCAAAACTCAAAATGCAGTTGGAACACACAATAATTGAGCTGTGTTTTCTTTAGATGTACTTACATTTCTCTTAAAAAAAAAAATCAACAATGAAAGTCAGGAAAGAGGTGGGGTGAGATGTTAATTATCTATATCTTCCAGTTTTTTAAATTTGTTGTTGTTGTTGTTTGTGGTCATATTATTGAAGAAGTGAAGATAGAGGGGGTAGAAATTTGATGCTGTAGTCACCCCACTGTTGGTCACTGGGTTTGAGGATGAGGTGATATTGCCGTGTGGGGTAGTGTCACCCGTCTTAGACGGCAGTTTACTTAGAAAGATGCATTCTTCAACAGGGCAATATGTCCAAGCAAAGTTGCTATAAAACCCCATTTTCACACTGGAATGTGTCCTTCTCGTTAAATAATACTTTACAGGGCTGGGGAGACGGCTCCGTGGGCAAAGGGCCTGGCCAAGCCTGATGGCCCAAGTTAGGTCAGCTGAACCCATGTGGTGGAATAGATTTCCATAGGTTAACCCCTCACCTTCATGTGTGTGCCATGGCACATGTGTGAGGACACACCATAGAGACATGTGCATGGATGTACACACACACTAACACACACACACACAGAAGCACACGTATACATACACTAAATAAATATTAAAAATTAAAAACTAAAACTTTATAATTAACTTCAGGTTTATTTAGAAATATAAAGTTGCTGACTAGGGCTGAGAGACAATGGGCACTGCTACACTGTGGTGATACTGAGTCCCCAATATGTTGTTTGCCCTGATAAACTTATCTGGGGCCAGAGAACAGAACAGCCACTAGACAGACATAGAGGCCAGAAAATGGTGGCACACACACCTTTAATCCTATCACTTGGGAGGCAGAGATCCGTATGGATCTCTGTGAGTTCAAAGCCACACTGGAAACTGCCAGGCATGGTGACAAACACCTTTAATCTCAGGAAGTGATGGCAGGAAGCATAAAGGTATACAAGGCGTGAAAACCAGGAACTAGGCTTGTTAAGCTTTTAGGCTTTTAGCAGCAGTTCAGCTGAGAACCATTCGGATGAGGACTCAGAGGCTTCCAGTTTGAGGAAACAGGATCGGCTGAGGAATTGGCAAGGTGAGGTTAGCTATGGCCTGTTCTGTCTCTCTGATCTTTTAGAATACACCCCAATACCTGGCCCTGGATTTGTTTTTATTAATAACACCTTTTAAGATTTGTGTTACACCACAGGGTCATGCTGATGGTGGCCACAGTTTCACATCCACTTCACAATTCTCTCTGACTCTGGTGCTTGACCCAGCTCAAGCTTCAGCTTCCTAATTAACCCTCAAGGGCTTTGTCCCCACACCAGAGACTAGGCTGGATGACTGGCAAACCTGTGTCCTTCCATTTTTAACAACCCAGCTGACCTGTATCTTCCAGCCATGGTGGCATTTTTCCCATGACATCAGCCAACTGTTGAAGACACGATGGATGCCCAGGCACAGACTTCACAGTTCTCTTAAATGCTGCCTTCACCTTCTGCTCCATCTCCTGGCTGAAGGTGGAGCAGTCACCACAAGGCAGAAAGAGTCACCTCTGCATGCTCACCTGAACTTCTGCAAAATTAGCATCTGGACACAGTGTCATCAAGAATCCCACACAGGTCACAAAGTAGTAATCTTGGGGTTTATCTGTTACAGCAGCTGGCACTCTCCCATACCTCCCTCTTTTCCATCCTTGTCTTCCACAGGATGATAGGACTGAGCTACAGTGTGTTTTCCTGTGAGATTCATCCATCACAAGAGCTTTGACTGCTGAAAAATCAATCCTCTCCTCGGACTAAGGGTCTTGCTGGTAGAGCACCTAACTGATGTGTGAGGCTCTAGGCTCAAATCCCAGCCCTAAAAAAAAATTTTTCATCCCCATGTGTGTGGCTGTGCATATATTGCCAGAAATTAATCCATGTTCATTAACTCTGTAGTGAGGGAATTCTGTGTGTAGTAATAAAGCATGCTTTAATTTCAGAAGTTAAACCATTATTCACATTTGTTTGTTAATTCTCAATTTTTTTAACATTTTGTTTTTATTTGTGTGTGTGTGTGTGTGTGTGTGTGTGTGTGTGTGTGTGTGTGTGTGTCATGTGTGCAGGTGTCCATGGAGGTCAGAAGAGGGCATCAGATCCCCTGCAGTTAGTGGTGATTGTGAGCCACCAGATATGGTGCCAGGAACTGATCTCGGGTCCTCTGAAAGAGCAGCAAATACTAAGCCATCTCTCCAATTCAAATTCTTGATAATTCTAAGGCTATCCAACCACATACAATACTGGTTCTTTTTGTCATTTACAGGAATAAGATACATTCCAGAAAAGAGAAGCTTGCACAGAATATAGAACAAATCTGTGTCTTTAGGAAAAATAATCTTACCCAGTTTTTGAATATGCATGACTTCATTTGAGTTTGTATCTGCCTCTTTAAGGACAGTAATCCCTCAAGAGTTACATGATCAAACTACTCTCCTATGAAAGAAAGGTCACCTAGGCTAACCACATCACCATCTCTTGACCTCTTTTTTGGAGGATGGATTTACATATGAACCCAGGCATGCCTCATCTTCCATGTGTCCATCAGCTTTTCATAAGGACAATGATATGTGAAGAAGTAGTTTGGGATGACTGCTTGTGAAATAAAGAGCAAACCGTAGGGAGAGACATAAGGACTTTCATTCGGTTTCAGGCAGTGTCTGCCTCTGGTTTGTTACACGCCAGTCAATGGTCCCATCACACTTCTAGCCATCTCCTGGCTTCAAACCAGAGGCTGTAAGAACAATGGGCAGGGCTTCTTTCTTTGGGTTTCCATTACAAGCTGACTTTGCAGAAAAAGTGGCTCTGCCCCCTCTCTAGAGAAGATGGATTGATCCTTTTCTTGGAGGTAGCACAGGTTGGTGGGGAAGGAAAGGCTATACATTTCTCCCTGTGACAGGAGGCTGGCCACAATGGCAGCTGTGATCACATTTGCTCCTGCTGCTGTGAACATTTGGGACACTAAAATAAATTGATTGGACCAAAAGATCCTTTGCTGTCCTCACTGTGTCATCGTAATGGGGACTCCATCACCCACCCACCCCCCACCCACCCCCGCCGAGCTGCGCTGCTGCTGAACTGGCATTATGGCTTTTCAAATTACTCTGCCTCACATCGAATCAGAGCTGGGGCTATTGGATCATAGGACAATGTTTGGGTGTTTGGGTTCTGCCGAAAGCCATCTTTCCTAAAGGCTCAGGGGTTCTTGGTCTGTTATTCTTCCTTTAAATCTGTAGATGTGAATCTGGCCTGAGATCCCTACCTCATTCATCTCCAATATTGTTAACTCCCTCTGAGGAGGTATTTACTGACCATCTACTATGTGCAAACTCATTCTCCTGCACTGTGTTCACCCAAGAAGACCACTCCTGTGCACAATAGAGAATTCATTTTCACATTTATCCATTTACTTATTTAGTATGTCTGTGGGGTGGGGTTGCATGCCACAGTATGCATATGGCTGTCCGGGGACAAATTGCTGGAATCAGTTGTCTCCTTCCACCATTTGGGTCCTGAGAAGTGACTTGGGTCATCAGGCTTAGCAGCAAGAGCCTTTGCCTGCTGGGCCATCTCACAAGCTCTAAAATTGTGTTGTTGTTTTTTTTAATTAGCTACTTTGTTGCGGAGAAATAGCCCACACCTCCTTAAAATGTGTTCTTGCAGGCCACCTGCTATTTATCTTAGATTTTAGCTAATGAAACATGCTTTTCTCACTACCAATACATGCAAAATACCTAATTTAAGAAAATAGTTTCCTTTTACAATGCTGACTTTTATCATTAAATGATTATGACTAGTTTCAGGTGGGGAACCATGCCAAGTTCTAGAATTATGTTCTATCTTGCCCTTCAGATAAACTATCTTTTTCATGTCACTCTTGGGGCTGCTGGCTAAGAGAATGGCATCTCTATCTACAGGCCCAAGTGCTGGCCCATTGGTAAAATGTCACTTCAGAAAGTTACCTGGAGCATAAGTAGCTGTATTGGGCATGAGATGATTCTTACCCATCCTTCCTTGGCTGGCTTCACTGCCTGGAACTCTGTATCTGGGGTATCTGAGAACTCCTATCCACCAGGGAGAAGGCACCTTCTACAGAAGCCTGCTTACCCTGGACTCCCCACAGCAGGCAGGGCAGACAGGCCACAACACACAAGTAGCTGAGTGTCTTCCTTGGAAACCACAGAGAGAAAGGACTCACGGGGCAGGGGTTAGTCTGAGGCAGTCTTGGCTGTGGCAGTGGTATGTTGGTGGTCTGTCTCTATAGTACTAGCTCACAGACATGGCAAGCAGGCTAAACAAGGGGGACTGTAATGCTCATCCTACCTCTGGGACTCACTCTCAATCTTATGTTGGATTTATCGTGAACCCCTCTCTCCCTATTTCCTGGCCTTAACATAGGAACAATGTTATTATTTACCCTACTTGGCTAAGAGTATTTGACCAATCAAGGTAGCTAGAACAGAGCTTGGCATAGTAACACATACCTGCAACCCCATCACCAGGAATGTTGAGACAGGGGGATTCCAAGTTCAAGGCAACCTGGGCTATTTAATGAGTTCAAGGCTAGCCTAGGATACATAAGAATATCTTTATCTAAAGAAAATTAAAGCAACCAGCAGAGTCTGGCACTGAAGATTCAATGCATGTTTGTGAAAATAAGCCATTAATTCCAGTAAGAGACCAGCGAACAGAGGCATGATTGCCCCTTGGCTTCTCAGAGGAAGCCAGCTGGTAGCAAAGGACTTCAGCTTTGAGGGGAAATCATGCTTGGACTTTGTCTGTGAAGCCCCTAGACAGAGTCTGTTTCCAAGAGCAGCTCAGGGTGGCCAATGGGTTGCTCATAGAGAGGACCTGACCTATGGAAGTGATCGGACTCTGACAGAAGTTCCGAGGCTATAGGCTCAATGCCAACAGGCCATCTTGTCAGAGTTGGAGACTTTCTTTGGTTCCTGCATTAGAAAAGCCATCTATGTGAGCAATTTACTGCAGAATTCCAACTGCTTATTTCAATGGATAAATACAACATGTCAGGGTAAGGATAGTGTGGTGGTTTGAATGTAATTGGCCTCCATAATCTCATAGGGAGTGGTACTATTAGGAAGCGTGACCTTGTTAAAGGAAGTGTGTCACTGTGGGGGCAGCTCTTTGAGGTCTCTTTTGCTTAAGCTTTGCTCAGTGTCACAGTCCACTTCCTGTTGCCTACAAGATGTAGGACTCTCAGCTCCTTCTCCAGCACCATGTCTAACTGCACACTGCCATGTCCCACCATGATGGTAATGGACTGAACTTCTTAACTGTAAGACAGCCACCCCAATTAAATATTTTCTTTTATAAGAGTTGCTGTAGTCATGGTGTCTCTTCACAACAATAGAACCCCTGACTAAGACAGACAGGGAGCAAAGAAGGAAGGAAGAGAGGGAGAGAGACAAAAGAGAAAAATGGAGAAATGAAGAAGAAAGAACAGAAGGAAAAGACAAAAGATCCCCTCTCTAGTTCAGTTAATGTGGTAGTTTGAATGAGAATGGCCACCACGGGCTCATATATCCGAATGCTTGGTCCCCAGTAGAGGGAACTGTTTGGGAAGGAGCAGGAGGTGTGGCCTTCTTAGAGGACGTGTGTCACTGGGGGTAGGCTTTGTGATTTCAAAAGATCACACCATTCCCAATCTCTGTCCCTGTCTCTGTCTCTCTCTGTCTTGTGCTTAGGGATCAGAATGTGAGCTATCAGTTACTGCTCAAGCACCATGCCTGCTCGACTGCTGCCATACTCCTTGTCATGACTCTTACCCTCTGGAGTCATGAATCACCTACATTAAATGTTTTCTTTTAAAAGTTTCATTGGTCATGGCACTTTGTCACAGCAGTAGAAATAACTAAGATATTAAAAAAAATAAAGAAAAAAGGTAGCTAAGAAGATATGCATGCCATAGACATTTGGGAACTGAGAACAGATTATCAGCCAAGATACAAAACCAGCTCCTTGAAGGTTACCTTGACCTGTCACTTATGATCTAATCCAACATTCACCCCTTACCAAAGATAAGCTGGTCAGGGAAGGCTGAGCACCAGCCAGATGGGAGCAATGGAGTTATGCAGGGACATGGCACACACACTGTGCCACACAAGCAAACACATATCCCCTATGAGGCCAGCTGGGTTCCTTATCTTCCAAAAATGTTTTACTTTAACAAGGAAAAGAAACCTAGACCATTTATAGACATTGGCTCCAGCACAGGAGGGTTTGGGAAGGTTAGACTTGAGATGGTTAACTAAATAGGATGTATAGTGCTTGAAAGTTCTGAAAAGAGCTATCCAGTAGAACAATATACTGGGGACTGGAGAGGTGGCTCATCAGTTAAAAACACTGGCTGCTCTTCCAGAGGACTCAGGTTCAATTGTCAGCCCTGACATGGCCCCTTATAACTGTTTGCAATTCCAGTTCCAGGATATCTGACGCCCTCTTCTGGCTTCTGCAGGCACTGGATGCACATGGTGCACAAACACACATGCAGGCAAAACACACATACACATAAAACAAAGGAAAAATCCTCAATATGCTGAATAAGGTAAGATGCCATATATGTGTCCAAAGCACACACATGTGCACACATATCATGAAGCCTGTATCACATCACACAAAGTAGACTTCTTGAATTTGCACACCTGTTATACAGACATTGCGGGGAGAGTGAAAATGCACACAAACAAGCCAGGTGTTACATATAACATCTTCTGAGACAAGTAACTGTCATCGTCACTGGACCATCTGAGCAAGCTTGAAAAGCTCATGTGTGTTAACTGTTGACATTCCGAGAAGGCGGAGGAAGTTATCGGCCTTTCCCCAGAGTACCCACCATCTCCTCCCAGCTGTTAGTATTCAGTTCTGCCTTAATTGCCCAAGACCTCACTATCTATGGAAGGTGGGGAAGACTTCGGAGAGGAGCAACATCTTCACGGCCATGGGGAAACCATCATCCATCTGGGGTACAGATTTCCCATATGGCTAATTTAAGGTCACCCATGCTCCTGCCTGTAGCCCTCACCACTACCTTCATCTCTGTATGTAAGCTCCCAAAAACTCACTGATTTTCAGGATAAACTTTGGTGCTTTGGTGGACTCAGACTTTGAGTCTTCGTAACCTTATGGGGTGGGAGTAAATATTGCTCAGTCGCCCCTGTCCCCTCACCAGAGGGGGGACATTCCCATGATACCAGGCTCATTCTAAAACCTTGGACCACTCGAAGATCAACAATGGTACTATAGAATAATAAATATTAGTATGCTTTTGCTCTTAAATTTGAATTAATATTTTCCCAATTTTTCTATATTGAGAAGAATTTTCCTCTAATTGTTATGAAAAGAGTTCAGGCTTGCTATATAAATTCACAAAACCTAAAAAGAAGAAAAAGTCTACGACGTAACCATTGAGAGGCCATTTCTGTTAGTATTTCTGGATGCTGTCTTCTTGACCCTGTTTTCACTTACCATCTTAACACAGCCATGTTTCCATGTCAATAAACACAGATCTACATAATTGTGTTTAATGGCTCTCGAGTACTCCACTCTAGGGACGACTGGTCTTCATTTATCCAATCACATAGTATTGGGTTTTCACTTGCTATTCAATTTTTCATTATGATTAGCAATAGATGAGTTTTAAAATCATATTCAAAAGCAACTGTAGAGCTAAGAAATAGTATAGTCCATAAAGTGCTTACTATGCAAGATGCGAACATAAAGCACATCCTTAGAATGGGTGGAAACCTGGGCATGGGGGTACACACGCAACCCTGGTGCTGGGCAAAGAGACAAGCAGATCTCTGGGACTTGCTGGCCAGTCAGCCTAACATAGTAAGTTCCAGACCAGGAAGATATTTGTCTCAAAAAATTAAGAAGTAGGAAACACTTGAGAAAACACTTGAGGTTGTCCTATAGCGCGCGCACGCGCGCGAAGTAAAGCATTTACTTTTTGTTAAAAAGTAAGATAGATTAAAATGAAGGTGACATCCACTGAAGACTACCTTTTACCTCCCTCAGCTACCCTCTTACAGGGTTCTAGCTCATGCTAACAGGCTTTTGGTCATGGGGCAGAGGTCCAGCCGCTTTTCTTCACAAAAACCCTGAGTGACATATTCCTGTGACACCCTTGCAGTGTTGATCAGGTGGCTGCTATTGTGTGAGGCCACTTACTGAGTCCTGCAATATGCCAGGCAATCCTTCATCTCCCAAGGGCCCATCTGTATCTCAATAACCATTTCACAGGGAAGAGTTGAATGCTCAGAGATATCAAACTGTCTGGGCACAGTCACATTGCTGGTAGATGTGGGTCAGGAACTGGACACAAGCTTTTTTGGGCCCAAGGGCCAGCATTTCCTACTCATTCATCCCTATCCTCACTGCTCCCTCTACCCCTCCCTCCAATGCCTCTACCTGTGGGTGGGACTGTTATCACAGAGGTCAGGGCATGGGAAGTAGAGTGAAACCAGATGAGTGCTATCGGAAATGTTTGTAGATCCCAGCTCCTGCTCTTCCTGTTGGTATCTCCAACCCCAGCCTCTGAAACTGCACTGGGGACTCACTTTGGGGTGTCTTCTCTCCTCCATGTACGAGCTTCCCAGGAAAACCCACACAACTGTGCACTGTGGACCAGCTCTTTCCCACTGTCCATGTCTGCTTAAACATCTCCTGCATGGCATGGCGAACATCTCCTGGACCCTGGCTGAGGATCGCATCCTCAAAATACTCCTACCTTTTCACCTCCCTCTACACCAGTTGTTCTCAACCTTCCTAATGCTACAGCCCTTTAATACAATTCCTCATGTTGTGACCCTCAACAACAAAATTATTTTCATTGCTACTTCATAACTGTAATTGTGTTACTGTTATGAATCACAATGTAAACATCTGTGTTTTCTGATGGTCTTAGGCAACCCCTGTGAGGGGGTCATTTGGCCCCAAAGGCTTTGTGACCCATAGGTTGAGAACCACAGCTCTACACATTGTTTTCTACCATCCCACTTCCTCCAGGCTGAGCTTTCTGGCTCTCCCTTGACTTTTTTCTATTTGTTATTCAGAATGTTATCACCCTTTGTTGGCAGTTTCTAGAAAGATCCCCAGAAGGGGTCTGTTTCTCAGCACCTTCAAGAGTAATGGAGCCTGACTGGTTCTCATCTGGACCACCTCACTCATTTCCTTTCTGTTCTGCACCTTGGACAATTGGCTCCATAGCAGTCCAAAATCTTCCTTGTGGAATGTTTAATCATTCCTCCACACAAAATCTTCCTCAGGCTTCTTTCCCGTTAGCTCTGAGGAGAGTTAGAGTCTTCCTTCAAAGTCTTCAATGGTCTGCCCTATCTTCATTTTTTTTCCTTGATTACCTCATCCAGCCTCAATGATAACTTGAAACTTGACACTTCTGTGAAGGTTGGAATGAGATCAGCTCTCATAGACTTATGTGTTTGGATGTTTGGTCTCCAGTTGGTGGAACTGTTTGGGAAGGATTAGGACGTGTAGCCTTGTTGGAGGAAGTGTGTCACTGAGGTGGGCTCTGAGGTTTCAAAAGCCCTGAGTAAACCTAGTATCTCTGTCTCTGTCTCTCTCTGTGTCTCTGTCTCTCTGTCTGTCTGTCTCTGTCTGTCTCTCTGTCTCTGTCTCTGTCTCTCTCTCTCTGTCTCTCACTCTCTCTCTTTCTGCCTGCTGCCTGTGGATCAGGATGTAAAACTCTCACCTACTTCACCAGTACCGTGCCTACCTACATTCCACCATGCTTCCCACCATAAAGATAATGGGCTCACCCTCTGAAACTGTGCACAAGTCCCCCAGGTAAATGCTTTCCTCTATAAACTTCCTTGGTCATGGTGTCTCTTCACAGCAATAGAACACTAAGACACCTCGTGACTCGGGGGCCCTGGCACCTGCTGTCCCTCTGACTAGAACATTCTTCCCTTTGATCCCCACTTGACTTATCCACTCCTTTGTTTCCCTGAGGCTCTTTCTGATGCTCTGTGTGGCAGGGCATGCTCACCCCAATTCCTGCACCTCCTAAACCTCTCATTCTGTCTTCTTCCTCCCAACAATACATAACCCCATGCATTGCCTACTTACTGTGTCACTGGTTATATTTTTTTTCTTTCCCATCCAGACTTTATTCCTAGCACTTAGTAGAAACTCAGAAAATGATGCTGAAGTTAATGAGTAGATAAACCAAGGGCCACTCTCCTGATTTCCTGGGTGTGTTATTTGCTCCTCTCTCTGGAGATATTAATTACACTTATTTAAAATCCTGTTGTACATTTTCTATTAGCTATCTTCTTGGATATAAGTTTTTTCAGCTCATTGAGCCTGTAATTCTATCATTTCTGTCTCATTTTGTTAGTGGTTCTCAGATGTCTGATGATGTTGTTCTAGGGAGCCATTTGGGGAATAGAAACTTCTGACATATAATGCTTGGTTTTGGTGATGTCTTCCACCTGTCCCTCCATTTTCCTCTCCCTGGGCCTCCTTCATCTGAGGAGCTGTTAATCATGTAGGAGGACATTGAGGAGTTGGAGGTCCCAAGAAGGCCAGAGAGAAAAACGTGAAGGGGCAGCTGACAGTGACTAGAACCAATCATTTACCTCAGGAAGAGGAAATCTGCCAATACTGACAGATAAGGAGCAACCTTGTCAATGTGTTAGAAACACTGAATGACTTTTCAAAAACCAAGTTAGAATGTACCTACAAAATGAGAACTTCCAAAAAACCCACAAAATAGGAGTTTTCCTATAGATAAGATTTTTGTTGAAGTTTATTATTTCAGTGCATGTGTCTCTGTGTGTATATGCATATAAGCATGCAGGTATCGCAGAGGTCAGAAGAGTGTGTCAGATCCCGTGGAGCTGGAGTTACAGGCAGTTATGAGGCACCAGATGTGGATGTTGGGAACCAAACTCAGGTCCTCTCTAAGAGCGGCAAGTGTTCTTAACCACTGAGACATCTCTCCAGATCCCATAACTTCTTCCGTAAGAATTTATTGAACCTTCCCCAGAAGTCTGATTCTACTGGCCAAGTACAGCCAACTGAGCTAAGAACTTAACATGGCCTCCTTGCAATAATGATCCATATCAAATATTCCAACAAAATCTGGAGAGGAGCTGGGCTGGAACAATCAGGGATGCCCTATGGCAGGCTAAGCAAGCAGCTACTCAACAACTAAGTCTCCACCCTGGGCAGACATCACTATTGCAGTATCCTCTGAGATCCATCCTTCGCGTAAACATCGATCGCTCCCCTGCAGCTCTCCCTGGCTCCCCTCAGTCCTTTGTGTTTCTCTTCCCCTGGCTACTCTTCCTTTCATTCTGCAGAACTGAGAGACAGCCCCTCAGCCTGAGCATGCAGGGCCCTCAGGAAAAAGCTACACTCTCCCTTTATAATTCAAATAGGGTAATTTGTGGACAGCCTTCCCAAACCCTGACCAAGGGACAGGCATGGACCTGGGGACACAGAATACTACAAAGACCAAGGATGACAGACCATGTTGCACTGAGGACACCAGGCCAGTCAGACTGAAGCTGGCTACATAGAAGTAGATGTCAGTCTGAGGATGTGACACACTCCACAACTGCTCCGAAGGCAAAAGATGACCCTGGGAAAAGATGGCTAGAAGACCTGTCACTCTGAGCCAAAGGTTGGATTCCGAAAGAGACTCCATGCGTCCTTCCCGGAGCAGCAGAGTGACTGTCCAAGGGCAACACCTGCCACCTGCCAGCGAACTCTGCTCCGTCTTTGCTTGTTCACTTGCCCCATGGGCCAACTGGAGTACCAAGCTCAATGGAAACTGATTAAGAAGTGCACATGACGATCTGAAATGTCAAGTGCTTCTCCATTCTGATGAGATGCATCTGGAATCCTTCCCAGATGAGCAAAGGCTTGCTTCCCTTTGCTTCTGAGCTAGAAGGATGACAGTGGAGGCGGTGATGAATGAAAGGAGACTCAAAAGCCGGGTGATGACTTCCCATCACACAAGGAAAACAACAGATAATGTGTGATGTTCGCATCAGCTTTGTAAAGAACAGCAAAGGGCTGGAGAGAGGGCTTTGTGGTTAAGATGCTTCTAATTCGTGTATAGGACCTGGTTTTGGTTCCCAGACACACAGTACCTCACACTGCCTGTAAATTCCAGCTCTAGGGAATCTGACACCCTCTCCTGGCCCCTGTGGGTACTGCACACCAGTGACACACATTCATACAAAATGCTTATACCAAATAAATAAATAAATAAATAAATAAATAAATAAATAAATAAATAAAATATTAACAAACAGTAATACCAGGACCAGCAAATACGACAGAACCCCGGCACCTGCTCCACCATTCTTGGGCTTTTACAAGACCCTTATCTTACCCTGATGGACTATAGACCTCTGGACTTAGCATTCAAGGCTGTTAACCCTTTGGAGAACAAGCATATTGCTTTTGATTGCAATCACCTTAAATCCACCAAAGAAAAAGAACCAAGCTTCTATTGAACCTGTTTGATTTGCAGCCTTCTGCAGAGCGTATTACTTCCTTGTGGCCACCATGCCGAAGTGTCACAAAATGAGTCATTTAATACAAAGGCAGCAATTTAGAGTCTCTCGAGCCTTAAGGCAAGAAATCCTGAATTAAAATGGCGACAGCAATGGAACTGTGTGAAGTCCTCAAATGAGAATGTGTTTCTGGCCTCTCTCTGAGCTGTAGCCGGAGAGTTTTCTCTCCAGGTCCCGCCAAAGTCCTGGCAGTCCCTTAGACCACTTATAAAATAAACATACTTATATTATTTGAACTGCTTGGCCATTAGCTCAGGCCTATCATTATCTAGCTCTTACTCTTATATTTAGCCCATTTCTATTAATCTATACTTTGCCACGTAGCTCATGGCTTATTGGTACCTTACATCTTCCTTGTCCTGGCAGCGGCTGCAGGCAGTCTCTCCCTCTGCCTTCCTGTTCTCTCAATTCTCCTCTCTGTTAGTCCCACCTATACTTCCTGTCTGGATACTGGCCAATCAGTGTTTATTTATACAGAGCGATATCCACAGCACTTCCTCTTTTCTTCTTTTTCAAAAAGGAAAGCTTTAACTTTAACATAGTAAAATTACATATAACAAAACAATTATCGAGCAAGAATTACAGTTACAATATCTAGTCTATTTATAATATCTAGTCTATTTGTATTTGGCAAAAATAAAGAAGATATCCTATCTCTCTTATATTTGTGAGTCTAAGGTTTCATATCTAACTTATCTTTTATCATAACTGAGGAACAATCTAGTCTTCAACTACATCAAAGACCTCAGAAGGATATAATACAACCTGGGAAATGGGAGAAGGATACAAGCAACTTTCGGGAGTCTTGCAGGGTAGACAGAGACAGCTGGCAGCCTGGAAAGTCATCACCATACTGAGCTGCTGTAGTCCCATGCCTTCCTTGGCTTAGAGCTGCATCATTTTGATCCCCAATCTTGAGCTGACGGTCTCCCACTATGTCTTTTCTTCTACGTATCCTTAACCCTGTCTCCAAATTTATCCCTTTAAAAATCATTTATTTTTAATATTTTCAGTGTCGGAATATTTGTGATATTTGGGGGATATGGTGTGTGTGCATATATGTGTGCAGATGCATGTCCTTTATGCACATACACAGGCCAGAGGAGGTCATGGGTGTCCAGCTCTATCACCTTCCACCTTATTCCCTCTAGACAGGCTCTTTCACTAACTTGGAGAAAAGCTAGCAGCTGGCAAACTCCAGCAATCCTCTTGCTCTGCATCCTACAGTGCTGGGGATACTCGGCTTTTTGTATGAACTCTAGGGATTCAAACTCAGGTTCTAAAACTTCCATAGCAAGTGCTTCTACCCACCAAGCCATCTCAGCCCCCATATTTCACCTTCTGTGGCCCACCGCCCAGAACAACAACAACAAAAAAAAAATGGAAAGCTGAAAACTGCATTTCCTAAATTCCCTTGCTGCTAAGATCATCAAGGTGGCCTGGGTCCTGCCTGAATGAGGTGTTGTTGCCCTACAGAGCTACCACTGTGAGTGAGATATTGGCTCTTTTAGACACCATGGTTCTAGAAAGTCATTCTGGAGGGAATTCTAGTGTCCATCTCAATGGTGCTTCCAGATATCCTTATTCTTGCCCATGTGGCTCCAGTCTAGTTTAAAAGACTTCCTGTAAACTATCAAAACCATAAAAGTTCTTGTTTAGCTAGGTGGTGGTGGTGGCACACACCTTTAATCCCAGCACTCAAGAGGTAGAGGCAAATGGATCTCTGTGAGTTAGAGGCCAGTCTGGTTTACAGAGTGAGTTCCATGACAACCAGGGTTGTTACACAGAGAAACCCTTTCTCGAGAAACCAAAATTTAAAAAAGACAAAAAGAAAGAAAGAAAGAAAGAAAGAAAGAAAGAAAGAAAGAAAGAAAGAGAGAGAGAGAGAGAGAGAAAGAAAGAAGGAAGGAAGGAAGGAAGGAAGGAAGGAAGGAAGGAAGGAAGAAAGAAAGAAAGAAAGAAAGAAAGAAAGAAAGAAAGAAAGAAAGAAAGAAAGAAAGAAAGAAAAAAGTTCTTGTTTAAATTAGGGTGGGAGCTGGAAAGTTGGCTCAGCAGTTCAGAGCAATAGCTGCTCTTGCAGAGGACCCAGGTTCAGTTCCCAGCCCCCAGATGGTGGCTCACAACCAACTGTAACTCCAGTTCCAGGGAATCCCAGACCCCTCCACTGGCAATGCACATGGGTGGTGGACAGACAAATGAGCAGGAAAAGCATTCATAGACAAAATAAAATAAATAGGTTTTTAAAAAGATAAATAGAGAAATAAATAGATAAATAAATAAATAAATAGATAGATAGATAGATAAATAAATAAATAAATAAATAAATAAATAAATAAATAAATAAATAAATAAATAAATAAATAAATAAATAAATAAATGTGCTTTGGTAACCTGCAACTCTATAGATAGTCCAAGTTCTATATGACTAATTTGTGTGTGTGTGTGTGTGTGTGTGAGAGAGAGAGAGAGAGAGAGAGAGAGAGAGAGAGATGGAGACAGAGACACAGAGACACAGAGACAGAGACAGAGAGACAGAGAGAGAGTCTCTGATTGGCTGGAACCTTGCCAAGTAGTCTAGGCTGGCTGGCCAGTGAGCCTGAGGGACCCTCCTGTCTCTTCCTCCTCAACATCAGAATCAGGAGCATTCAGCACCATGTCCAGCTTTTTATGTGGATTCTTCCATGGAACACAGGTTTCTGTGCTTAAACAGAAAGTATCTTACTGACTGAGCCATTTCCCCAGCCTCTATATGGGTCTTACTGTGCCATGAAAGGTTGTCAAACAGTTACGTAAAACAACTACCTCTTGTCATTTCCCACAAGTCTACAGTGATTGGCTGATTGGCAGTGCTGCCAGCCCCAGGCTGGGCTGAGCTCAGCTGATTGACTGTGCTTCCTCGGGCATTGTCACCTCAGCAAATCCAGGAGAGACTCAGTGGGGATGACTCCTTTTCTGTCCCAACTGCCATCTCCTCATGAGATCACACTTGCTCTCACAGCATCATCGGCCTTCAAGAAGGCAGAAGCACACAAGGCATTTGGATGTCTGCTCTGAATCTAACACTGCTTTGCCCAGCTTAAGATTCCAGAGGGGAGGAAACACATTGTACCTAATGCAAGGAGCTTCAGAGTCACCTCCCATGGAAATTCTAAAAATAAAACCATGGCTACACTTACAACTGAACCAGCATAGCTGATGGCCAGATTCATGATCATGGGTGTTTCCTCTGGGTCTCAGTTTTCTCATCCATAAAATAGGGAGGCTAGCACGTGTTTCCTCCATGTGTTAAATAAGATGATGGAGGTGGAAAACTCGGCAGAGTGAACGAGCACTCAATGACCCTCTGCTACATTAATTTTTTTATTTTTTGCATCTCTATGAAATGTTTAGCACTGTGGCTTTCAGTAATTGATAGACTCTCAGGATGTATTCATCAAACAAATTAGCCATGCACCTGGCTCTACCTACCGGTGGGATTAACAGTCTTTTAATGACTCCTCAGACTTCCAGATTTATCATGAGCCCATGCTTCTCACACTTGGACATCAACCTGTCCAAGCTTAACATAGAGTCCTCTTGAAATATTTCCTCCAGCTGTTCAAACACATTCTGTCCTCTGAGCATTTTTATGGGACAAAAGAGCACACCCCACCACTTCTAAATAAGCCAACTTGAGACTTTCCTGAAAGAAATGTGATGTGTGTGAAACTTGTTGATTACCTGTTTCAAATACCGTTTCCAACAGATCAAAAGTAGCCAAGGATGTCTGTATCATATGCTACTGTTTTCTGTGGCTGTAATGAAATATTTGGAGCTGGATGGCATGTAAAGAGCTCAGAATTTTGTAGGGTGAAAGGGACACAGGGTGAGGCTGTAAGCTGGAGGGACTGGTGAGGGGTGCTCCTTCATAACACCTTCCTCTAGGAAGAACAAACAATCCCATCCAAAGGCAGAAGCTTCAGTGATTTTCCTACCTGGCCCAAGTTCTAAAGGTTCCACCTCAACATTACACACTGCACCCCAAGCTCCCCATACATCAGTGGTGCTCAAACTGTGGATTGTGACTCCTTTGGGGGTATCATATATCAAATATCCTGTATATCAGATATTTATATCACAATTCATAACAGTAGCAAAATTACAGTTATGAAGCAGCAATGAAATACTGTGGTATTGTATTCCCCCAAATATTGTGCATGCTAATAAACTTATCTGGGGTCAGAGACAGAGCAGCCACAATATTAAACATAAAGGATAGGCAGTTGTGGCACACACCTTTAATCCTAGCATTCCAGAGGCAGAAATCCATGTGTTCAAGGATACAGACAGGCATGATGACTCAAGCCTTTAATCCCAGAAAGCAAGCCTTTAATCCCAGGGAGTGGTGGTAGAAAGCAGAAAGGCATATAAGGTGTGAGGACCAGAAACAAGAAGCATTTGGCTGGTTAAGGTTTTAGGCTTCTAGCAGCAGTTCAGCTGAGAGCCATTGGGATGAGAACACAGAAGCTTCCAGTCTGAGGAAGCAAGACCAGCTGAGGACCCGGCAAGGTGAGGTAGCTGTGGCTTGCTCTGTCTCTCTAACCTTCCAGTATTCACCCCAATACCTGGCCCTGAGTTTGTTTTATTAATAAGAACTTTTAAAATTCATGTTACAAAATACTTTTTTGGTTGGGGTCACCACAACATGAGGAACTGTGTTAAAGGGTGCAGCATTAGGAAGGTTGAGAACCACTGCCATACATGAACCATGGGCAAGAAATCATACCATGGCAGTCATCTGAAGACATTCTTTGGTTATATGGTGGGTTAGTCATTCATGTCCCTATATCTACTTCCTTTAATGCTGTCTGCTCCCACGGCTCTGGGTTTGCTGGTGTGACTTGATTTGACTAACAGGATGAAAATGAATATTGCAAAAAAGAGGGTAGAAAAATTATAAGACCCAGGGGATATATGCTGTGAGACAGTGTTGTGTGTATACGACAGAGAAGTTGTATCCATAAAATCTCAACAATATTGTTGCCTAAACAAGACCTCAACAATGACAATACCTGGTGACATGCCAACATGAATGGGCAAAATCTCCCAAGGCCCCTGTTCCTAGATGAAGAGTTATAAGCAATGAATGGCTACTGAAAGGGAGGATCAGTTTTCCCCAGGGGTGACCCCCTTGGTAGCTTATCCAAACCCAAATGGTCAGCCCTAAATACATACATATAGGAGAAACACTAAGTGAATTCAGTGGGTTGTATTTGTGTGTGTGCACGTGTGTGTGTGCGCGCGCGTGTGCGTGCGTACATGCGTGCATGCGTGCGTGCATGTGTGTGTGTGTGTGTGTGTGTGTGTGTGTGTGTAAAACAATAATAACTGAAGAAGAGGTCATGAATTTTAGAGGGAGCTGGGGAAACGTAGGGGAAAATAGAGAGGAAATGGGGAGGGTGGGAATGTATCAAGTACCCAGGTTCAATTCCCAGCACCTACATGGCAGTTCACAATCAGTTGTAACTCCAGTTCTAGAGGGATCTGATGGCTTCTTCTGACCTCTGCAGGCACTGCATGTACATGGTCCACAGACATACATGCAGGCAAAACACTCAGACTCCAGACACATAAAATAAAAATAGATGCATCTCAAAAAATGTTTAGTATTCTAGGAGCTGGAGAGATGGCTCCACTGTTAAGAGCACTTGTTGCTCTTTAGAAGACACAGGTTCAGTTCCCAGCACCCACATGGTAGCTCGTAATCATCTGTAACTCTAGTTTCAGGGGATCCAACACCCTCTTCTGGCCTCCACAGGCACCAAGCATGCATATGATGCATAGACATACATAAAAGCATAACATTCAAACACATAAAACTCAAAATAAAAAGAATTAATATTCTAGGGCCAGTATGATGGCTCAGTGGGTAAAGGCACTTGCTCCCAAGCCTGATGACCTGAGTTCAATCTCCAGGTCCCTCAAGTGGAAGGAGAAAATTGACGCCCACAAGTTGTCCTCTGAATTCCACAAATATGTAAACACACACAATAAATAAATAAACAATAGCTGTTATAAGTGTAAAATATTTTAGGGTATAACTATATGGCATACATTCAACTCTCTATTTTCTGACTAATGGACAGGAGCCATACATAAAAATAATACTGAGTAACTGACACTTATAAAAGCCTGATATTGAATTCCATTGTGGTGAAAAGGGTACTGGTAATGAAATCACTTCTTAGACCCTAATTCGCCCTAATTACATCTTATTACCACTACCATTAATTTACATTTCTAGAATGTGTGTTGCTGAGGAAACAATGCCTTGCCCAGCATGGAACCATAAAGCTCTTAATGCAGGTGCGTAATGGAGAGCTGCCTGCTGGCTGGATTGTGCCCAGCCGCTGATGAACTGCAAGCCCTTACCTCCAAACCAACTGACAACTTTCCCCAGCCTCCTTCCATGCGTCTGCTTGTCCATGCATCTAACAAGAACCGCATCCTTGCCTGCTTCCCTGTGGACACCAGTAAGGAAAGGATTAAAGGATCTTCTGTTCCTGAGAGGCCAGCTGTACATTTTATAGTCTTTAAATGAAATGCTAATTCCTAGAATAAGTAATTTACGGGTCTCTTTTGTACGATCTCCGGGGATCTATTTTCAGTTACCTCATGGGGTAATACTAAAGAGACAAATTAAAATACAAATACATGCAATAAAGCATAAGGAGAGTTCTCTTTCTCTCATAAACACAGGCACATAAACACAAGTGTACACACTTTCACAAACACAAACATATACAGATATACATATAAACCCCAAAACACATACAAAAACACAAACATATTCATAATCACTTGCAAATACATACAGACATATATCCATAAACATACAAACATGTTCATAAGCAAATATACACAAACACACATAAATATGCATAAACACACATAAATACACATAAGCACAAAGATGCACACAAACATAAACACACATATACACACATAAATGCAGAGATACACAAAACCACAAACACATGATCCTCAGATCTCAATTTAATTGTGATGATGAGAAAGTCCTTGTACCTTACCAAACATACCTTTAAGACAGTTTGGAAACTTGTTATTAACTGATTTCATACAGGATCTTGAAGAGCAAGGATCACTTCTTTCCTCCCCCACAGTCTAGCACAGTGTCTAAGACACTGGGGATGCTCAGTGAGATGAGGAAAAGGAGTGGGCTGAAAACAAGACGTTTTGAGGAACATTTATCATCAATAGTGGACTTTAGAGAACAGGGGTTTTTGCAACTGGAAGATTTCCATAAATAATTAAAATGTGAACTTTGGATCTAAAGCAGGGCTTTCCAACCTTGATATTATGGACATCTATGAGTAAAACATTATTTGCTTGGTAAAGCTGTTCTGTGTATTGTGATGAGTCTAGAAACAGCCTTGGTCTCCTCCCTTAAGGCGGCAATGGTTGGCCAATGCTTGTTCTTCCAAAGGACTGGAGTTCTGTTCCTAGAATCCATCCCAAGCAGCTCCCAATCACTGTAACTCCAACTCCAAGGGATCCTATGCTCCCTTCTAGCCTCCTTGGTCCCCCCCCCCCTCTCTCTCTCTCTCTCTCTCACACACACACACACACACACACACACACACACACACACACACACTTTTTAAAAACTTTTTTAAAATGCCAATAACACCATGACCCCTACCCTACTTTCTGTTGTTGTGATAAAATTCCCTGATTCCCTGAAAAGGGGGGCAGGCAGGATTTACTTCAGCTCACAATTCCAGACTACAGTCTGAGATAGCAGTGAAGTCATTGCAGAAGGAACTTAAAATAGCTTGTCACATCACATCAACAGTCAAGAGCAGAGAGAAATATATGCATGCATGTTCATCTGCTTGCTTTTGCTCAGCTCAATCTTCTACTCTTTTAAGAATGAATTATTTTTTTATTTATATGTATTATGTTTGTGGGACTGTGCTAGTGCTTGCTATATGTATTTGGTGCTTATGGAAGCCAGAAAGAGGCATCAGATCCCCTGGACTCAGAGTTATAGCTGGCTGTGAGCTGCCCCAAGCAGGTGCTGGGAACCGAACTCAGGTCCTCACCAAGAGCAGTATATGCTCTTAACCACTCAGTCATCTCTCCAGCTCTGGTTTCTCCACTAACGTACAATTTAGTACACCCATGCCTAGAGAACTGTACTGCCTTCTGTGGACTGGGTCTTCTCATATCAATTAACTTGTATCATAAATATATATAAACTTCTTTATATTTATATATACTATATTACATATAGTATATACTATATAATAGTAATATAACTTCTCATTATCAATTAACTTAATTCAAACAATTCTCAACAGGCGAGCCTACTGGTCAACCAACTGTAGACAATTTCACCCTGAGACTGTCTTCCAGGTTCTCAGTTGTACTAAGTTGGCAATTAAAGCCGACCATCCCAGTCTCCAACAACCACCAGTCAGGAAAACCTTAACATAAAGCAGACGTTCTCTGGAAGGTGGCAGGCAAACTTATTCTCCTCTCCTCTTAGTTGAAATCATTCATATAGACATGTTGAACCCACATCCCAGACCACATGTGACCTAAAGATAGCTATAAATGCAATCCAACACAAATTCATAAACATACTTGAAACATCATGATCTTCTTGGCAATGTTTTTGTGGTGACTGCAAAGTTCCCAAGTGTGGGCTCTGTTAACATTGTGTCACCTTCATGAGATGAGAAGCCTCTGAAAGGATCATGCTGGAACTGGGCATTATCTTGGAAGTCATTATTTGCTAACATAACAACAGATATCTTGAAGACCCTGAGATATTTGGGGTGTCTTTTATACTCTGCTTGGAGAGTTCAGAAAATTGCATTTTTGGAGCCATAAACCTCGTTGGGGTCTAAGAGTATAGAGTTTACCTTTACTGTCTTGTCTCTTAAAATTGACCAAACAATTTTATCAGCCCCAGATAAATACGTTAGTAATAACTGCGATGCTCTCTAACTGTAGTATCGACATAAAATAGCACCCTCAGGCATGAGAAGTGTTAGAAACAGGAGTCAAATTGAAGGTTACCTCTGTGACATGCATGGCCTGCCTGCCTCCCAATGTCTCCCCACTGCCGGGGGTGGCAGCTGTTAGGCTAACCTCCCTGTCCACTGGCAAGAGCTGATGTTGACTCTAGTCCAAATCCATCCTCCTCCTTCTGAGACCAGTCTACAGACAGTTCTCCACTAGCTGATCTATTCTTGTTAACTCAGCCCGAGTCTGCCAGAAGCCAACTGGAGGGTCCCTCCAGTGGAGTTTGCTAAAGCCTTCTCTCAAAAGGAGAAGAAAAACAAAGCAACCCAAACTCTATTCCATCCCAGATCCTGGCAGGGTCCCCATCTTGCTTCCCGTCCACCAGGCTTGCGTTCAGCTCATCATCCCACCTCCTGCTGCTGTGCCGTTTTCCTGCTTGGAAAGGTACACACAAGGCATGGGCACACATGCTTCCCGAGAGACAGCAGAAAGGAAGACAGAGGAGAAGAGAGGAGCAAAGTAGAGGACAAGATTAGAGGGAAAAGGGCAGAATATAGAGGGAACGAAGAAAAAAAATATATATACCATTTTACCATTTTCCCACCAGGTATCTGACTTTTAGTGTGGCTTGAAGCGAAATGCCCCCCACCCCCACTGCCACCACAGGTTCATGTATCTGAATACTTGGTCCCCAGCTGATGGCGCTGTTTGGGAAGGTTGCGGAACCTTTAGGAGGTGGAGCCTCACTGGAGGAAGTGGGTCTCAGGGGACACGCCTCCTGGAGGTTGTAAAGCCTGACCCTCACTTCCTGTTGTCCCTCTGCTTTAGTGCTATAGATGTGATGTGACTGCCAACCTTGTACCCTGCTGCCTGCCTTCCCCACTGTGATGGATTACTGTATCCTTCTGGCACTATGAGCCAAGATAAACTCTTTCTCCCTTAGCTTGCTTTTTTCAGGTTATTATTATTTTTTTTTTTATCACAGTAACAGAGAAGTAACCAAGATAGGTCAAACACAGACATGCTTGCAGGTGCCAGGCACATGGTTTGCTTTTATTTTGAAAGGTTTCTTCGCTTTGTCCCTACACGGGGACCTATAGGAAGGGATAGTCCTACAGCGCATCCTCTCTTAAAATGAGTCCCCTGAGTTTTAAGCAGGGAGAGCATCTGCTTGGGCAATGGAACCACTGCTTGGGCAGTGGAACTTCCCTCGGCTAGTCTTCACCCCCTGACCAGCAGAAGAAGCCTTCCATGTGTACACACATCTGTCAGTCTTTAGAACTCAACCTCCAACAGTAAGACCTTACTTTGAACCCGGCCATCTTCCTGTTTCTCCAAGCATGGCTTCTCCTTTAATAAACAATGACCCAAAGCCTTTGGTGGGAGGGGGCAGAGTTGATGTTAGGAAATTTAATTTGCTGTAATCGACCCCTCCTAGCATGCAGAGTTACACAGTGCGAGGAAAAGAATTAATCTCTCCTAGAAAGAATTGCCTTTTTGCTGTTATGAATCTAATCACTTACGAGACTGGCTTGGCATTTTGGGTTTAGAGGAAGCTCTCAGGAATAAAAACCACCAGATTAGGTTTCAAATGCCATCTGAATAGGGTACTTCATTGAACTGGGCCGGGGCGGGGGGGGGGGGGGGGCTGCAGACAGAAGATGCCATGCAATGCAAATAGAGGCTCTTATGTTCTTTGGTTCTGGCAGAGACTCACCACCACGACCATGCAAAGAAACAGTTATGGAATGAATGCATCACCATGGCCTCTTGGGATACCCTGTCCCTATCCCTTTATTCCCATGAGATACTGCATTGCATAGAGCAGGCCTGCCAATCATCACTGGCACCCCCATTATACTGGGGGATGTGTCTTTTCCATGCATACTGTTTTATAATCCTCAGAGGTGGGATTTCATAGCACAGCAGTGCGTTTGCCTTTGACATTCTCCTAAGCAGGATTTATTGCCTCCAAAACAGATGTGACTTGAATCGATTATGCCTTGTAAGCACACACTCTCCAAGCAGCCTCTGGGCTCTCTGCAAGACTTTTGTTTCTTTTTCCTGGATTCATACAATGTGTGGCTGATGTCAGAGAATCTCATCATAATCGAATACTATTAAGAGCCCTGTGTGTACTGAACTAAGACACTTAGGAAGCCCACCAAGTCAAGGCATGTGGTTCATTCTCTGCTTTTGTCCCACAAAATGCAAACCTACAGACTGATCCATTGATATCATAAAATGCAGAGCCAAAAGAAAGCTGTGCATGCAAGCTACATTAACATTCTATTGATAATCCACTATTGAGCTTAGAATAATAAATAAGTATATCCATCTGTCTTTGGAAGAAAAATACGAAGCAATGTGTAAAAATAGATGGAAAATAACTGAATTTCACAAGAGTAAATGGGGTGTTCAATAAAGATTCTCACTAAAAAATATATATTTCTGGATGCCTACTACAAGAAAAGAATGTATTTCTGGATGTCTACTACAAAACTCAAAACTACATTTTGGAGCTGGAGAGATGCTCAGTGCTTAAGAATACTTGTTGCTCTGGCAGAGGATTCAAATTCAGTTCCCAGAATCTATGTCATGAAGCTCACAACTGCCTGTAACTCCAGTTCTAGAGGATCTGATGCCCCCTTATGGCCTCTGTAGGCAGTGTACTTATGTGCACATACCTACATACAGACATATTTTTACAAACATATAATTACAAATAAAATAAATCTTTAAACAAATAAATAAAACCACCTACCCCCAGTCATCAACAAAATGCCATTTCCTCAGCATCATATAAAATTGGTGGCATTAAGCTGAAAGAGAATCACCCAGAGATTCTGTGCAACCCAAGGGGCTGGGACATCACAATTCTATTTGATTTCAGCAAAACTTTCAGAAATTTAAGTGTGCTTGTTTGGAAGTAAAGCTACAAGGCTGATATCTTGAAACTAAACTAAGTACAAGCCACTTCATCCTTTATAAATCTAAACGACAAGACTTTCACCAGTTTTTGAATAGAAAGAGGTCTGACACAAGAGTGTGCCTAGATACCACATGACAATACCTGACCAGCTTCCTGTGACAATTTTCCTGGAGATGTGGACCCAATCCACCTTGATTGTAGAGTGCAGGACTGGAGAGGAAGAGCCATAAAACCTAATTTTATTTGTCAAAATGAGAACATTCTATTTGTATCAATTCAGGAACAGAAGAAAACAAGAAAATAAAATATTCAGGAACCTTGTCAGATGGGATACTTAAACTCCTAATGGAAAAGAAGAAAATGGGAAAGAAAGAAAGAAAGAAAGAAAGAAAGAAAGAAAGAAAGAAAGGAAGGAAGGAAGGAAGGAAGGAAGGAAGGAAGGAAGGAAGGAAGGAGGAAGGAAGGAAGGAAGGAAGGAAGGAAGGAAGGAAGGAAGGAAGGAAGGAAGGAAGGAAGAAAGAAAGGAAGAGAGAGAGAGGAAAAAAGAGGGAAAGGGAAAGAGGGAGGGAGGGAGGGAGGGAGGGAGGGAGGGAGGGAGGGAGGGAGGGAGGGAGGGAGGGAGGGAAGGAGGGAGGTTACCAATGCCAAGGAGGATTCAAGATGCCAGTTTAACATTTGATGAGAAATAATCTTAAGCCATGTAAGATGTTTTGGATTGACATATAGTAAAGGTACATATTTCTGGGGTACAGGGTGGTAATTCATAAGGATACAATGTGTATGGCCCAAACTGGGGTAAATAGTATTCCCAGCTTCTTCAGCACGTCATTGTGCTGGGGCATTTCAATCTTCTCTCTTCCAGTTCTTAATAAAACTGGTAATGAATTCACCTGGTGTGGTGCTGTATGCCTGGAACCCTAGGAGGACTGCTGTGAGTTTGGGGCCAGCCTGGGCTACCTAGTGAAATCCTTCCTCAAAACACCAAAATAATAATAATAAATGTACTAAGTTGTTATGAACTCTATTTACCCGACTGGGCTGTGGACTCACTTCTCCATGCCCCTCAAATATGGGGCCTGTTTTCCCTCTGCTGTTAAAGGTTTTGAAAAGTTCAGCACTCTGCATTAGCAAATTCAAATGAGAAAAAGAAATGAAGAGGCTTTTATTCTCTGGGATTTTGCAAACTAGAACATACACACTCTCCTTAGGGATTCATTTACACAGTTCCCTGGGCTGCAATGTCAGCTATCGGATTGGGTCCAGGCATTGAGCAAAGCTACGCTTTCAGGAACAATTTGCTTTCTTTATTCAGTAAATTGCTCTAAATTTCCCCTTTTTTCCAAGCCTTAAAATTGGCTCTTGCGGCTTTAGAAGCCTTCTTTTCTCCCCCAGACAGGCTTGGGAAGGAAGGGGAGGCTGAATGGCTGCTTACTGAAAAGAGGGACTGGAAGAATAAGAATGTAAATGAAAGGCTTTGCATAATTTGGGGCACCTTGACAGAGGGGCTCGGATCCCATGGGGCAGCTTCAAACACTGACAGGTGAGGCATGTAGACAGGTCCCATCAGCTACAGTCTTGGTGAGATGAAACCCAGATTTCCAGATTGATCATAGAAAATAAAACACAAAGCATCATTCTGATAGGAACAAAAGTGGAGAGACCATGGTTCAAAACTCTGCCACTCAGAGCAGAAGGCAGGGAACAGCCATATTGACCTCACTTGTTCAATGGAAAGCAAGCTTCAGAAGAAAGCTTTGGAGACATCACACAAGAACCCCACCCCCCAAACCAAAGATGATTTCCTAAAAATACTTCCAGATCCCCAAGAGGCAGAAATGACAATAAATTCTAGAGCAGTTTGCTTTAACCAAAGAAAATTACCATCCGGCTCTTAAAACACCTGGTGTTTGCCCATCAACATATCTGGAGAAACCCACTAACAAAGACAGAAGGAGGAGAAAGATTACTTTTAAATATTTCAATAAAACAGCATATGAGAAGGAACCTTGAGAAACAACATCCCAACAATAGTGTGAAATGGGCAGTTCCGCTGCAGCATATTCACTGCTAGTATCTTCAAATGCTGATTCATTTACTAGGGAACACATCGGACACCCCTAAATATTTATCAGCTACTCAGAGATACAGTTTTGGATCAAGTCTTGCTCCACGCCGACACCCTTGCCAGTTTCAATGCCTGCCAAGTTTGTATGTAAATGCATTCTTTCTCTTTCCCAAGACTGAGAGGAGATACACTCCATTCTCAAAAGCAACACACACATTATCTTTAAGCTCCATTACTCTGACTTAAAAACATAGTAAAATCTACTGGAAAGCCCAGTCCTCACTGTATCAGAGTGCCTCTTAGGGTTGTTTATGGTAAAAGTGACTGGTGGTTGGTTTGGTAGTTGAACATCCTTGGATATCTTATCCCCCAAATAAAACATTTAAAGAAATTCCAAAGATAATCCCCAAATCCATTAAAGGCATTGTCCAACCTGTGGCCAACAATAGCAATGAATGAGACCCAACATAAAATCCTAAGCTTGCATAAAACATGGTAAGAATTTTTGTAATATTTTTCATTGTTGTTTTTGGTAATTAAGCTGTGCAATTCTTGAGTGTGAACTTTTTAAATGACACTCTCGTGTCATAATAACACAATCCTGGACAACCCTGTACCACCCATCACTGATCTTTGTACCTGGGCATCCATTAAGAGGTGTCTCATCAATATCATAGAGTTCTTCAGTGTCTCTTTCTCCGTGGGTAGAAAGGGGTCATCGTCTTCCTCCAGTGCCTTCGACTTGGTGACAATGAAGTGGGAAATCTGGTCATTTAGGGTGTGCAGTGACTGCACAGCTGTGAAAAGACAAAGAAGGAAAAATAAAAATGGTACTGTTAACTCTTTCTGTGTGCACGCACGTGCACGCGCGCACAGATGAGTACGCATGCACATACGTCTCAGAGAGTCTCTCCAACCACTCAGTGCTGGGATTACAAGTGCACACCACCAAACCCAGTTTTAGTTTTAGTTTTCAATTTGGTGTGATTATCAGCTTTAATTGTCAACTTGACACCTGGGAAGAGAGTCTCAATGAGGGGCTGCCTGCCTTGGGTTGGTCTATGAGTGATTGTCTTCAGTTAATTGATGTGAGAAGACCCATCTCACCATGGGTGTAACCCTTCCCTAGGCAGGAAGTCCTGAACTGTGTGAGATTACAAGCAGTGAATGTACATGTGTTTGTTTCTCTCTGCTCTTGACTATGGATGTCACTATGATGTGACTCGCTATTTGAAGTTCTTGCCTTGATTTCCCTACAATGATGAACTGTAGCCTGGAATTGCAAGCTAAAATCAACCCCGCTCTCCTTTAAGTTGCTTTCTGCCAAGGTATTTCACCACAGCCACAGAAATGAATCTAAGACACGGGCATTTGGGGGATTAATCCTAGGTCCTCATACTTGCAAAACAAACAGTTTCCTGACTGAGCCATCTCCCTGGTCCCACAACTGGTAACCTTCAGTGAGAAACTGATCCATCATTTTCTAGTGGAAAGCAAGTGTGCACACCAGGGACCAACCAGGTAAATGCTGGGAACCTGGATTTCTTCAACAGTTTAACAGCTAGGTTGTGTCTGGTGACCATCATCCAAATATTTATCCCAAACTTTATAGAGTTCTTGAGGACACATTTGCCAGCAAAACCAGATGTGGAACCTACTTCATGGAGCACCCAGTTGTCCTAGGGAAGCATAACAGGATAGAGTTAGCTGTGTACCATAGATGTGACTTTTTGGTCAGCATTCATAAGCCAGAGATCAACAGGGCACCAGGGTGCAGTCCTATGCTAGATTTACACCTGTGATAATGCAGGCAGCTATTTTCTCCCTAAGCAGACGGCTCTGCCATCGAAGTGTATGAAGGGCAGTGGCCATGTTTCCCAATCAGTGCCACAGGCAGGCTGGAAGAACTGTAATTTCTCTGTCATTCTCATACCACTTGCCATCTGACATGTTACAGTTTGGGACTTGACTCCTTTAGTATTACAAGCTCTCTCTCTCTCTCTCTCTCTCTCTCTCTCTCTCTCTCTCTCTCTCTCTCTCTCTCTCTCTCCTGTGCACTTCATAGGAGCAGAGGTGGGTGTGAGTGTGTATGAGTTTACATGTGTGCATGTGTGTATGGGTATGTGTATGAGTTTAATGCATGTGCATATGTGAATATGAGTGTGTGTGTGAGTGTTTGAGTGACTGTGAGTCTTTGCATGTGTGAATGTGGATGAGTATGCATACATGTGTGTGTGTGTGTATGTGAGTGTATGAGTATGTAGGCCAGAGGTTGGTATAAGATACTGTCCTAAGTTTCTCCATGTTTTCCATTTTGAGACAGGATTTCCCACAGAAGCTGGACCTCGTCATTACAGTCAGACTGGCTGGCCAGCTGGCTCTGTGATCCTCCCTGGATCCGCTTTCTCGGTGCCACAATGACAGGCACATGTCACCGTGCCTGGTATGTGGGCGCTGAGGATCTAAACTCAGGCCCTCATCCTTGCCTGGCAAACACATTCACCAAACCACCTCCCCAGCCCCCATAGGGAGTTTTTTTTTTATCTGTTTTCTGCTCTGTCTCCAACACATGGACTATCAGAGTTCAATAAACATTGTTGAACTAATTCCTTTACCTTTCCTTAAATTCAAATTCCTTTCCTTATAGAATAGTCCATAATTTTTCAGGTAAACCTACACTTATTAAACCATCAAAGAATAACTCTGGGGAATTCTCAGTAAAGCTACCACAGGAACATGATTCTGAAATCATCCAGGGACCTGGAAATCATCAGCCATCTCTAACACCCAGTGGCAGGGCTTGGGAGACTGTGCTTCCAGCCAAAGGCTGGACCCAGATCATCCTCTCACTGTAAACAGCTAGGAAGCCTGGTGACTTTATACACAGCTGTGTTGTACAGACAGTGGGGGAGGTCGGCAGTCCTTGAAATGGTTATTTGCATGTAGCTGACACGTGCAACTCTCTACTCCACATACACAATACAAATATAGTTAAAAAATTTTAAAGCAAGTGTGTTCTAATGTATGCATATATTCTTTTTATCTATTTTCATATACATATTATATGTATATATTATATTTACATATGTTACAGTTCCTTCTGTTGAGAAGTGGAGGCTCACACTCCCTATGAGTCTAGCTGGCCCCAGTAACAGAACAGTTTCTCTATGATTCCTATGTCCAGCTCATAAAAGGTCTGGAATCTCTGGGCATGTTCACTCTGCGTGAAGATAGCTGCTGTGTAAAATACTTGTCATCAATATTGATTGTCAAACTGCTAGGATCTAGAATTATCTAGGATACCCCTGGGCATGCCTGTGAGGGAATTTCTAGATTGGGTTAATTGGGGTGGGAAGACCCTGAATGTGGGTGGAACCATTCCATGAACAGGGTCCTAGATAATATAAAAGGAGGAAAAAACCGAATTGAGCAGCAGTGTTCATCACTCTGCTTCCTGACTATAGATGCAATGGGACCTTCCATCTCAAGTCCTTGCTGCTGGGTCTTCCCCACCATGATATACTGTACTCGGCAGCTATGAGACAAAGTAAGTCACTCCTACCTCATTCTCAGGTATTTTGTCATAGTGACACACAGCTAACACGACACTTGAACAATCAGAGACTATATTTCTCCAAGAAACCAGATTGCTTGGAGAAAGGGGGAGATATTTAGGCAGCTGAAGCTGTCTGTTCATCCACCCATCTATCCATCCACCCATTCAACTATCCATTTACTCATCTATTCATCTCACCCGTTCACCTACCCATCTACCCATCCATTTATCCATATATGCACCCACCCACCTATCTATCCATCTACCTACCCATCCACCCATCCATCCACCTATCTACCTGCCCACCTATTCATCCACCACCCACCCATCCTTCCTTCTATCCATCCATCCATCCATCCATCCATCCATCCATCCATCCGCCTATCCACCTGCTCACCTATTCATCCACCCACTCACCCATCTACCCACTGACTTAACCATCTACTCATTTACCTATCCATTCATCCCAGGTGCCAGACAGATGAGTGGAAAACTATCTGGCAGGGTGAGAGAAATAACTTAGTGGTTAAGAGAAATTGTTGATTTTGCCAAGACTCTGAATTTAGTTTCCAGCTTCCATGTCTGGCAGTTCAAAACTGTGTAACTCCAGTGCCAGGGGATCTGATGCCCTCTTCTGGCCTCTATAAATAGGCACACACATAAGGCATACAGTCACACAAACTCACATACAAATAAAGACAGAAAAATAAGAACATTCAATGACAGAAGATACAACAAAGAGAAGGGGTGAGGTATCCATATTCATGATCATGAGGAATCATATGTATATTCCATCTGCAAGGTCTCATCCTCCTACCTCATCCAAGTCACCCTAAATGCAGACCTGTCCGTGGAGAGTAGAACTGAGCTGTGTCTCTGTCTCCTATCCCAAAACCGAGAGCATAAATATGTACTAATTAGTATAACTCAGTTTTGGGGTGCTTTGTTATGTAGCAACAGGTAACTGCAAAATACAACTGTGACACCTCATAAAACTCACCAGAAGCTATCAATTCCATGGGGACAATAATAGTGCTTTCTCAGTTCATCACCACATGTCTTAGTTACTTTTCTATTGCATGACAAGGCACTATGACCGAGATAGCTTATAAAAGTATTTAATTCGGGAATCACAGTTCCTGAGAGCTGGATTCCATGACCATTATGGCAGGAAGCGTGACAGCAGCCCCTGCAGGCATGGAGCTGGAGCATTAGCAGAGAGTTCACATCTTGATCTCCCTGCATGAGGTATCTCCCTCAACAAGGCCAACAAGGCCACACCTCCTAATCCTTCCCAAACAGTCCCATCAACTGTGGACCAAGCATTAGTACATTTGAGCCTATGGAGAGGCCATTCTCACTCAAACCAGGACACCATGTTACTGACATTAACCACTGCATATCAGAACAAATAAGTAGAGGCATGAAAGAGAAAGGCACTCCACTCTGTCCCCACCCCTCCCTTGTCATCATAGAATTGGGAAGTCATACACATTGTTCTCCATTTGCCCTATAAAACCCTCAACCAAATAAAGCTGTTCTTAAAATGTGTGACGGATTAGAGACTGGAGAGCCCAGACACTATTCCTCCCTACCTGAGGTTAGGAAATGAGGTCATAAAATCCAGTTTACTTGGTTGATTCTACTGAATGTGAAATGACATTCAGTCTGTTTGCGTTATCTTGGTCCACAAATCTTCAGAAACAGGCTTCTTAAGCAGCTTATTTATCCGAACTATTGTCTGAATCTCCCTTAACATTAATGAGCACTTATTTAGGCTTCTGATATGAATGGCACATCCATAGCTTGGTAGAAGGGAAACAATGCCAAGTCTCAACATTCCATATCATTTTAAAAAGTAGAGGACATGCATAAAATTTTTTAACGTGTTCAGAAGCACCCCACTTCTGCTTTTATGGGTCAGATGGAGCACAGAATGTGATGCAATGATGATATGACCTCAAATGCTCATTTTATGCAGATGAGTCCAGATGTCATTGAGATGGGCTTTTGTACTACTTTTATAGAAAAATATGCCTGATGAATCATGTCATGGGGAAGAGCCACTAGCAGCTCCATGGATTTTATGATCTTGTTATTTATATGGTCCATAGATACGAACTAATGACCAAATTTATCCCCATGTGTTAAACAACCTTTGCTTTTCACAAATCTCAAAAGCTATGATATATTTTGCATTAAAATGCTCACCCGTTTCCAGTTCTTGTTTTAATGGGATCACATTAAATAAATGAAGCTGAAATAATTCAGACTTTTTTCCTTCCCGTTGTTATAATAAAACTCATTCTGCTAGAGTTCAGGATGCAGAGAGGTCAGAACCCTCATATGTTGCTGTGGGAAAAGGTTTGGCAATGGATCAAGAAATAAATATAGGATTTTCATATGAAAGGGCAATGTACTCTTAGGTATATAATCAAAGGAATTGGAGGAAGGTGCTTGAGCAAACACTTGTCTGTGAATTGTCACAGCAGCATTAGTTAACATAACCAAAGCTGGAAACTACTCGTTCATTGCCCATGAATTAGTGGATGGGTAAACACAATCTGGTATATCCATTCAGAGGAGCATTATTCAGCCATACAAAGGGAATAAGGTACACATCCATGCCACCATGTGAATGAACTTGGAAACATTAAGATAAGTGAAAGAAGTAAATCCCCCAAAGATCCATGTACAAGAACTGTCCATAATGGGCAAATAGTGGAACCAAAACATTAGCAGATTCCAGGGAGTCTGGATAGAAGAAAGAGGAATGACTGCTCAGTACGTAATAAATAAAGGGTTTCCTTTGGGGAATGGTAAGAATATTCAGGGAAGAGTTATAGTGATGGATACACACAGTGAATGAACTAACCACTGCTGAACTGTGCTCTCTAAGAGGTTAGAACAGGAAATTTGTCTGTGTGCATTCTACTGCAGTTTGAAAACAAATTGTGAGGCAGGGGATTGCAAGATAAGGAGTATACTGCAGACCTTATAACTGGGATTTCTCTTATGGTAAGATGGGGAAGGGACCTAAATTTAACCTTAGTACCCACATTGTGGAAGGAGAGAATTTCTCTTGTAAGCTGTCTTCTGACTTCTATGCATGCCTCATGACATACACACACACACACACACACACACACACACACACACACACACACACACACACAGCCAGCATAGTTGTAAGCGAGTGTTGTAACTCTAGGGGAAAGGTACCCTGACTGGAGAGTCAGGTGACACTTTGAGCTGCTAGGGCAGCTCTGGCAGCTGGAACTGCAATGGGACAGCTCAGCTCTGGAAGGAAAGGTATCCTGACTGTTCAGGGGAGTCAGGCAATACCTTGAGCTGCTAGGACAGCTCAGCTCTGGAGGGAAAGGTATCAAGACTGCTCAGGAGAGTCAGGCAATACCTGGAGTTGGGGTGTGGTTAGGGATGGTCTCCGTGCAGAATATAGCAATCCTGCTCCTCTCCTGGAGAGCCGCTACAGCTGAGCTTTTCTCAGACCCCCTTAAGGGGGCTTCCCAGCAGGGCTCTACTTCTTTTCCAGCCCACTTGATGTTGCTTCTTTTGCTTCACTTTGCTAAAGGGGAAACCCCTGAAGAAATGTAGCAATCTCCTCCAGCTCCAGCTCAGTCAAAAAGTTGTTACTTTTTCTGCTCTACCCTGCTCAGCCCCCTAAAGGTCATCTCAGCAAGGTTCGTCTTTTCAGCTCCACCTTTCTCAGCCCCACTAAGGGATGTCCCACCAAGGTTCGTCTGTTCAGCTCTACCTTGTTCAGCCCCCTAAGGGAACATCTCTGCAAGGTTTTTTCTGCTCAGTCTGCTAAGGGACATCTTAGCAAGGTTCTTCTTCTCTGCACCAGCAAATGAAGATCTTCACACCCAAGACTTTTTTGAGAAAGAGATTTATTTGGGAAAGAGGAGTCCAGGAAAGTGGCTGCCTCTACTGGGGTGGGAAAGAAGAGGCCATAACTGAACAGGCAGGGTGGTTTATATAGGATCTCTTGGGGGTGGAGTTTCTCTGGGGAGAAGACTTTCTATCTAGGGATTGGTTAGTTTTTTCCTGCTCAGGGATTAGTTAGTTTTGTGGGTTAAGGGCAGAGATGGCCCTGATTTCAGAGCCAAATTGTTTCTTTCACTGGTCTTTCTTAGCTTTTTGGCTCTAATCTTAAGGCCAGGGCATATTTCTTTCTCTGGCCCTGATTCTAGGGACAAAGTGTGTTTCTTTGGCACTGGTTTCAGAGTCAGGGCGTGTTTCTTTGATTCTGGGTTCAGGGATAAAGTGTTTCTGTCTCTGGATCAGGTCCCAGATCTAGGCCATGTTTCTTTCACTGGTTCTGGGCTCCAGAGTCAGGGTGGGTTTCTTCAGCTGGCCCCATTTCCCTACAATAGTTAACTTGTCATTTCTTTAAAGGAACAGATTTGCCGGAGAGTTAGTTTAACTGTGAAAACAGCTGTTGTGTGTGGCCATGGATCCCACATCTGGCAGCTGAAGTAGCTGAAGCAGGTTCTGAGTGAAATGAACTACAGAGGAAGAGCAGAGTGAGCACTGAGGAGGGTGTGTAGTTCACATCTGCACACTGGAGCCTAAAGATGGTCTCTGTCTTGGGAAGCCAAGTTAAAGTCAGAAAGAACCTGAAGACAGTCCAGCTATCCACCATGCATGGAAGACTATACCTGTTAAGGGGGTCTGGAAGCCTGAACCTTGGAGCCAGGCATCCTGAGTTCTAACCTTGCCTCCCTGTGCTGATCTGGGCAGTGATACCATCTCTCTGAGCATAATTTTTCTCACCTGTTCCTTGAAAATAAGGCCATGACTACTTCATGACCACGAGTATTGAACTAATCAATGCAATTGAGACACTTACAATTGGGCCTGGCCCATAGCTTCTCCATGACAGTACTCAGCTAGCATCTCCAGTGTGATTACAGTAGCCACTGCCTAGTTGCCACAAGCCTCCAGGCATCCTAGCCCTGGCATGGCCATCAGAGTCTATCATGAATCAACAGCCCTGGGTACCAGTCTGACTATTCTTATTGCTTTGTGGTCCCCAACCAACCAACTCCACTTATCCCAGACTGTCCAGTGGTCTACCATAGGGCCTGGGACATCAAGAGAACACAGTGAGTGCAGGGAACTCTGAGCATGAGTCCTATTTTTTGTGTAGTCTGGATATGGAGAAGCAAGACAAAGGCAGGGTCAGAAAGATGGAGAGATGGAGAGGACACTGATCTAGACAAGGCCCCTATTTCCCATCCTTGGTTTCATGTATCCTAGATCAAGCTGCCTCTTGTCCTGACCTTTTGTGATGGACTTTCTACTGGTGTGTGTGTGTGTGTGTGTGTGTGTGTGTGTGTGTGTGTGTGTGTTCATATGTGTGCACATGCCTGAGAAGATTAGCAGTCAATCTCCAGTGTCGTTCCTCAGGAGTTGACCATCTTGTTTTTTTGAGATGGGCTCTCTCACTGCCCTGAGGCTTGCTGCTTAGGCTGGCTTCCCTGGACAATGAGCTCCAGGGATGCTCCTGTCTCAGTCTCCCTAGCCGGAGGATTACAAGCACATGTCACCACGCCTGGCTTTAGATATGGCTTCTCAGGACTGAATTCACATCCTTCTTTTTATAAAGCAAGTACTTTACCAACTGAGCTACTGCCCCACCACACTGAATCCCCAACTCCCCCCCTGCTCCTCTTTAAGCTGGGTCTGCTTGTGTGCCCAGAGAACCCCACTTTATGTAGTTGCTACACAATTTATGATGGGGTCACAGCCTAACAGGTCCATCATAAGTAGGAAATGCATCAAATACAGCTGCACCACCTAACTTCATATTCAGCCATGCAGTATGCCGATGTCCCTTTCTTGGTCACATGCTTGCTGGTAACCAGAAATAATATGACCCAAGAGAAGATCAAAACCCCAAAGCAGGTTTCTACTGAACACATATTACTTTCCCAGCATGCTAAATGTGGGAAAAGTACAGAGTCTCACAGCAGACATTCTCATTTCACTACTGGTCCACCTGCCTTGCTTTTCTCTAGACATCCAGAATGTTCTTGGCCTTCAAGGCAAGATCCTCCTGCCTCAGCCTCCCAAGTGCTGGGATTACAGGTGTGTGCCAGCATGCCAACTACTAGTAGGTATTTTCAATAAGTATGTTGGTTGTATCCAAATAACTGGAACTGGGGAGCATGAAACTCCCTTCAACATTGATATCTATTGCAATACACACATAGTGCAAAGTGATTTACCAGACACTGTGGGATAATTGCAAATTTTACTTACAGTGACAATCTGCAGCCCAGATTCCTTACTGCATTCTCATTCCTGCAGGACCCACCTCCATAGTGGGACAGTCCATACAAACTGAAAATGGTGGGCCAGTGGCTCAAAATTCACAGAGGAGAAGATGGAGCACAGGAAATCAGTCGCCCCAGGATACAGGCAGCCAGTGGCGCAGCTCCAATGCCCTTGCACATGTGGTCTCATGTTTAAAATCACAGGAGAAGATGCTACACTCTATTTTCACTACTTTGAGATACTCAATAACCCCTTCCTGTTCCCTGCACCCATGGGTGCATCTTGTAGAAAAGCCTCAAGGTCCTGAAACAAGACATGAGCCATGTCTCTGAAGATACGGTGTGGTGACTTTAGAGTGTGTCACTAACTATCCTAGTGCCATGTCCCGAACTTGCCATCACGATTAGAAGAGACAAAGATTTGAAACAGCTGGCATGGACAATGCTTACCTAGAGCAAGAAACACGTGAGCGGGACCACCCCAAGTAGAGTGTACTGCTGATAACAAGTGGTGTTTTCTTTCTAAAAAGAATCTACAGAGGATGCCACATGGCCTCCTTCACTTTGTGCAGGGGTGGGTGCAACACTCCAACTCCTGATGGAAATGGGCTATTGGTAATTTAGCATACAAGACAGAGGCAGCCTTATGGAGCTGGGGGGGGGGCAAAATCCACATGCAAATGAGATTTGGAACCTCCCAGAGACAACACTGAACTGGGACAGGAGGCTCCCTGCCAGTGGTCCATGCCAAAGGCAGAGGCCAGGCCTGGAGGTGGGATTGCATCTTAAGTAGATTTTTTGTGGATTTGGAACTTAACAGCAAGAGTGGCACTGGGCTGGGGCAGACAGTAAGATAGAGCATAAAGACTAGAAACCTGGCCCTTGGGTGCAAAGGGCTAGCCTGAGCACATCGTGGCCAGAGGACAAGGGTCCACTGAGAAACTCAAGGTCCCAGAGAACTTGGCCAAGTTCATCAGGAAGGGAAGTCAGGGCAGGAACTCAAGGCAGGACCAGAGGCTGTAAAGAAACATCAGTTACTGGCTTACTCAGCCTGCATTCTTATACAACCCAGGCCTACAGCAGCTCTACCCACAGTGAGCTGGGCCCTGCCATGTCAATTAACAATGGAGAAAGTGCTCCACAGACATGCCCATAAGCCAATTTGATGGAGACAATTATTCAATGAGGTTCCCTATTTGGCAAGATGTGTGAAGTTGACAACCAAGATTAGCCATCACCGTGAAAAGTTTTAAGCCATGACAAATATTCTTGGACTGTCAAAAATACTTAAAACTAATTATGGACAGGGGACACGAGTCCAGATCTGTCTCTCCTCTGATGAACTAACAATTGTGCATGTCATCAAGACAGACACTGTAAAAGGGAAAAGTGATCCTTTTATCAGAATTTAATGTGGAAACATGGGTACAGGAGCCTATCTCATTAAAAGACCAACACTTTTAGTGGAAAGAATGCTCACAGACTCCCTGTCCTCACTTTGTTTCCCCCAGAGATCCTCTCCCCACTTTAAAATGACTGTGTTTGGAGGTGAACTATCTCTAATACTGAGCCCCTCCTCCTTGATCTTTAGAGGGACTACTCCTGGAATGCAGGCTTCAGCAGAGTAAAACCTGGCACCATGAATAGTGAGTGATCTCAGGGCATGGATTCCAGGGTCATGGGTTTGTAGACATGCTTTCCTCCTTGTTCACAAATTGCTTCCCTCTGATTGAGCAGCCCCTGAGATAAAAGGCCAGATGGAGGTCAGAGGTCAACCTAGCACTGAATTATCACTCAATTTATACCAAATTTCTCCAGAGTATCGAGGTCCTGGCTCTTGGCTGATTTTCAGGATTGTATGAATCAACTATACTCACATGACATCTGGGGTTTGCTGAGGGATAATGCTCTTGTACACAGTAAAGAGTTGTCAATCAAATTGGTTTAATAAAACACTGATTGGCCAGTGGCCAGGCAGGAAGTATAGGTGGAGCTACCAGACTAGGAGAATTCTGGGAAGAGGAAGGGCAGAGTCAGGAGTTGCCAGCCAGACACAGAGAAAACAAGATGAGAATGTCAGACTGAGGAAAGGTACCAAGCCATGTGGCTAAACATAGATAAGAATTATGGGTTAATTTAAGTGTAAGAGCTAGTTAGTAATAAGCCTGAGCTACCAGCCAAGCATTTATAATTAATATTAACCCTCTGAGTCAATTACTTGAGAAGCAGCTGGTGGGTATTTGAGAGTAGCTGGTGGGACAGAAACTTCTGCCTATAGGGGGTGAGGTATGTCCATGTGTACTTGTTCACGGGTACATATGTGTCTGTTTATATGTAGGAGCCAGAGGCTGATGTTAAAGTGTCTTCCTGTATCACCCTCCATTCTAATTTTTAAGGCAGGGACTCTCCATGAACCTGGAGCTCATTGATTTTGCTAGACTTTCTGGCCAGTTATCTCCAGGGATCCTCCTGCCTCCATCCCCCTAGCACTGGGAAGATGGGTGTATACACCATACCCAGTGTTTTCCATGGGTGTGGGGATCTGAACTTGGATCACCATGCATGTGCTGTAAGACCCTTATTGACCAAGTTATCTTCTCAGCTCACCAAGCTCTAAAGCTCACTGAGGGCCTATGCTAATTGCTTTTACAAGGCTATGTGGATGAGGACGCCAAAGCTCAACAGAGTTTCTGTTGTCATTTTGGAGACAAGGGGAAAATATTTGATGGGGGTTTTCCTCTTCTCTAAACAGAATGGGCAATTTTCAGACCACCACCCTCCAGGGAAAAAAAGAACTGTAAGTTAAGTAAGGAAAGAGGGAGGTGGTGAACTGACAAACCCTACCCAAGCCCTAGACCTTGTTGTTCTTGGCTAACAGAAAGGATTTACCAACGGAAGCTTCGCTCTCAATTTTAATGACTACCTATGCCATTTAATTACTTCTGGTCTGTTAATATTTTAAGATCATTTTGTTTTATTGCAACTTTCAATGTATTTCAAAGGTCAGCAGGAAACCACTTTGAATCTCAAGTAAGTTCTATTTCTGGATAATAGATTTATGGATGGAACAAGGCAGCCAGTGCCTTGCAGCTTTTCATTTCAGGTGTGTTTTTTATAGTTGTTTGAAAGACTGCCTTAAGTGATGCAGCCAACTACACGTGGTGGCATGGTGATTAGAAGTTTGGCTTGGGGCTACGGTGATGGCTCAGTGAAGTACATGCCCCGAACATGAGGACCTGAGTTTGATTGCCCAGGATCTATCGGGGAGAGTTAGGCATAGTAATGCATCTCAGTGCCTGGAAAGTAGAGACAGGAAGATCTTTGTGACTTACTGGCCAACCTGTCTATCAGAATCAGTGAGTTTCAGGTCCAGTGAGAGACCCTGTCTTTAAAAAAAAGGGGGGGGTGGAGAGGGGCTGGAGAGATGGCCCAGTAGTTAAGAGTACATATCCTCTTGCAGGGAATCTGAGTTCAGTTCCTAGAACCCATGTCAGGGGCCTCATAACTGCTTGTAACTCCAGCTCCAGGGGATCCAACAACTTCTGGCCTCTGCATGCACTGTGCAAACATACATATACATTCATACAGACATATACATAGTATTTTATGATCTTAAAAAATATAAGAGGAAGAGTGATTGAGGAAAATACCAGATGTTAACCTCCTGCCTCTACAAATGTGTATAAGACTGACCTGTGTCACCAACAGAAAAATTTAGGTACAACGGAGTGTCACTCCTGGGACTAGATCAGGAAAAACTTGCCATTTCTCTTGAAACACTCATTCAATGAAGTATGGGCTGCCATGCCATGGGACACTCATCCAGGTCATGAAAACTGAGAGTTCCTCCAACATGGAGCATGAATTGAGAGGCCTTGTGATGATGCCATTTCAGAAGCAACTCCAAGGGAGTTAATCTCTTGGACAAGGGCAACTGTGCTGAAATCCTAAGCCTGTGTGAGTTGGCCAGACCACTCCAAAATACAACAAAGTGTTGCAATGGTGACACTCATTGTTGTTTAAGTCACTAGGATTTGGAGTCACTTGTGAGATTTCACGGATAAGTAAGAAAAAATTTTTTTTCATACCAAGAAGTAGAGTGTTGCCATAGTAAAAATTACTTTTAAAAATAGGTGGTCTTTGAAACACACATAACAACAACAAAAAAAGACAAAAGATCTGGGTTGCAGAAGTCAGAGGACTTTGGAGAAGAATGTCCCAGAGTGCCTGACAAACTCTGCTGGATCCCAGAGCCTGCAAGTGGAAACTGGGGATGGTTTAGAAGAAGATGGAGAAGAAGAGATGCCTCCTGCGTTATGGCAGAATTCAAAGCATCGTTATCTGTAGTCATGTGGAAAGTAGAAGGCCTCTCCAACACCCCCCTTGTCTACCTGGGAAAATTTACAAATGAACTGTTAAAGATGACACCTAATTTGTTCTTGGTATTAATGCCAAAGTACAAGAGGATGCAGACATGCTAAAAGGAAACCATTTTTAAAAAGTAGAGATTGGAATGGAAAGAACATGAGGAAAAGAGGTTTATGGATCCCTGTAACTCTCCCAGCCATGGCAGACCAAGAAAATGGGGCCCCTACAAACAGGAGACACAGTTATATAGAAAGCACTTTGAGTGACTCAAAGGCATCGCCAAGAGCTCAGAGGTAGATCCAATTTGCAAGGAGTTATCCTCACTCCCTGAGTCCTAATTAAAGAACCACTGAACTGTGGTGGAGGTGATTTGGAATTTACCTGGTCTACTGACTTCTATGTGCTTTGCATATTCTTCCTTACGAATGAATGCTTCTAGCAGTCACCCTGCATCCCCCCTGAATGCAGGAGTGGATGTCTCTTTAGTTCTCAAGTATTTAGATTCAGAGCACTAGTACTTTACAAGTCAGTACCCAAGGAGATATTTGTGTGTGTATGTGTGTGTGTGTACATGTGCACATGAATGTGTGTGTGTACATGTGTATGTATATGCATATATATGTACCTGATTTTATACAAGATTGAAGACTTTCAACAATGCTAATAGGATGATGGGATGGCATTGGATAGAAGGGTATGAAGTTCTTGAGGATAAGGGAGTATAATCTGCATTCAAAGCATTAGGGGCAGAGGCAGACTATGATAGGTAGACTCCAAAACAGATCTCACCAAGTACTATCTCCTGATATTAACATACCTTTATATGCCTTTCCCACTCCAGATAAGAACAACCTGTTTAAAGATGTCAGAGTCTCACAGGCTTGTAGAGTTAGTCTCTCTCTCCCTCTCCTTCCCCCAATCTCTCTCCCCCCGCCAACTACTGCTTTCTCTGAGTCTGTCTCTTCTCTATAGCTCCTTCTAGCCTCAAACTTGCTATGTAACTAAGGCTGACTTTGAACTCCTGTTCTTCCTGCCCCCACCTCTGTCGTGCCGAGATTACAGGTTTGTGCAGCCTTGGGGCTTATGTGGTTCTGAAGATGAAGGCTTGGACTTTGTTTGTGCTACGTAAGCGCTACATGCTAGGATGTCTAGGTGAGCCAGACATCCCCACGCCCCACCTTTCTCCATCTCTGAGTACTCTCAGTAGGAAGTCAGCCCTGTCCTAAGTACTGAAGATCTGGAGAGATATCCACATGGCAAGGAACTGAAGCCAGCATAAACTTGCCAGCCACAGGAGTACAGGATCATGGGAGCACATGAGCACGAGAGGAGCATGGGATCACGGGACCACATGAGCATGGGATCATGGCAGCACATCATTTTGGAAACAGATCACTCTGCTCCTGTTGAGTTTCCCAGCAAGTCATCCAACAGGAGCATCTACATCTTTTAATAAGACACTGGACCAGTCCAGTTAAGTAAAGCACTCTAGAACTCCTGCTACAAAGACACTATGGCATAGAGATTTGCTATAGTTGATATTGTTGTTCAAGCTTCTCCCCTGGGGTGTAATTTCCTCCTTAGCAACAGATAACTAATGCAGCAAAGAGTTTCATTCTTAAATCAGTTTTGATTTTGTGCCAACAGCTCAACAAAAACCATCTTCTATATAACTACATTCCTAAAGACTTATGTTTAAGAAGCATTTAATTCTGCTTATGTTTTCTTGGTCTTTTGCCAGAGGAAAGAAGGATGGTTCCACCCAGCAGGGACATGATTTTAGCACTTGTGGGCTTGAAGGACAAATCATAACACAACTGCTGAGATCCCAGTGACCGCAGAGATAAGGCCTCTTATCAGTGAGGAATTATTTCCACTGAGGGAACAGGGAAGGCTGTAGGCTTTTATTAATCATCAGATACAATCTTCTTAAAAAAAAAAAAGAAGAAGAAGAAGAAGGAAGAGGAGGAGGAGGAGAAGGAGGACTCAGAGAGGGAAAAAGAAAACAAGCCACAGCTTAAGAGCACAGGAATAACTGAACACTCACCCATCTGCTAAAGACAATTTAGAAGCAGAGGGATGGCTTAGTGAGGAAGAACACTGGCTGCTCTTGCAGAGGACCCAAGTTCAGTTCCAGTCATTCACATAAAGTGCCTCACAACTCCCTGTAACTCCAACTCCCAGGGATACAATTCCCTCTTCAGGCTTTTGCAGGTACATATACTTAGATGTACACACACACACACACACACACACACACACACACACACACACACACACACACACACAATTAAAACATAGAGTGTTTTGAAAGGATATGCATATTTCCTCCATGGGATTAGAGATACAAATAAATGGAGATGCCAAATGGACTTTCGGGTTCTGAATGAACTCTCAGATTGGACCTGATTTTAGTGGCAATGCTTTGAGCTTTTCTCAGTTTAGAGACATGTTGGCTATGAGCTTGCTGTATATTGTCTTTATTACATTGAGATATGTTCCATGCATTGTGATATTCACAGAGCTATAGTAATAAAAACAGCATGGTACTAGCATAAAAACAGACAAATTGATCAATGGAATAGAACTGAGGACCCACATCATACATAGCCCATGCTCCTTCAGCCACCTGATTTTTACAAAGAAGCCAACAGAACACACTGGAAAAGAAGACAGCGTCTTCAACAAATGGTGCTGGTCAAACTGGACAGCTACTCATAAAACAATGAAGCTTGATCTCTGTCTCTCTCCCTGCCCAAAACTCAACTCCAATGAACCAAGAGCCTCAACATAAAACCTGGTTCCCTGAATCTGGTAGAGGGAAAGCAGGAAATAGTCTGGAGCTCATTCAAAAGTGCAGGCAGTAAGACAAACCATTAGTGAAACCTCATGAACCTAAAAGACTTCTGGACCACCAAGGACACCACCACTTGAGTGAAGCCTACAGAATGGGGAAAAATCTTCACCAGCGAGACATCTGGCAGACAATTAGCATCTAGACAATAAAGAATTAAAAAACTAAACCTTAAAAAAAGCCCAATTTTCCCTTTTTTTTTGTATTTTTTAAAAATTTATTTTACATATCAACCACAGTTTCTCCTCCCTCATTTCCTCTCATTCCCTCCTCCCACCTTCTTTCTTACCACCCCCCACCTCCCCTGGCCCCCCTCCATCCACTCCTCAGAAAGGGTAAGGCCTCCCATGGGAGTCAACAATTAATGACATATCCAGTTGAGGCAGGACTAAGCTCCTCCCCCCTGCATTAAGGCTGAGCAAGGCATCCCACCATAGGGAATAGGTTCCAAAAGCCAGTTCATGTGCCAGGGACAGATCCTGGTCCCATTGCTAAGGGCCCCACAAACAGACCAATCAACACAACTGCCACCCACATGCAGAGGACCTAGGTTGGTCCCATGCAGGCTTCCTAGCTCTTCACAGTCTGTGAGCTCCCACAAGCTCAGGTCAGAAGTCTGTGGATTTCTGCATCGTGATCCTGACCCCACCCCATGTTTATATAATCCCTCTTCCCCTTCTTCAACAGAACTCCCAGAGCTAGGCTCAATGTTTGACTGTGGATCTCTGCATCTGTTTCCATCAGCTACTGGATGATGGTTCTATGATGACAATTAGGGTAGTCACCAATCTAATTATAGGATAAGGCCAGTTCAGGCATCCCCTCCACTATTGCTAGGAGTCTTAGCTGGGGTCGTCCTTGTGGATTACTGGGATTTTTTCTGGCACCAGGTTTCTCCCTAACCTCATAATGGTCCCTCTATTAATATGCCTCTTTCCTTGCTCTCCATCTCCATCTCTCCCTCAACTTGAGGATTCGTATCCCTCATGTTCACATTCCCCACTCTCTCCCATCTATCCCCTCCCCACCCCCCAGTTTCCCCAGAGATCTCATTTATTTCCCCTTCCCAGGGCAATCCATGAGTTCCTCTTAGGGTCCTCCTTTTTAACTAGTTTCTCTGGGGCTGTGGTTTGTAGCCTGGTTATCCTTTGCTTTACATCTACTGTCCACTTATGAATGAGTATATACCACGATTGTCTTCTTGGATCTGGGTTACCTCGGACAGCCCAATTTTTAAAAAGGTATGGACCTAATCAGAGTGCTCAAAAAATGAAAATCATTTTTGAAATGGTCAACATCTTTAGCCATCATGGAAATTCAAATTCAAACTACTTTGAAATTTCATCTCACCCCAATCAGAATGACTAAGGTTTAAAAATGTAAAAGGACAACAAATGCTGGGATGACAACAATGCTGGGATGGATTGGGGGGAGGGAACACTTACTGCTGGTGGGGGTGCAAACTGGTGCAGCCACTGTGGAAGTCAATGTGGAGGTTTTAAAAAACCCTATAAATAGATCTACCACATGACCCAGCCATGTCACTCTAGAGCATATACCCTAAAAACTCCATATTCTACTAAAGAGAGCCTTGCTCATCCATGTTCATTGATGTGCTATTCACAATAGCCAGGAAATGGAAACACCTAACCTAGATGCCCATCAACTGATAAGTGGATACTAAAAATGTGGTATATTCACACAGTGGACTATTACTCAGATGTTAAGAAAAAGAGAATTATGAAATTCACAGGTAAATGGATGATGGATGGGACTGGAAACAATTGTTCTCAGTAATGCTAAGACACACCGAGAATGACAAACTTTTAATGTTTTCTTTTATTTGTGGATGCTAGCTTTGAACCTTTAGATATATGTGGTCCATCTGGAATACCCATAGAGGTCAAGACATTAGTAAAGAGCCATGGGAAGAAGATTTTTAAGGGATGGTAAATAGAATGTAGTGGTAAAAAGGATCAAACGGGAAAAATGGATAAAATGAGTAAATGGGAGGATATGAGGGCGTGGTTGAGGAGGGAATATGGGGAAGACAAATAACTCTAAAGACATTTATAAAAAGTCATATGGAAGCCGGGTGGTGGTGGTGGTGGTGGTGGTGGTGGCGGCGGCGGCAGCGGTGGCGGCGGCGGCGGCGGCGGCGGCGGCGGTGCATGCCTTTAATTCCAGCACTTGGGAGTCAGAGGCAGGTGGATCTTTATGAGTTCGAGGCCAGCCTGGACTACAGAGTGAGATTCAGGAAAGGCACAAAGCTACACAGAGAAACCCTGTCTTGAAAAACAAACAAACAAACAAACAAACAAACAAAAAATTCATATGGAAGCTCCCTAAAATATATACATTCACATATATAAAAAGTTTAAATGGAGTCACCATAACCTGGGCAACAATACCCCTACTAGAAATCACAAGTCAACAAATAAGAAGCCCAGTGGCAGAAAAGGTTTTTCTCTCTTAGAGCTGCTGGTCATCAAGGTTCCATAGAACCCCAAATATTACAGGCTATTGCCAATGATCTTCATATTCCTCCAGAACTGAAGGGAAGGAAATGGTTATATTTCTATTGCTGAAGCCACCACATTCTTGAGTCATAGAACACAGAGAAATCAAGCTGGTAGTGAACATGGACTCTACTGGCCAGCATCATGGTCTTGAAGTTGCTATGCACACTACAGAAAACAGAAGTAATCATTAATCTTATTCAGTTGTGAGCCTTGTAAACTACAACAACTGGCCTAATAGACAACGGCATGATGCAATAGCAGCACAGATGTCATGGGAGTAGCCAACTACTTTCCACTTGGATTTAAGTCCTGCTGCACAAATAAACCCATTTCTGGCACTGATACATGAGCCAAGAACCTGTGGCTAGACAGGTCATAGGCTTTAAAGGAGAACCTACTACTATTATTTTACTAAATAGAAAAAGTATTAAACTGACTCCTAATGACTTACTCCTTTACCCATAGATGAATGTATCTCTTCAACTCTCATCAGAAAAGCTTCTTTTTCTGTATAGGGTGATTATCATAGATGCCCTACACTGGTCAAGATGTAGAGACTAGAGACTGTGGAATGCATAGTCTTAAATGAGACATCTGTCTCATACCTTCTGATCTCAAGGCTCAGGAGTCATTGTACTCTATTCAGATTGTAAGACAGAGAATGACTACAAATAAAAGGTATTCTCTGGACATGACAGAGAAGTTGTACACAAGAACTCAGGAGTTGAGACTGCACATATGTGACATGCAAGGTCAAGCCAGATAAAATTCACGAAGACGGGATGGGAGCATGAAGCCCCACCCCTAGCCAAGCTAACAGCAGCTGATAACTGCTGGGAGAGGGAGAGTTGATTTTCCTTAAGGGTGAATCTCTTTGGGGGTTGATCGTGCTTCAGTGGAAGGACACACATCCAACAGTATACAGGCAGCACAAATTGAACTTGATGAGTTTTTTAAAAGGACAATAAGTTGGGTGGGTGGTGAAGGAGGAATGGATCTGGGAGGAATTGGGGTAGGGGTGGATATGATCAAAACACAATATATAAAATTCTCTAAGAACTAGAAACAACATATGATCACTCTCTGTGCACGCTAACAAACACAGAGGAAACCAAGGTTGACTGAAATCACTATGGATCTGCTGTCTAAACTAGAAAGTTCTCTCTGTGTCCACAGGGATCCTGGCTGTCCACCTTGCCAGTGTGCAGAATGTCTAACACAAAAGTTAGTAGCTCAATAAATAGTAGGTCAACTGATGATTTAAATCATTGAGCATATTAGTGTAGGGATTATGGCCAATCCCTGACAAGCCAACATGAAAATATCAAACTGGCCATTTTCATGGCTTCCAAGGAAACACACTATGACTTAGTTTCAGAAATTTTAACAAGGAAAATAGCTAAGAAATGGCTTCTCTGGGGCACTAAATCATATAGATTATGTCCTCAAAAAATTTCATGGTTCTAAACTACCAATCTAGTGTCTTTCTTAAAGAATTATTGATGCTATAAGAATTGTGTTACACTGATCACCCACATTCCTTTGTCTTTCTTTTCCCTCTATAATCAGGAAAGAGAATTAGTACCAAAGATGAGACTCTGCACTGACATTGCAGATGGCATTATCAAAGAAGTCTGTGTGTTGTAAGGAAATATAAAATCACATGACTATCTTGACCTCAGTGGGTAACCCAAACAAACAGACCTCATGCTGCTCATGTGTTCTTATGGTAAAATGATCTATGCAAATATAATTAAGAACACACACACATTAGCAGGTTCGGCCCTACTTGATGCTATTACCAGTGGTTAATTGACTTCCTTTCTGTATTTTTAATCTTTCTCACATAGTAGTCTACATGGTGGGAAGTGCTATAGTATGTGAGGTGACACCTCAGGCTTGCCATAGCATGGCCTATTTGTTACTGATTTCCTACAAAAAAAAATATGTCATGTAAGGTACATTTCAATTACTTGCTGGCTATAGCAAAAATAAAAATGGACCAACACATATGTAGCTCTTCCACATTCTCCTTGATTTGTCTCCCAGTGAGGGTAGAATATTGTAGGTCCCTTTTGGTGGCATGAGAAGTCAGTGATAAGAAGAGGAATTATGTCTCTGCAGACATAGATTCCAGTAAGGGGTTCCTACACGCCTGGCATGTGATACCATCTTTTCACAGGCTCAGGTCAATTAACATACAAATTGATGTGTCTCAGATTACACATAGGTAAAAATGGTTTGTTGGGTGAGAAGTCAATGGAAACCCTCAAACCATGGCTTGCAAAGTATAGATTTCAGAGACACAATAGTGCTGGAAATTCCATGGGCATGTGACCCTTTGTGTAGACCAAGTAAAAGGGCTATCTGTTTGGTTCACACACAAGACAACTCAGTCTTTCTGAAAGTCTTCTATCATTAAGAAGTGTTAAATTGCCCCCTGAGATACTAAGCTGTCTGAAAATTTCACCTTGTCTAATGTTACATGAGCCATTTCACATTAGTTTCAAGTTAGGCCGTTGATGGTGGTTAATTCTATGCAAAACATTAACCAAAGCGGAGTGGTGGGGCAGAGAAGAGGTGCCACGTGAGCGATAAGGTCATCAAGGATTGTTGTAGAACTTCTGGTAAACCCTTGGTCTATGCGAACTCTTCTAGTTCCTCTGCTGGAACAGTGAAGGTAATGCTGCCAAGAAATACAGTGTCGTGTGTGTGTGTGTGTGTGTGTGTGTGTGTGTGTGTGTGTGTGTGCGCGTGCAAGTATGTTCACTCCTGTGGGCACATGTGGAAGCTAGGAGTTGATGTTGGAATGTCTTTTTCCATTCAATTTTCAATTTCTACTTTTTTTTTTTTTTTTTTTTTTTTTTTTTTTTTTTTGAGACAGGCTCTCCCATTGAACATGGAGCTCATCACCTTAGCTCACAGACCAGGAAGCTCCATGGATTCATCCGTCTCTGCCTCCCCAGTTCTGGGATTGCAAATGTGTGCCCTGCACTCAACTTTTTGCATGGATTCTGGGAATTTAAACTCAGGTCTCTATGCTTGCAAAGCAAACCCTTTACTCACTGAGCCATTTCCTAGCCCTGAAATTCGGCAGCTTTAAGATGAGGCAATACTGTTGGTCTCCTCATATTCTGGAATCCCACAGAAATCTTTAGACCAGAGAATATAATATTCTAAGGATGAAAGAGATCAAACTTCTGCCCTCATATCTATGAATCATGTCTTGCAAGACAACACACTTCCATCCCAAGCTAGTCCCTAGTTCTTCTATGAAGCTTTCATAAAAATTAAGATAAGCTGTGGAGATGGCTCAGTTGGTAATTACTTTGTAAGCACAGGGACCTGAATTTGATCCCCAGAAGCCATGTTTTGAAATAATGCCAGGCATAGTGATATACTTTCATAATCCCAACACTGGGGAGGTAGAACCAAGAGAATTCCTAGAACTCACTGGCCAGACAGCCTAGTCTTCTTGGCAAGGCCCAGGTCAATGAGGGAATCCTGTTTTAATCCCAGCACTCAGGAAGCAGTGGCAGGCAGATCTCTGTGAGGACCCACAGTGGAAGTCATCCTCTGGCCTCCACATGCATGCACATGTGTGTGTGTGTGTGTGTGTGTGTGTGTGTGTGTGTGTGTGTGTGTGTGCACATACACATTTACAGATGCCCATACTCACATACAGACAAGTGATTTTTAAAAGTCAGAGCATTTGAGGTCAAGACTACACTAATGCTTATTCATCTCATTGCCTGTCTTGTGATAACGATGGTTGAGGAATAAAATGGAGATCAACTCACAGTCACAACATGAAGACTGTCGTTGGCTTGGAGAGTCCTGCAGCGATGTAGAGAGACTGACTAAGGATGTCCACAGACATGCAGCAGTGGCGGGGAGAGGGGTGGAGCTGAAGCTCCTCTGAGGTTTGCTCTGTTGAGTAGAACACTGGGAGGCTTTGGGACCAGGTACTGTCACATCCAACGAAAAGGCAGCGAGACACTGTGTCAGCTACTTTCCCATTACCATAAACCAGCATCTGTCAAATCAACTTAAGGGAAGGCAGGTGTGACTGGAAGGGACAGAGTCCATCGTGGTGGGTATATCAGCTACTTTCTTGACGCCATGATCAAACACCATGGTCAAAATTTACTTACAGAAGAAAGGGTTGATTTTGGTTTATAGTTCCAAAGAAAGAGTCCATAATGTTGGGGGAGGCATGACAGTGGGTGGCTGGAGCAGGAAGCTAACAGATCGCATCTTCAGACATAGGCAGGAAGCAGAGAGAGCAAACTGAAAAGTAGGGCAAGGCTATAAACTCTCAAAGCCCACTCCTAGTGACGTGCTTCCCCCAGCAAGACTCTACCTCCTAAAGGTCCCATAACCTCGCACAACAGTACCACCATCTGGGGACCAACTGATCAAATACATAAGCCAATAGGGACATTTTTGTTCACATCACTGCAGCAGGAGAGGCACATGGCAGTTGGCAAGGCTCGTGGCTCAAGGCCATGGCAGTAGGAGCATGCTCAGGCTGGATGGAAGAAACAGAGCAGGAAGCTTGACCAGAATATAAACCTCAAAGCCTTCCCCACAACAATGACCCAATTCTTCCTGCTAGGACCAATATTCTAAAGGTTCCACAACCTTTCCAAGCCAAACCATCAAATGTGGACCAAGAGTTCAAACACATAAGCCTTGTGGGGACATTGCATTTTTAAACCACAAGTAGGTACCAGAATTGGGAAATTGTGGGTCTCCCTTTTCCTCGGGGTCATTGACCACCAGCCCATGAGGGTGAGAAATGGTGAGCAGGATTCGAACAGCCAAGAGCATGACGGAAAGAACTTTTGGGAGTCAGCTTCAGAGAGACAGCTCATTTTATTGTTCCAGGGGTTACAGGAGGGAAGGCCATGACACAGCACCTAATTATCACACAGGCAGGAGGAGAGAGCAGCGGGACTTCGGTGCTGAGTCATACAGCATTTGCAGGGAGCTCTGTATGGAGTCTTTCTACAAATAAGGTCAGGCATCTGAGCTTAGAGATACTCTCCAAATAAGATTAAGCAGAGAAGGGAAGCCCCTCCCCCTCAAAATGGAATCCTCCATTTTGCCTCGAGCTCAGAGAGCTATCTGGACATGGTGAACTGCAACCTTAAATACAGGGTTCTCTAACAGGAAATCAGTTGACAATGTATGTGGCTGTATTGAGTAGTGGCTATCTCTTCCATCCCAGCCATGGGATAGTCCATGGTGCTCCTTCCCTGATCATATGGAAAGGCCAAGGCTCAAAGAAGCTCCAAACAAACGAACAAAAAGTAGAAAGTTCTTTGTCAATGACATGCACTAGACACTCGGAAAGGAAGAGGGCAATCTGATGCGGAGGGTGGCATCTGCCACAAAATGCTGACCTTTTGGCATTTGCAGGGACTTGGCCATATGGTAGGTCCCACCCACTACCAAATGCATGGAGTTTCCCGTCTGCTTTTTTTTTTTTTTTTTTTTCTTGGCTTACCCTTGAGGGTGAACAGACTGCCAAGGATCTCCTGACATTGAAGAAAAGTCGAAGACATGAAACAAACAAACAAAACAACCCTCCAAAAGCATGGCGTTGGAGGGAACAAAGATGAACACACAAACAAACTGTCATTTCCACACTCCACCCAGAAAGTGAGAGCGGAGGATAGTAACCATGAGATTGGCAGGGACTAAGGAAAGACACTAGAAATTAAATCTGTTCCCACCCAAATAAAGACTTCATGTGAAGACTAGATGCTAAGTTTAAGGGACCATTACCACCACCACCACCCCAAAATAGTAAGCAGTAATCATAGGTAAAGGCTACTGCAGACCGACTACATGCCATGTACCACTTTCTGTGGAGCAATTGATTAATCCTTTGAAAGAATCTAAGAGGTAGCTACTGTTTATCAATATGTTTGTTTGGGGCAGTGGAAAACATGGTGAGCACCCGGTTCAAACACTCACCTATAGTAGTTAATGAGAATCCTAAGATTTAAACTCAGGAGCACAAGGCATGGTGGTACATACCTGTAATAGCAGCATTTGGGGGCTCACGGTATGAGGACTGAGTTCAAGATCAGCCTGGGTTACATAGCAAGACCCTGTGTTAATTAATGAATTAACATTGGGCATATACCATCAACAGCCACACTTTTAAGCACTTTATTACAATTCCCCAAACATCTCCACTTAGACAAATTACTGTGAAATCTAAAAAGACTGGGTATAAGAAAAGCAGAATCTGGAAGAAGGGGTGGCAAGATGGCTTAGAGGGAAGAGCTAGCCGAGGAAGCCTGGTCATCTGAGTTTGATCCCCAAACCCCACATGAAAGGGCCAGATACTGAAGTGTACATCTGCCATCTCGGCACTCCCACAGTGAGGTGAGAGGTGAAGACAGGTGGCTTTCTTGAAGTTCACAGGCCAACTAACCTGGAAGCCACCATCCTCCTGCCTCAGTCTCCCAAGTGCTGGGATAACAAGCATGCACCATACTCCCATTGGGCTTCATCTAGGAGGAGAATCCATAGGAGACACGCTGTCTGCCCTTCATGCCTGTGAGTATCATCTAACTTTTTAAAGCCATGTGCACGTATTCTAAAATAAAAACCAAAGCCCATAAACACCCAAGAGGAAACTGGGGCTCACCTAACTGAGGGCATGAAAATGCACATAAGAGCAACTTCTTTTAAGAAGGTTAATGAGGGTCTGGTAAGTGGCTCAGCCGGTAAAGGGGTTTGCCACCAAGACTGACAACCTGAGTTCAATCCCCAGGACCTACATGGTTAAGAGGGAGAGAACCAATTCCTACAAGGTGTCCTCTGACCTCCACATTTATATGCTGTGATGTGTACATGCACACACACACACACACACACACGAGAGAGAGAGAGAGAGAGAGAGAGAGAGAGAGAGAGAGAGAGAGAGAATTATAAAAATAACAAATAAAAGGTTAGAGACACAGATGGCTGCAGACATTCAGTACTTCAAGCAAAGGTGGCTTGCACCTTCGTAAGACTGGAAGAGACTTGGGGTAGAGAAGGGACATCACCTTGTGCATCGGGGAGGATAGCCCCTCCAGCTCCAGCAGATCCACCCTCCCACATGACCATAACCACAAAAATGTAGTGAGACCAAATGCCACTTAAAGATCTCCTCTGCTGTATAAAGAACCAACAGCCAACACTGGAGGCTGCTGAGTCTTCAAGCTGAAGAGCTGGACTCACACCTGAGTCTTGGCAGAATGCGAAGGATAATGGGATCAATATGTTGCCTTCTCTAGCCCACATTGCAGGTAAACTTGAGAAGGATGTGCTCTTTGCAAAATGCATTGCGGCTCTTAGTGGGGAAATGCTCACCCAGTGGCATGCCATAACATTAACAGTCTTCCGAAAGCCACTGCCAAGGAGAACACACACTCTCCCACTTACATTTGCTGTTAGCAAAGGCCCGGAAGCCAGAGAGAAGACATTTTTAGTCTGGGTATTTTATTGGAACTTTAAATGTTTCTAGCTGTGAGTACATGGGGTGGTTTTAGAAATGGGGGCTTTAAAGGCTTCAAACATCCACAACTAGACAGAGCACTAGATATTGTACTGAATTGTACTTTTTGACAGGGACATATTGGGGTCCTAAGTGCAGCCTGTAAATTTATCTCCATCTAGTTCAAGCTAGAAATGTGAAGAGGAGAGGGAGAGGGAAGAAAGGAGGCAGGAGAGAAAGAAGAAAGGGTAGAAAAGAAGGAAAGAAAGGAGTAATTTTACCTCTAGAATAAATACGTTTATATGGATTTCCCATAACAATTTTACTCTGTGTTCATGTGCACCTGTGATGGCTACAGGTTGACATCAGGTATTTTCACCAATCTCTCTCCACCTTGTTTTTTTGAGGCAAGGTCTCTCTCTGATTGATTTGTTGGTTGTTGGTTGTCTAGACTAGCTGACCAGTAAGCTCCTGGAGATCTGCCTGCCTCTGACCGCTGACCCCCACATCTGCCCCCATCCCAGCCCTGGGGTTGTAGATATGCTGGCACACCCATCTTTTACATGGGTGCTGGGAATCTGAACTCAGGTATTCAAGTTTGCTCAGCCAGCACTTCCCCAATGAGCCATCTCCCTAGCCTCGAAATTTTGCTTTTTACAGCAAAATGAGAACAAATAATGCAGGGGGAAGGAATCTGCACCCACATAACACAAAGTCAACAACTCTTCCTACAACCTCCAACTTCACAGCACCCAGCAATTTTCCATAATTTCCATAATGGCCAAGATGGGAAGACACGCAGTAATAACAAATAAAACACACCATTATCCATGCACAGGTGTAACCTCAAAACACACAGATTTTTCTTCAGGACTCTAGAAACATGCTTACAGTTGCTGATTTTGCCCAAACTTGCACATTTTCCTTCAATTTACCTCAGAATAACACTACTACCAGTCCAGACAGTCACTGAATCCACCACGGCTCTGAAATTACAGAAACCAAATCGGCTTGCAGTGTGCTTCCCTCACTAGCCCCAGTTCTCCGGGAACCCAAAGTGTGGTGAATCTGTCTTGCCATCCTTGTCTTAGCCATGGTATCACCAAGGAGCTCAGAGGTGGCGTGTTATTACTGTGAGCCTTGCTTTGTGGTTTAGTCTATCTGCAAGACACACATTATGTGTGGTGTGTATGTGTATGTGTGTTATATGCACACATGCACATGCACAGAATCCCAAAAAAACATTAGGTACCCTGCTCAAAATGCTCTGCCTTATCCCCTCGAGGTAGGATCTCTTACTGAAGCCAGAGCTAGGCTGACAGCCAGCCAGTCCCAGCCATCCTCCTGGGCCTCCCTACCCACCATGATGGGGTTATAGGGTGCATGGCTATGCCTGGCTTTTTATAGAGATGCTGGAAGTTTCAACCTGGGTTCTCATGCTTATACAGCTAGCAGTCTTACCCACTGAGCTACCTCTCCAGCCCTAGAAAGGTGCTTTCGTCTTCTTAAGAAACTCTATAGGGGCCCAGTAAGATGCCTCAGTGGGTAAAGGTGCTTGGTGCCAAGCCTAATAACCAGAACTCATATGGTGGAAGGAGAAAACCCACTCCTGCAAGCTGTCTTCTGTCTTCCACATGCATGAACACACACACACACACACACACACACACACACACACACACACACAGAGAGAGAGAGAGAGAGAGAGAGAGAGAGAGACAGAGAGAGACAGAGAGAGACAGAGAGAGACAGAGAGACAGAGAGAGAGAGACAGAGAGAGAGACTAAAAAGAAAGAAGGGAGGAGGAGGGAAGGAAGAAGGAAGCAAGGGGGAGAAACTTCTATAGCCCCTGCATTCACTGTGGATTTGTCCCACCAAATGGGCCCCGGGGACTCCAAGCCCAGGAGCTTCCAAGACAATGGGAAACAGGGCGCTGCTTCCATGGCAGGTCTATGAATGATGAACAGCGTTGGTTGACCACTCCTTCCTTCACTAGCGCAAAGCTACTAATTTCTTTTAATATTTTAGTGTGTGTGTGTGTGTGTGTGTGTGTGTGTGTGTGTGTGTGTGTGTGTGTGCCAATGCCCATGGAAGCCAGAAGGGGGTGCCGGGTCTTTTGCAGCTGGATTTGCAGGCAGTTGTGAGCTACCACATGGTGGGAACTAAACTCATGTTCTCTGCAAGAGCAGCCAGTGTTCTTAACCCTGAGCCATCTCCCCAGCCCATTAAGTCACAAATTTTAATTTATTGTCATTATGATTATCTTTGCTAATCACTGCGACAGTACAATGGAAGGTGATTTAAATGCTTCCCTACTATTTTTTGGCTCTTCTGGCTTCTTTTCTTGGTATTTTTTGGGGCGTGGGGAAGTGGGATTTAGAAACATGATCTAGAAACAGCTTGGCAGGAGAAGGAAGCCGCCAGAATGGCCCCCGGGGGTGCAGAACTCTTGGCACCACACATTCTTGGCATGGCTCCTCTGAGGCCACAGGGACCATCCTCAGCAAGCTTGGGCATCTGCCCGGAATCACAGAGCTGGCCTCGTTCACATGCCACTCATGCTTGGCAGGCTGGGTTCGGAAAGCTCCAGCCTGCAGTACCTCTCTCCTCTCTCCTCTCCTCTCCTCTCCTCTCCTCTCCTCTCCTCTCCTCTCCTCTCCTCTCCTCTCCTCTCCTCTCCTCTCCTCTCCTCTCCTCTCCTCTCCTCTTCTTTCTCTCTCTCTCTCTCTCTCTCTCTCTCTCTCTCTCTCTCTCTCTCTCTCTCTCTCACACACACACACACACACACACACACACACACACACACACGCATGCACACACTCGCACACACACCACCACCAGCACCAGCACCACCACCAAGATGCTGACAGAATGTCTCTCTTCCTGGATGAGAAGGGCACCTTGTCAGCCAGTCTCCCGTCTCCCGTCACCTGGGCATGTACAGATGTGGGCTATAATGCAGGCACAGAGTGAGGCCCCAGGAGAAGCCAGAAATGCCTGGGGGATGGCAGTGGGGAGCCCCCAGAAAGCTGATCAGAGAAACTACTGTGTTCCAAAGCTAAAAGGAATGATGAACATTTCTTTAAAAGTCTAGAAAAGGCCATGGGGAGGGGTGGAGATGGGCTAGCAGAAAGCAGAGGTATAGGATATGGGGGCGCGGGTGGAGAATGGGGGCAGACCACTTCACATGAACACTGAAGCGTATATTTATGCTACAGAATGGAAAGAGATTGTTTTCATAACTAGGGGTTATGAAAACATTAGCCAGGACTTCAGTCAAATGTTTTCAACTTGATATTTAACAGCATCTTCACTGAAAGTCGTTACTGTTTCACTTTTTAGGTTCTTTCTGCATATCAGGCTGTGTGCTAGACTGTATGTCAATCATTCTAACAGGTGTCTTTGGTGTATAATTGAATGTAATTCTCTCATCATCCCAGTTTTACAGATGAGGACACCAAGGCTCAGAAGGCTTGAGTCACTTGCTCCAAATTACACTTTCAAACTGGTACAACCTCCACTGAACCCATGTCTGTTTCATCTTAAAGCACTCTGCTTTATGCCTGACCCATAGTGGCCTGTTTAAAGAGGGAGAGATTCATGTTTGTCTGTGAACGTTCCCAGTGGGTGGTCTCTATTTAGGAGGCTTTCATAGATGGTTCTGTGATGTGTCCAGAAGAGAGCTGACCGCCTTCCATCCTGCTGGTTAACATGCACACAACCCTCCCTTCCCACATTAAAGTAAATCAGCCACCTCACATGATACTGAAAGCCCACTTGTCCATAGCTTTAGAGAACATAGTATTTAATCTTCTCCTCTCCTGAATTTGTATGTGTCTGTGTGTGTGCATGAATGCTTGTATGCTCTTGCACTTGCAGATGAATGTGTGTGTACATGGAAGCCAAAGTCAACCTTGGGTATTATTGCTCAGTTACTATAGATCTCTGCATTTGGGGTTTTGTTTGTTTGTTTGTTTTGTTTTGTTTTGCGACAGGGTCTGTCACTGGCCTAAGTGTCTATGATGCTCAGGGATCTGTCTCCATATTCCCAGCACTGGGATTACAAGCTCATTTTGCCACACTAGGCATTTTTATGTATGGTCTGGAAAGCAAACTCAGATCCTCATGCCTGTATAATGAATACCCACTGAAGCATCACCCTAGCCCCTATCTCTTAGAGAAATAAAAGGGGGAGGGAGCAGAGAAAAGAAAGGAGAAAGGTAGAAAGGGGCCAAACAGGAATTCTAAATTCCTCTTTCCAAAATAGGATTGTTCCTTCCACCCTCTGAACCCCATTTGCTATTTGTCACTAAGAGGCAAACAGTAAGAGACTCAGCGGTGGCCCCTGGGCATCTCTGTAGCCTTTACTCCAAAGGAAGAGAGCACAGACTCACGTGTAGCTTGAAATACTGACCAGGAACACTGAGAAGATCATGGGTGAGACACAGTGGAGGTGCTGGAAGGTCAAGAGGGAAAGGCCAGCTCTGGCTTAGTGACTGGTCTGAGATGCTTGGGAAGGAGGTAGTATGCAAACTAGGCCAGGCAAGACCAGTAAGAGATGTACTTGGTGTGATGGCAGGGGCTTTGGTGATGGAGGTATAAGATACTGGCACTAGATAAAGCAAAACAAACAAGGTAATCAGTTCACTTGAATAGTTTTCTCCAGAATGAACTATTATTTGGAGAATGGTGTGGTTTGTCCCATGGGCTCCCTCTCCCTGTGGTATTTTGTGGCAATAGGCCATAGGTAAGTGGATATAGGCAAAAAAGTGAACACTGTTCAGAGCAAAAGCTTTACGTGTGTGAGCCTGCTTCATAGAGTGCACTGGATCAAGCCCAGTGTATGTTTAAATCCCAACCAGGTGCAATGCGTAAGTCTAGACTGATCACGTTGGAAGGACCCCACTTTTGTTAGGGTAAAAAAAATAGAGCTTTACTCACTGGCTCTATGGGGGCGGGGAGTGTCTGGAGAAAAATACCAAAAGCCCCTATCTAATCTGGAAAGGATTCCACCTGTGGTGGGAGCATTGACAGGAGGAGAGGCCACCAGCAAATGAGTTCAGATTCAGGGCTAACTGAAGTTGCCTTCTGGAAATCAGCTCCTCACTCTCTTCAAAATTCCCACATGGTAGAGACATCCATCCACTCTTCGTTTATGGGGAAAGCCTTGGGGTGGCTTCACAGGAAGCCTGCCACCCCATGGGAACCCCACTCCTTGTTCAGCTCTCAGATTCTTGTTACGGTTTTAATATGATGTGTCCCCTGCAAAGGCTCTGGCCATGAAAGCTTGGCCTCTGATGAAAGAGATACTCAGGGTGGGCTTTGAAGAAGTGACTGGATCATGACGAGGTCTACGCTGTCATGTAAATAATTGTGTGTGTGTGTGTGAGAGAGAGAGAGAGAGACAGAGACAGAGAGACAGAGACAGAGACAGAGAGAGTGTTTGGGTATAGTTTAAGGTCGTGAGTCTAGAAAGGGCATCCTGGGAGACAAGAAAGAAATCTTTCAGCCATTTGAGCTTCCTCTGTTGAGAATTCTGTTTAGTTCTATAGCCTATTTCTTAATTGGACTGTTGGGCATTTTGATGTCTAATTTATTGAGTTCTTTATATATTCTGGATATCAGCCTTCTGTCAGATGTGGGGTTGGTGAAGACCTTTTCCCATTCTGTAGGCTGTTGCTTTGCCTTGTTGACCGTATCCTTTGCTCTACAAAAGCTTCTCAGTTTCAAGTGGTCCCATTGATTGATTGTTTCTCTCAGTGTCTGTGCTACTGGTGTTATATTTAGGAAGTGATCTCTTATGCCAATGCGTTCTCACTCATAGGAGGATACTAGATGTAAAACAAAGCTGATTAGACTGCTACTCACAACTCCGGGGGCGGGGGGAATCTTAAGGCAGGAGAAAAAGAAGTGCATAGACTGTATGTAGGGACTTTCTAAGGGGAGGGAAGGAAGTAGCTAAAGGGGGTATGGGGCATGGTGGAGGGGAATGAAGGAGAACAAAGTATAATGTACAATGAATGAATATGTATGAAAATGCTATATGAAAACCATAACTCTGTACACTTATAAATAAATAAATACACACATAATAAATAACTACACACATAAATCTATACTTTTTTAATTCAGATAAACTACTGGAGCAGTAAAATTAGGGGAGATAGAGTGTAGTTGTAGTAAGCAGGTAATTGGGGGCATGCCCTAGAAAGATAAACCTTCAGTACAGGCCCCTCCCTGCTACTCTCTGCACCCTGGCTACCCTGAGATGAGGAGACTCTCATCAGGCCACAGCCATGGATCCAGCTAACCTTGGGCCGAGATCTCTGAAACTGTGAGCTGTAACAAATGGTTCATCTCTTACACTGGTATGGCTCAGGTATCTGTCACAAAGATGAAGGCCTGTCCAGTATACCTCTGGCCTGGGCACATGATAGAAGCCTGGCTGGGGACAGGGGTGTGTAGGTCAGCTAAGACACATTCTCCCATTAGAGGGTGAGCCTTAGAATTGACTAACCTCTCCTCTTTCCTGGATGTGGTCATATCTAGATCTGCCTGAGCCGGCCTGGAGCTGTCAAGAAAGAGACATGGAAACACCTGGGTCCCTGAAGCCACTAAGTCTCCAAATACATCCCCCACCTTATACTTCCTGCTGAGAGGAGGAATACATTTCTATAAGGTCAAAGGCAGCTTCAGGAAGATTCTCCTTTTTGTTCCTTGGCAGGGAAGCGGTAGCAATAGGATTTGAACCTAGGCAGTCTGACTCCAGGGTCTATAAAATGAAACCATCAAGACACAGAGCAAACCCTATGAGGTTCCCCACCAAGCAAAAGTCTTGGGGGTGGTCAATAGTAGGTGGTCATCTGCTCAGAGGGCCAAAGTAGCCAAGCACCCAGGGCAACAAAACCAACTGAGTGTAAGAAGCTGGAGTTCCATTGCTCTTGGTGGAACAGGGCAGGTGTGGGTTTCAGAGGGTGGCTCTTGGCTGCTTCGAGGGCCAGAGAACCCTCAATCCTAAACCTGTCTGACCATCTAGATTCACCCAAGCAAACTCCCAGGGGCTACAATGAGCAAGTACAATGCCCGCCCTCGGGGGCTGAGCTCATATCTAAATAAGCACATATCCTCTGAGTCCTTTACCTAGCAGTTTCCATCTTCATCACTCAGTAAGCAAAATGGGCAAAATGGGCAAGTTAGTTCCTACCTTTGCACACCACGAGGAGAAGCCTTTCCACAGAATAAAAGGAAGGTTCAAGACTCCAAAGATGGCAGTGGCCTGGCTGCCATGCCCCCTCCCCCATCTTCTGGCAGCTCCAGTCAGACCCCATGCCACTAGTCCTGCTATCAGTCTGACCAGCAGTCTCCTCCTTGTTCAGTGATTGTCCTCAGTATCCCCAGCAGAGCTCAGAGCAGTAATTACCAACACTTTGGTTTGTTAGAGGTTCTTTCCTTTCCAGCAGGGATTGGCAAGGGGCGGTAATTGGGAGCTTTCTGCTTACAAACACACTAAGCCTTCAAACCCCAAGGCAGCAAGTGTAAAACACTCCCACTCCCCAGGCCCCTCTCACTTTTGGTTCATAGTGGATCCCTGGATCCCTGTGAAGGAGGTCACCTCTGCCTGGAAGCTCTCTGGGATTGGTGCAGGACCCTCCACAGCATTCTGATCTATACACACTCTGTGGGAGGAGCCTGTGGCTGAGGCATCCTGTGTCAGTAGGACATCCCAATGGCACCCTCTTTCAGGAGCTCTGTGGTACATTAGTGACTCTGATGTGCCAGTGTCGGGCGGAACAGATGTGGGCTGTATGTGGGTCTGGGTTACCTTCCTGGGCTGCTACAGGACAACCCCCAGGTTAAGTAAGGCCAGGAGTGTCCTCAGGGTTACAGAATGACAAGGAGAGCCTGAGGAGTGACTCCCAGTATCTTCATGATGCTGCCTCCTCCCAAGAGACTCAAGACAAACGGAGTAGCTACCTGAAGGATGACTTTTCACCACCTGGAAGGTGACCTGGCAGCACCTAGGAAGTGCTATGTGGAAGGTAACTATGCAATGACCTAGAAGTGACCATGTGCCACCTGAAGGGGACTTTCCACCAATGCTTTTACCACACACCATGACATGTTCTGCTTTGTTGAAGCCTTGATGGGTTACACAAAGACCCTCCCTCTTTTCTTCTTCCCCTCAACAGCTCCCATCCCACCTCACATCCTGCAAAGTTACTGAAAATAATCACTCCCAGCAGACCAGCCAATGCTAGAATTAGCTGTGTTTCTTGTTGTTTTAAGAAAATACCCGAGGGGACCTGATTAAAGGTCAAAGATCTGTCTTTGGCTCACAGGTTCAGAGGGTTCATCGTCTTCTTAGCTCCAGGCATCCGAGAAAGACATCAGGGCAGTGGGAGAGTGTGGTGGAACATCATCATGTCATGATAGACAGGAAAGAAAGGGTGGAGGGAGGAGGTGGGGAGAGGGAGAGAGACCATCCCCAGGAAAAGTCATATCACCAGTGGCTCCACCTCCTAAAGATCAGAACCTCTCAAAAACGATACCATCATCAGAAGCCAAGCATTCAACATGTGAGCCTTTGTGAGGGACACTCCACTCCATGCCACAGCAACACTAACACTCCTGCCCACTTAAATCAAGTGCATAGGAGGCCTTCCTGGTATAATTTTTAAGATTTATTTCGTTTATGTGTATGAGTGTTTGCCTGTGTGAATGCCTAGTGCCCAAGGAGGTCAAAAGAAGGCGTTGGGTCCCCTGGAACTGGAGTTAAGGATGGTTGTGAGCCATCATGTGGCAGCTGGGAACTGAACCCGGGTCCTCGGCATAAGCAACAAATGCTCTTAAGCACTGAGCCATCTCATCTTCATGTCTGAAGTCCACTCTCCAAATTTTAGCAGAATTACAGGAAACCGCCCATCCTTCTGAGGGCTTTGGAGCTGTCTCCATTGGGATTCAAGACGGCAAATGAACCCACACATCCCACACACACTGCCCTGTCTTCCCTTAACAGTAAGGCCAGTTTGGCAGGAAGCAACTTTTCCTCCAAAGCTGGGCTGGGGCCACAGGGCAAAGGAATGTGGGATGCCCCAGTGGTCTGCCTGAAGGAACCCTTGCTCCATTTCAGCAATTAGTGAGAAATTCAAATGGCTTCCAGCTAGAACTTTCCATGTCTCTGAAGGGGAATTTGAAAAGATAAATCCTTGCTGTTTGAGATGCTGGTAAAGAGTTCCCAGTCTTCAGCCTCAAGGGCGCCAGGGTCCCACAGCCTTTGATCCTCTAAATTTAGCTTTTTTCCATAAACATTTCAAATATCCCATTAATTCAGATTCCCTGGAGAACCTCCTGCAAAGAGCACAGGTTCAAGAAGAATGTTAGCTGTTCAGAAACACCCGGAGCCTTCCCAGAAAGTTACAACCGGACACCAGTTAGGGTGGGCTGACCTTGGAACTGTCCCTTGGAAAAGAACATAAAATTTTACTCCATACTCTTTGCAATTCAGCAAATAATGACTCAAATAATGAGCAGGCAGTGGGGACCTAGGACCCCTGCAGGGTGCTTAGATGGAGTGGGGTAGATTCTCATGTGTATGATGGTGGGGAAAAAAAGAACAATCGTTTTAAATGTTAAGGTGTGCATGTGTGGGGTGTGTGTGTGTGTGTGTGTGTGTGTGTGTGTGTGTGTGTGTATGAGAGAGAGTGCATGTGTGTATATGTGTATGTGTGTGCATGTTTCAGTACATTTTACAAGCAAAATACAAAAATATATGTATACTTCAAAATTACTCCAAAAGCATGACCAAAAGCAACTTATGGAAGAAAGAGTTTATTTGGGCTAACAGGACCAGAAGGATAAGAGCCCATCATAGTGAGAGGCGTAAGAATAAGTGGGGGGCACAGTTGCTGAAGCTAAGAGCTCACATCTTGACCCACAAGCACAAAGCAGAGAGAGAAAACTGGATGAGTCAGGAGGATTTTAACGTTCAGAGTATGTAGTCACATACACCAAGGCTGCATCACTTAAGCCTTCCCAAACAGTGCCAAAAACTGGGGACCATGTGTTTAAATGCTTAAGGCTATGGAGTACAGTTCTCATTCAAACCACCACAAATTTAAATGGTATTGCTTCTTCCTAGTTTCTTGGATCTTCCCACTCCGTGTGTGTGTGTGTGTGTGTGTGTGTGTGTGTGTGTGTGTGTGTGTGTGTATCTGCACATTTACACATACAGAGGCCTGCACTCATATGTACTCTTTCTCTTTCACACACATTCAGAGAGAAGGAGGAAAGAAGGGAGAGGGAGAGAAAGAGAATGCACATGTGTGTGTGCGCGCACGCACACACACACACACACACACACACACACACAAATACAGGAAGCAGAGAACACCAATGATGATTTCTTGGGAAAGGTGGCATTTAATCTGACATTCAGGGAATGGTTAGAACTGTGTGCAATTTTCCTGCCTTTCAAATTCCTCTTTGTGTTGCTGTCAGATTGTTTATGTCGTTCACAACAGTCCAGCCAGGGAAATGGGTAGGTGACAATTCTGGCATGTTCTGAGAGCCAGAGAGCACAAGTGAGCACAAGTGAGGCTATCATTCAGAAAAGAACGTGCTGTTGCTATCTCCCTTTGTTTGGAAAACGCAATCGTCATGAACCTTTGCACCGCAGCTTTATCGGGTTTGTGGCACAGTGAACGGGAGAACACGGCTTTCTAGCATTCCTGGCTGAGAGCCATAACGAGGGGAAGCATGTGTGCTCCAGATGACAGTGGTGTGCAGAGCTTTGTTTTCAAATCAGAGGAATGTGTTAACACATTTCTCGGTACCATGTCATGGGATGTCAGTTCCTTGCCCCCAGGGTTAACCTTCTGCATAGTGCATATTCTCTGTCTCTCTGTCTCTGTCTCTGTCTCTGTCTCTCTCTCTTTCTCTCTTTCTCTGTGTGTCTATCCCGGGGTGTTCTCCACTATTGCTCTCCACTCTATTACCTGGAAATAGAATCTCTCACTGAACCTGAAGCTTGTCGTTGGGTTAGGCTGGCCAGTGGCGATCAACCTTGTGGCAGTTTGAACAGGAAATTTCCCCCACTGATTCATTTGTCTGAGCACACAGTGTTCAGTGGTGCAGTGTGGGGAAGTTGTAGAACCTTAGGAGATGGGGCCTTGAGAGAAGTCTGTCACTGGGGGAAGGCTTTTATAGCTTTGCCCGCCTCCTGTTCTCACCCTGCTTCCTGTATGTGGATGAACATGTGACCAACCAGCTTCCTGTTCCAGCTGCCATGCTTTCGCTGTCTGTAGCCATACCTTCTCTCCACGATGGACTCTCTCCCTCTGGAACCATACGCCAAAACAAACCCTGTCTTCCCCAAGTCACTGCTGTCAGGGTATTCTATCACAGCAAAGGAAAAGAATTTAAAACTGGCTGTCTCTGCTCCCCAGTGCATTCTGTCTATGCCTGGATGTTTATGTGGATGCTGTGGATTTGAACTCAGGTCCTCACCATTATGGAGAAGTTCTCTTACCCATTAGGATGGGAGCATTGGCCTAGAACCATGAAAAAGATGATCCCGAATGTGCCAGAGGTTACTATGCATAGCCAAGGGAAAAGCCAAGGACAGGGAAATAAAGTTGCTATTGAGCCTAGCGATATCCTTGGAACCTTGAATCAAGCTATAACCTAAACTCTATCCTATCCAGAGTCTTGAAAGTTATAGGCCCAAATAAACATCCTTTTATAGCTTGACCAAGTAGAAGGGTTTTTCCACAATGTTCACCAAGCATAGGGTTCTGAATAAAAGCAATAATGACATTTCCAGTCATTAGCTGCCTTGAAAAGCACTGAGCACCCCATGACTCAGGGTCTTCAAGTAGAGCATAAACATCCCTGACAGGCTGGAGAAAGCTTTTACTTGGACACAGAAGCGATTTGGGGGGTTTGGGAAGCAAAACTACACAAATTAAACCCAGTCAACCCACTATGTTGATTGACTGACAGTGTCATGAATTGTGGAGGCTAGCACAGTGGTCCAGCAGTTAAGAGAACACACTGCTCTTGCAGAAGACCCAAGTTCAGTTCCCATCTCCCACATTGAGGGGCTCATAACCACCCATAACTCCAACTCCAAGGGAACCAACACCCTCTTCTGGCCTCTTTAGGCAACTGCATGCATGTTCACTTACCTATGCACAGGCATATGTGCAGATACATAACTAAAAATAAATTTTAAAAAACAAATCGCTACAAAACAACAACAACAACAACAACAACAACTCACAGACTTACTGACCAGGCATCTAGGTGAAAGTGTTTCCCATTTTGGTCTTCTGCTCCACAGTGCCCTCCCTGCTTGTCGCTAACCATTGCTATCTCATTGTCACACACTAGTCACCTCCCTACTTTCTAGAGTTGGGACTGCCGAGAGTAATTGAAAGCTTTTCTTCCCAGGATGCGTAAACTGTGTCAGCCTCTGTCTGAATCATGGGATTGACAGAAGAATCATCAAATACAGCATTCATACAGGGACATCTCCCCCCACTCCAAAAGATGCTGTCACTGAAGAGGACCCAGCAAGCCCAGGGCTGCAAGAAGAAGGCTCCACTGTTTCCTGAGTACCGAAATAACAACTTTAAATGATGCCTTTCCTTTCACATAAGGTTGATGATTACCTCCACAGCAGGAACCTCAGATGTATTATCCACGGGTTCACAGATCTCCCAAAGAGAGGATCCAGCAGGCATGTAACACTAATATCTAACACTAATTTTTTTTCAGAGATAGCATGCTTTAAAAGGGGGACTAAGGCAGCTTGAAATACAAGATGTCCACCTTTTCTTTTAATATTTTTAATTAAAAAAATTTTAAGGGGGCTGGAGAGATGGCTCAGTGGTAAAGAGTACTGGCTGCTCTTCCAGAGGACCTGGGTTCAATTTCCAGCACCCACATGGCAGCTCACATTTGTCTGTAACTCTAGTTCCAGTGGATCTGATCCCCCACAGACATGCATACAGTCAAAACACCAATGCACATAAAATAAAAATAAATCATTAAAAAATTTAAATTGGGTGTATAGGAATGTATGCCATGTGTGTATGGGTGCTCTAGAGGTTATAGGATCCCCTGGGGCTGAATTTACAGGTGGTTGTAGGCTGTCCAATGTGGGTTCTGAGAACTGAACTCTAGTCCTCTGAAAGAGCAGTACTAGCTCTTTATTTTTTTAATCAAAAAGTGTTTACTAATTTTATGTATGTGGGTATTTGCTGCATGTACATCTGTGCACCACATGTGTGCTTAGTGGTGAGGAGTTCAGAAGAAACTACTTGGACTGGAGCTATAGATGGTTGTGAGTAGTCATATGGGTGCTGGGAATCAAACCTGGGGTCTTTTGTGAGAGCAGCCAATGCTCTTAACTACTGAACCATCTCTCCAGCTCCTGGTGTCCATCTCTTTGTAAATGGGAATAATTTATAAATAAATCGTCTATGAATAGTAAAGAATACAAGATTCAGTTGTAGGAGAGACATTCACCATGCATACTAAAAATGCTTTTGGGTGTGGTTGGCTGCAAAATTATAGATCAGAGTCAAGTCTCCATTAAAGCTGGATGGAAGGACCCAAGCTACACTTCTCACATTCGGAAGGTATTAGTTACTTCTTTTTTTTTCTTTTTGATGCTGGGACAAAATATCTGACAAAGGCAATGTATGGAACAAAGGTTTTATTCTGGCTCAGTCTAACATGAGAGTACAGTCTAACATGGCAAGAATATCATAGCAACAGAGATACGAGGCAGTTGCTCACATCGCATCCCATCAGGAAGCAGAGAGAGATGGATGCTGGTGCTTAGCACACCTTCTCCTTGTTATTCAGTCCAGGCCCCCAGACAGTGAGATGGTGCTGCCCACAGTCAGGGTGGGTCTCCCCTCCTCAGTAAACCCAATCATGAAACTTCCTCACAGATGAGCCCAGCCCAGAGGCTTATCTCCTTGATGATTGCAGATCCTGCTAAGTTGACAATCAATTTTAGCAGTCATAGAAGAAAAGCTCATAATACCTTGCTCAGAGAAAACTGCACAGATGAAAGACAGGGAGGCTGAAGACAAGAGCTCTCTCTCCATTGTGGGGCTGAGGAAGAAAAGCTTCTCATCAGGAGGAAGTCTCAGATAGGTCAGCAGGAAAAGAATAAAAAGGAGAGAGACTCACTGAAGGCTGGAGTACATAATTGATCCAGTCTCTGAGTTTTGCTTATTAAAAGCAAATTCTCACTGGCAAGCTGTGATACCTCGTCAGTCTGCTCTAGCAGCTCACTTTCTTTCAATTATCTGTGTACATAAAATGTGACAGGGGATGCCTTTCCTTGAGTTTATTTTTTCAGAACTGATGCACTTCCTCCATCGGGCTGCAGAGGTGTGAAATGGTTTCCTTGCCAAAAGGCCAGTGTTTCTGGATTAAAGTGAGCACAGAAACTATGTGTATATGTCTGTCTGCCCATCTGTCTGTCTGTCTGTATCCCATTTTCTGAGAGTTTTCTTCTCACATGAACTGATGGACAGTGACAGTTTTGTGAGACCCATTGGAAGAAGAAGATGGAGGAGAAGCATGGGATGGGCACCAGTTAAAATCTCATCTCATTGGCTCTGAACCCCAGACTCACCCCAGCCCTGAGAAGGTACTGCACAGCTCACAGATGGGCAGCCAGCCAAGAGCCTGTCCCTTCCTGCTAATTCTTTCATGAGAAAATGGAAGATTAGGGGAGGAATGAAAAGCAGGAAGCACAGGGCTATTCTGTCTTTCACACCCCCATTTAATTAGACCTGATGTTCAAATAAATACCCCAGGTCATGGCAGCAAGCTAAGGAGCAGGCAAGTAGCATAGGCTTTGAACTTGAGCAACACCTTCACTAGATGGCATTGCAAGAGTCACACACAGGAACCATCATGACCAGTGGAGAAGAGAGGATAGAGGGAGCAGTAGAGAACATACCAAGGTCCTGAGATTCCTTCAATGTCTTGCCTCCAATTAAACACATTGCATGTCCCCCTCATTCAAGCAGCATTCAACCTTGAGCATGACCCTGACACACTAAGTTTACAGATGTGTATGGCATGCACCCCCTGCACTGCACCAGGTTCTGCTCTGAGCAGCAGGCTGGGAAGAGGAACATGGAGATGTTTTCATTGCCCTAAGTCACATTCAGGTCACAGGGGGTGGGTCCTAATGCAATCTAACTGGTATTCTCATAAGAACAGCAACCTTGGATGCCCAAAGCCACATTCACCAGAGGACAGTCATGTGAGGAGCTGCAGGAAGATGGTCATATGCAAGCCAAGGGGAGGCCTTGAGGGACATCAACCCGATAGGCACCTTGACCTTGCAGCTCTGCTCTTCATGACTATCAGAGAATGAATTCCATGGTGTAAGGCAGTCAGCCAGCATCTGGTGTTGCCTTAGTCACTGCTTTATTGCTGTGAAGAGACATCATGACCAAGGCAGCTATTGTAAGAGAAAGCATTTAATTAGGGGCCTGCTTATAATTTCAGAGGTTTAGTCCATTATCATCATGGCAGGGAGCATGGCGGCATGCAGGCAGGTGCTGGAGCAATAGCTGAGAGCTACATCCTGATCCATAGACAAAGAGAGAGACTCTGGGCCTGGCATGGGCTTTTGGAACCTCAAAGTCCACCCCCAGTGACACACCTCATCCAACAAGGTCACACCTAATCCTTCTAAATAGTGCCACCACTCCCTGGTGACCAAGCATTCAAATCTATGAGCCTATGGGGACCATTGTTATTCAACTGTCATTTATTCTCCTGCCTTTTGTCCTGAAACTGGGAACTGGGGGACTTGCTGATCTCATTTTCCCACTTTGGGCTGACCATAGAGAGACCCTGGAGTCCACTGAATGGCGCCACAGGCAGAAGGGCAAAGTCAGCCTCTTAGTGCCTCATCCCCAACAAGTCACCTTGCCATCCGGTGTGCCAAAGGGAGGCACCAGCCCTCCACTGTCACAGGCTGCCTGATCAGCTGCATCATGGAGCACTACACAAATCCTAGACGCCTCTGTCCCAGCTCTACATTGCCATTCAGCCTCCTAGGTTCTAATTAAAAGCTGTGCACTTTGGGAGAAATTGCCTTGCCTTTCTAATCTTCCTGGTTTTAGTTCATTGTTTTGCTTGTTGTTTTGTTTTGTTGTTGTTTGTTGGTGGCAGTATTTGAACTTTTAAGAGAAGAATATACTGTCTTAGGGTTTCTGTTGCCGTGAAGAGACACCATGACCATGGCAACCCTTCTAAAGGAAAACCTTTCATTGGGGGTGGCTTACAGTTTCAGAGGTTTAGTCCATTATCATCAAGGCAGGAAGCATGGTGGCATGCAGGCAGATATGATGATGAAGAGGAGCTGAGAGTTCTACATCTTGTTCCACAGGCAGCAGAAGAGACTGTGTACTACTGGTCATAGCTTGAGCACATATGTGACCTCAAAGCCCACCCCCACAGTGACACACTTCCTCCAACAAGGCCACACCTTCTCCAACAAGGTTACACCTCCTAATAGTGCCACTCCCTATGGGGGCCATTTTCTTTCAAACCATCACATGTACTGATGCTGAACAACTGATGATTGTCAGGTTCACAAGAGACTTCAGGTAAAAACACAGGACCCTGTACGAAATAAGAAAGGTCCTGCTTTTGCTGCCACACTTTCCTCCTAAGAAGTCCTGGCCTCACCATGGTTCTGCACACATATAACCCACACAGCAGAGGTCAAAGTTGCTGAGACAGATTCAGATCACACTAGTGAGCAGGTGAGAGAGCCCCCTCCCACCCATATTTGAATGATTAGCTCCTGAGGGTCTGTAGAGTGCATCTTAAAAGTTCTTATAAATAAAATCAAACCCGAGACAGGTATTGGGGTGAACTGGAGGAACAGAGAACCAGAACAAGCCACAGCTTCCTCACCTGGCCAATTCCTCAGGTGATCCTGTTTCCTCACACTGGATGCCTCTCAGCTGAACTGTGCTGATCAAAACCTAAAAGCTTAACCAGCCAAATGCTTAACCAGCCAAATGCTTCTAGTTTCTGGTCTTCACACTTTATATACCTTTATGCTTTCTACCACCACTCCCTGGGATTAAAGGCTGGCTTTCTGGGATTAAAGGTGTGAGTCACCATGCCTGGCCATTTCCATTGTGGCCTTGAACTCACAGAGAAGCAGAGGATTTCTACCTCTGAAGTGCTAGGATTGAAGGTGTGAGTGCCACCATTTTCTAGTCTTTGTATCTAGTGGCTGTTCTGTCTCTGACCCCAGATAATTTTATTAGGGTACACAATATTTTGGGGAGCACAATACCACCACAAGGGTCACTGAAGCCAATGGGGTGAGATTCAACACAGTCATGTCTCCAGCCTTACCCACTCAGGCTCCTGACACACCTGTCACTCTATGCCACCCCCCAACCAAACCATCCCATCTGCCCACCAGATAGCAGTGGTTCTTAACAGAGATGTCTCACTCCCTCTGCCCACTTCCTACGCCTGCTTCACCAGTCAGCACAGAACATGTGACTTGTAGAAATTTGTTCACTCCCTTCTCTGGAGCACAGAGGTCCAAAGATATATGTTGACACTCCAAAGGCCCCAGCAACATCTCCACCTCCTACAGCTTTTGGGGACAGGCTGCATTCCCCAATCCTGCTGTGTCTTTATGGGGTATTCCTCATGGTTGCTGTATCTTCCATTCTGTTCCCATGCATAGAGGTAAGTTTTATCTGCAAGACCCCAATGACTTCACCTTGAGATCTTTGACTGAATTACATCTACAACAACCCTTTTATTAAAAAAATTATTGTGTATGTGAATGTGTGTTTGTGTGTATGCATGTGTATGTATCACACACATGTGTAGGTTCATGTGTATAAAGGGTGCATGTGTGCATAGAGGCCAGAAGTGAGTCTCAGGTTTCATTTCTCAGGAGCCAGTCACCTTGGTTTTTGAAACAAAGTCTCTTGCTGGGACTCAAGGCTCCTTGATTAGGCTAGGCTGGTTCACCAGTGAATCTGAGCAATCTGCCTGTCTGGCTATCTCCATTGTTTGGATTGTGAATATGTGCCACTATATCCAGTTTTATTATGTACATTCTGGGATCACACTCCAGTCCTCATGGTCCTCGGGTTATAGACTGAGCTTTCTCCTCAGAAGTCCCCTTCACATGGACACGTCTTTGAGGACCATGACACACCCTACTGCCAGACATTTGGGGCCATATCAGACAATTTTGATTGTCATAGTGTGGTGGGGAAAGAGAATAGTGTTGCTGACATCTAGGGGCAGCTAGAGAACATCTCTGCACTGAAGCTTTGGCACCTGCTGTCCCCTCCTCCTGGATGATGTCCCCTCCAGTGATGAACTGGCCTTGTCATTGAGGCCATCCCCTGTCACCCTTACTGCTTTCCATGCACCATCAGAATTTCCTGTTGAATTTCCTTCGGAGCATGCATCTTAATAGTAACCTCTGGGACAGGAGAGGTAGTTCAGTGATTTAAGAGCAAAGGATACTTTTCCAAAGGATCTGGGTTCAATTCCCAGCACCCACAAGGAGGCTCACAACCATCTTTAACTTCAGTCTCAGGAGACCTGAGGCCCTCTTCTGGCTTCATTTGGGTACCAGGTATATACACAGAGCCCTGACACACATGCAGACAGAATACCCATACACAGCAAATAATATTTTAAAAATAGACTTAAGAGATAGTAATGTTCTGACTTACTCAGCTAGAGGTCTGGTGTGCCCACCTCCACCATCACTGTGCTGACCACATGCTCCATGCGCACGGGACTTCATTTCTTTCCAAACCTGACCTCCACACAGTACCCGCAATGCCACCCAAGCACTCACTGAGTGAAAGAGTGAGCAAATGACTGTGCAAGAAGTGATTGGCACCCAGAAGCTCCTCCCATCAACCACTCCCTCAACTTATCAACATGCCAGCGCCCTTGCAGGGGCTGATGGGAGTCCTGGAAAACACAGGCCATGGATGGATAGAGCGAGATATCTCCCCAATCAAGACTTTAAGCAGAAAGAAACGGCTCTAGCTTCTTCCCTTAGCAAGCTAAGCCTGCAGGGTTAAAGGGTTTCTCCTGTGTCCATTTTGTACTGGGGATTTGGGGAAGCATCTATTTGCCGTGGATACTCAAAGCTCTGTCCACGGCTTCTACAAGCTTGGGTTTTAAGGGGTGAGACCGAATATGGAATGTTCGGTCACGTACAAGGTTTAGCAAGACTAGAAAGAGCAAGCCCCTAGACAGAGAAGGAGACACAGGGAAGGGGTTACCACAGAAGATCTTGTGGCCTTGACCTAGGGTTATACTGATAGGAGGCCTAGTACCAGGGAAGAGTTCATAAGATACCAGCACAGGGGTACAGCCCCTGAGAGAGGAAGAAAGAAGTCAGGTCAATGGAGGCAGGTGCAGTGGAGGCCAGGAGAGTCAGAGTGGGTGGGCTTAGCATCGCACACAGCCTTAACCACAGGCCTGAGGAGACTGAGCTGAAGGCTCTAGAGCAGAGATAAAGGCAGTAGACCTGGTCACTGGCCACTGCAACAATCCAGGCATGGAAACCAGAGCTTCCTCCTCTTTTCCCAAGGAGAACCTAGCCCCCTTTTTTTCTTCCCCCATGCCTCTTCTAAGTGTTTAAGATGTTCACTTATGGGTTTATTTGAACACCCACACATAGGCCGATTCTTTTCTGTGCTACAAAACATCCATCTCCATCAGGGAAGACCCAGTGAAACAGGAAGGGAAAAGGGGAACTGACAACATTGTGGATGGGGTCAATGAGGCAGCCACGGACTGGAGACAACCTCCTCCTCACAGCCTGGACTTTGCACTGCTTGACTCATTTAAAATCTGAGACCTTCCTATGCCCCTAAGGTGGCTTTGAACTCAGAATGTGCCTCTGTGTGTGTCACTGGACACATTTGTAAAGGAGTGGGGCAGAGCCCCCCCCCCCCCCCCCGCAGGAACAAACCAATGAGAGCAGCCATGTCATTGTCTTTAAGGAGAGACTCTGAACACTGAGCAGTGGCATTAACACAGGGATGGATATTCTAGACTATCCAGTTTGACCTACAGCCCACAATCCCAAGTAATTTTCCTAGACTGTAAAGCCCTCTGAAGACCACCCATTCCCTAACCACCCCTCCAAATAGTCTTACTCATAAAAGCTCTCCAGCTCAGGCTGTAAAGTGCTTGCTTGAGTTGGAGAGTTGGAGTTCCAGAACCCACATAAAAAATCACATTGTGGAGTGTCCATATGACTGCATGGGAGATAGGTCCCTGGGGCTTGCTGGCCAGCTAGCCTAACCTAATTAGGTTAGTCAATGGGAGACCCTGTCTCAAAATAAGGTAGATGTGTTATCAAAGGTCTCACAGGAAGGCCTCAGGGTTTGGATGTTTTTAAAGGCATTTATTAGGCACAGTGATTGGAAACCTGGATTCTGGATCCAGAGCAGCTGCGTTGACTCCCTGTTGCTCTCATTTCATGGCTCTGCTTGCGGACTCTTCGCTCTTGGTGATCTCTATGGCTGGTCCCCCTCCCGGAAACAGAGCCCCATGTTCTGTCCAAGCAGTTTCTGGGCAAGCACTGCTGGGTGCCCAGACTTCACTCACCATGGCGACTGGTTAGCTGAGCACACACAAGGATTCAAGAGGAGCTGCACATCTGCTGCCAGTCAGCCATTTTCTGAGCATGTCCACATGAATGCTACTAAATCCACACTCCTGCACATCAGACCATATCCCCAGGATCATATCGCTCAGGATCCTTTGATGAAGTAGTGGGAGCGAGTGAGGTCTGAGGGTTTCTCCTGCCCCATCTTTTGGTTCTACTTCTCCTGGGTCAGGTACCATTCTCAGCCAGCTCTTGCCTCGTGGTAAGAAGGTGGCTGCCACAGCTTCGAAGCAAATATCCTCAGAGATTGTGATCTACTTGTGGTGGGTTGAATGAGAATGGTCCCTACAGGCTCATATATTTGAATGCTTCGCCCCTAACAGGTAGGACTGTTTGGGGAAGGATGAGGAGGTGTGATTTTGCTGGGGAGGTAGGTTTTAAGGTTTCAAAAGCCCATGCCAGACCCAATCTCCCTCCGCCTCTAACTTGTAATAATATGTAAACTCGCAGCTACTGCCCCAGAGTCCTCATGACTGTCTGCCTGCCTCCATGCTCCCTGCCATGATCATGATCATGGACTTATCCGCTAAAACTGTAAGCCATCTCCCAATTAAATTCCTTTTTTAATAAGTTGTCTTGGTCATAGTGTCTGTTCAAAGCGATAGAAAAGTAACTAAGATACTACTGATGGTGGACACATCTCCAAAATGTCCATTTGAGTCCTGCTCTAGTTTTAGTTTATTGCTATAATAAAACACACTGACCAGGCAGCTTAGGGATGCCAAGGGGTTTGTTCAGCTTTAGAATCCCAGGGCAAAGTCAACCACTTCGGGAAGTTAAGGCTAGAATTCAAGGTGGGAAGCTAAAGGCAGGTCTGCTTGTTATTCCACACAGCAATATCTCTGATCAGAGGTAATTCACTGCTAAACAAATATGGAAGAGACTGTGGATGGTGCTGCTTTGCTGGCTAGAAGGCAGGCTTCCACACAAGCTAGCTTTCTTGTCCGGCTTTAGAGCCATCTGCTTAGGGAATGGTGCCATTCACAGTGGACTGGGCCCATATACATCAGTTAGCAATCAAGACAATCCCCCATAGACATGACCACTGGCCAATCTGATCTAGGCAATCCCTCAACTGAGATTCTCTTTGCAGACAATTCTAGGTTGTCTAGTTGACAACAGACTAACAGGGGCAGGTCTCTACCAGTCTCTTTGTATCTTAATCACTATGGTAGAGGACTTTGATGCTACAGTTAGTGAGGGCCACAGTCAAATTCCTTCCAAGTCATGGGACCCCCTCCCAGAGCACGAGGGCTGAGAGTGGGAGGCAGCAAGATCAGACAGCATTGGTAACAGCAGGGCTGCCAATGGCTGGAAACAGGACTTCCTACTATCTAGAGAACGAAGCCACCAAGTCGTATTTGGACACCAAATGTGTTCGCAGCTAGTCAACATTAGGACAAGGGTTGGGAAAGGAGGCTCAATGAGGAAGGGCAGGCATCTAGCACCTACTGCTTGACCTAACCTTCAGGTACCATGGAGTCCAAGCTCCACAGCAAAACTTTACCTGTGATAGCAAATCGCCTGGACTTAAGCTGTGTCTACCCTCTTTCATAGTTTGGGGAGCATGAACATACTATCCACATATGTGTTTCCATCTCTGAGATGAGCATCCTCCTCTTTCCACTGAGCGAGGCTGCTATGAAGATTAAATCACACCAGACACACAAGGCACTCAGAAGAGTACCCAAAATACAGCCGAGAGTCATTCCGTGTTGACAATGATTACTGTGCCTGTTATGATGAGCAAGGGACCAATAACCACTGCAGCAGGGCACTATGTCTTCTGACATGTGACAGATATGTGCAATGTTATTTGGCCTGAGAGTCCCTTCTCCCTCCCTGAGGGAGTGTCATCCTCGAGTGTCAGCCATCAAGTCATTTAGAGCTGCACTTCCCAGCACGTCCCAGGCTAAGCTGGACCCCACCTGCTGAAGTGTTAATATATCTAAGCGGTAGACAGTCCTGGCCTTTGCCTGCCTCTGGTTAATAAAGAGCTGGTGAGTTATGGGGGTCAAAGAAGAGCAGAACAGAAGATGGAAAAACATCTGCCCCCAAAGACAATGGCCTGGAGATTGCAGAGGTGCCCCAACATCTGTACCAGTTTTAGAAGCCCCGATGGCAACGTGGTGACACCCACATCTGAAAGCCGCTGCAGAGTTTTGCTGAACCTTTGTTCCATCCATGAACTATCATAGCAGGGGAAAATAATAGCCCTAGCATGGTAAACTCCAAGTTCTTATGTGTCTCCAGTTCCTGTGGACGCCACAGAAGCCCAGATCTGCAGACTAGGGAAACGGCTTTGGCCGTAATAAGCTTGCCATGCACCAATCCCCAGCAGCCACATAAAAGCCAGTCATGGTGGCATGTGCTCATAATCCCACTGCAGAGCAGATGGAGGTGGATGGACCTTGTGGGCTTGCTGGACCGCTAGCCTAATCTAATTGGTGGTCCACTGGTTCCCTGTCTCAAAAAAACAAAGTAGACAGTACTTGAATAATGACAGCTAAGGCTGACCTCTGACCTCCATCTGCACATGCACAATACCCATCTACACACACACACACACACACACACACACACACACACACACACACACACACACACACACGGTGTGGGCAGAGGGGAGACTGGGACCCAGCATCTGCGGGCTTCTGTTCTACAGTGAGACAGTCGGTATTTCTGGGCTGAGCCTATGACAAAATAAAAGTCCAGGGCTGAGAGCACATCCCAGACCCCTGCAGTGAGGGGGAGGAGTCTGCTTCCACCTCTGAGCCAAGCTGCCCCTTCATCATGATGGACCAGAAGTGCCCGCAGTGGAAAAAAAAAATACAAGCAACATAGGGTTAAAGTTGAGTAGTTTCTGGGTAACTGTCTTTCCAGGAGCGGGTCCCTGGAAAAGATGGCGAGCTCTGAACTTAGCAAAGCGTGATTTTGGCAAGTGTGGACTTGCCAAGGCTACCCCGCTGAGGGTCCCTCACTGATTATCTGGGCATATCTGAAACCAACTGTTTTCCTGACAACTCGAGGAGGAAAGCCAGGAGACCAATCTGTTGCCCTCTTCCCAAAACCTTTGCAGTTTTGAGTTGAATTCCAGGTCAGGCATTTGATCGGCTTACAAATAACTCAATTCCGCGGAAACACTCCCAGCTCCGATCCCGATCATTTTCTGTAATTCTCCAGGTCCCACTGGACCCCATGCTGTGCACAGCTTTTCCCATCTGTGAAATGAAGGGAACCATGCAGATGAAATCTGAGGTAAATCTGTATCCATTATCCTCATGCATGTCCTGGTTCCGAGAAGTAGACAACCATTGTTCTCAGAACACAAGGCAACACTCATCGGGGCGGCTGTTTACACTGACCATACTCCATGCTGTCTTCAGATCGACAAATCAATTTCATGGGAGGGCGGGCAAGATGCCTCCGTGGGCAAAAGCCCTTCCTGTGCAAGCCTGATGATCTGAGTTTGATGACTCCTTGGAAGCTGAGAACTGACTGGCAAGCTGTAAATTTGTCCTCTGATCTATTTGAAAAAACACTGTGTTGTGTGGGGAGGCTGGGGAGGTGGCTCTGTTGGCAAAGTCCTTGCTAAACAAGCCTGAGGGTGTGATTTGGAGCCCCAGGATCTACATAAAAAAGTCTCTGTGGTGTCACATGCTCCTAATCCCAGTGCAGGAAAGGTGGGCACAGGAGGGTCTGTGGGACTCTGTGGTCAGCTAGCCTAGTCTCATCAGAGAGCTTCGAGCCATGAGAGATACCTGGGCAGGTGCAGGGGGCATGACTCCTCTGATACAGTGCTTGCCCGAAGCCCTGGATTCCATCTTCAGCACCACAGAAGCTGAGTGTGGTACTGAGCACCTGTGAGCCAGCACTTGAGAGGTGGGGGCAGAAGGATCAGGATGAGAGTTGGTGGCCAGTCTCTCAAAACATAACAAAATTTTTCTTAGATGGCACCTGAGGAATGACACCCAAGACTGACCTTAGGCCTACACACACACACACACACACACACACACACACACACACACACACACACACCACAAAATAAAATAAAATAATAAAACAAAAAACCCTGAGAGGCCTCAGCACCTCTAACAGATTTGTTTCTCACAGTTATAAAAACTAAACAGCATTTTATAAGCATCTAGCTTTTGGTAGGAAGGAAGACCTGTTGTTTTTTTTTAGCTGACCTTGGTTTTCCACCCTGGGAAACTGCAGAGGAGAATGTAGCTGCCTGGAACTTATCCTCTCGAGCTATGTTTCCCATGGTGACCTGGCCTCATGTCCCCTGGTCCCTGGGGTCAGGTTCAAAAATGAACTGGAGAGTGGGCAATATAACACCAATGACAACTTCATGAGTATAAATCTCTGCAATATCAGAGTGCCCACCACTGAGTGATTATGAGTGCCCACCATCTGGCCACAGGACCAGGACTCATCCATTGCTCTTCCGTTCTCATTTGAGCATGTCCCAGGTGCCAGCCAGGGACCATTGACCTACCCATAGTAAGAGCTCCTTATAGAGTGAGAAGCATGCTACGGTCATGGTCAGTCTTACTTGTAAGAACAGGAAGTGGATCTGAGAGCTTGAGTGACCTGACTAAGTGGACTCATTTTAAGTATTAAGGAGACAGAAGGTGGACTCAGGCCTGTCTTCTGTCTATCAGAAGGAGGAGGTCTATCTCTCTTCTTCACTCCCTGATTTCTTAGACAAGAGCTGCTGAGCCTCCTTCACATAATTGTGGTACTATGGATTCAACTGTGTTCTGTCCCCCATTCATATCCTGAAGTCACCCTGCCTGCCCCGCAATGCACTGGAATTTGGAGATGCAGCTTTAAGTGGGTAATTAGGGACGGTTATACAAGGCCCTAAAGGTGGGGCCCCCTCAGGAAGGGATTAGTGACTATAAAAGAGAGGGAAGGAAAGGAGGAAGGAAAGAGAGAGAGAGATTTGATGTACAGTATCCCTCACTTTCCTCATTACTGTGATACCTGATAAGAAGGGACTTAATGTTCATTTTGCTCACAGTTTGAGATTACAGTCCATCATGGAGGAGTATGAGGCAGCTGGTCACATGGCATCCATCGTCAGGAAGCAGAGAGAGATGAATGCCAGGGCCCAGCTCACTTCCTCCCTTTTATTTCACTGCAGGACCTCCTCCCATGGAATAGTGCCACCCACATTCAGGGCATGTCTTCCTTCCTCCCCTGGTCAAACCTCACTGGGAATGACCTCATAAGCACACCCAGAAGTTTATTCCCATGATTATTCTAAATCTGGTCAGGTTGATCATCAAGATTAGCTATCACACGCAGTTAGAAGGTACTCTGCACTAATCAGGAAGAGGGTCACCATTGGCTGGACCCACCAAAGCTTTGACATTGGATTCTCAGCCTCTGAAGCCATGAGTGATTAAATGCCTATCTATGATCTAAGCTGCCCAGCCTGTATGTTTTGCTATGACACTAGACCAAAGGCATCATAGAGGAATTCAGGAGGACCAGCTAAAGACGGAATTGATACACAAACAACCTGCATTCTAGGCTCAGAGCCAAGGAAGCTGTTCTGCCTCTCTGGTTCATGGTCATCTACAAATAGGAACAGGGTAGGGGTATAAAATTGGAAAGAAAAAAAAAAAGAGGCTGGAATATGTTTCCCTGTAGCTCGTGAGAGTGAAGATATAAAGCACCTGACATTTTCCAGTGTGCAGTAAACTCTTGATAAATGTTAGATCAAAAAAGATGCTGATTCTGGGTCTGGCCCAACAGTCATCACTTTGAGGAAGCAGGGCTTGGTAAGTTCTCATTCATCCATTTTACAGCCTGAGGTCTGCAAAGAGCCCTGGGGACCCATTCCTGCCATGAGTGGTAGAGTAGAAAATGCAGATGCTAGGGTGAGGAGAGGAGAGGGTTCAGGAGACACAAGACAGTGACATCAGAAACATGGTGGCGGATATGGGTAATTCTGGACCAGTGGGATGAGGGCTTCCAGAGAGCTCTAGGCAGGAAGGGAGGAAGTGGCTTCAGATGCCTACCTACTGTCCTGTGCAATACTAGGAACCCCCTAGGCTTTGACCTGCTCCTGCGGGATAAAAGGCAACCACAGGGAGGAGCCAAGCCCTGCAGAAGCAAGCTGAGCATCCTATCCTGCTAGCAGCTGAGACAGGGTAAATTTCCCTGCTCTGTGGGATGTCCCATGTGACAAACTGTAGGTTGCTTGGGTTCTAAGGGCTCTTCCCGGAGTCAAGGTGCAGCCTGCAGAGCCAGACCAGGCTGGGGCACGGAGCTTCAAAGAGGCAGAAGCCCAGCTCTTTCTGTATTGGTGTAGGCACTGCACTGAGGACTGGCTGAGTGGCAAGGGAAGAGCGCCCCTCTGTGGCTATACATCACACTCCATGCTCTCCTTGGGGCAGACACCTGACAAATGTCCCTTCCAAGCTCTCCTGCCAACAGTCATCCCGCTGTTTTCTTTGCTCTGTTGTTAATGTGTTCTCTACCCTGAGAGCCCGTCCATTAGTAATCCTGTTAAGATTCCCCTATAGTCCTTATGGAACCAGAAGGGACACCAAGGTCAAGAAAGGGTGGTGTTCTTCCAAGGTCACAGCTCTAGAGAGAAAGGGCCAGCCCCCTCTGATAGGTCTGTCCTCAGTAGCAGACCAGAGAGGGAGGGAAAAGAAAGACAAGCCTTAGGAGACAGCACAGAGGCCAGGATACTTCAGGATGCACAATGGAATAAGCAGAAATCATCAGCAAAATGATTCCTCTTTCGTGTCTGCATCTGGTCACCCTTGGTCTTCACCCTAGCCTTTCATTGCTTAGCTGTGCAATTCAGAGAAAGTGACTCAACCTCTCTGGGTGCCGATTTCCTAATCTATAACATGGGTGATCTATTTAAACAGCCGGGTTCTTCTCTGCACAGAGAGCCTGACAGACCAGACTCGAACATCACTCGCATGCATCGGAGGTCTAGCTGAGCCACTTCTGCCGTGCTCGAGACGAGCCTGTGAACATTCAGACAGACCTCGCAGGGCTCTGCCTCCTGTTATCCTGTATCTGTGTGTCACCGGGTAGACAGGGTGGGTGTTGCCGGGGAGCAGCTGTGTTGCTGGGAGCCTCAGCCACCCACAGGCAGTGATCACATGGCTTGGTGTCAGAAGAAAAGCAGAGCAGGGGGAGTGGGGTTAGAGATGGCTCCACTTGCTGCTCTTGCAGGGAACCCAAGTTTGGTTCCCAGCTCACATCAGATTGCTCACAGCTGCCTATAGACCCAGGTCCAGTAGATCCGATGCCCTTTTCTGGCCCCTGTAGGCACCTGCACATACATGGCACACACGGTACCTACACACACAAACACACACAAACAAGGGCAGGGGGCAGTTGGTGAGATGGCTTAGCACATAAAGGCACTTGCCACCAAGCCTGACAACTTGACTTTTGTCCCCAGGCTCTACACATGGGAGGAGAAAACCAACTCACACAAGTTGTCCTCTGACTTGTACGTGCACCCCCGACACACACGCGCACACACTAAATAAATACATTCAATTAAGAAACGAAAGAAACGATGAGAACAGAGACTTGAGGACAGAGAGGGGCATGCAGTTGAGGACAGAGAGGGGCATGCAGACGAGGACAAGACACGAACATGGCAGGGCATTGTCACTGGGGACAAACTCAGCCCCTTCCCACAGACAGCCAGCTCCTTTCACACAGGGAAGTCACCAATCTGCCTATAACCCTCAGATCAAAGAAGATTGTGGTTTCATTTAAGCTGAGCTCGATGTCTGCCCAATCCACCCTAAGTCCCTTCATTGGTTATACATGTTATTGAAAGAAAGAGGAAAAAAGTCAATAAGGTGTTATAAAATCCCAGCACCATCACAGAGTACATCTTGCTACATCCTTGGTGAACAGTCTCCGGAGACGGGGTTGCTGTGGTTTTCTGAGTTTGAGCCCACAGAGCACGGCTTGCAAATGCGTGCCTCTTAGATTCACAGCTAGAAGTGTGATCCTGCAGTCTCAGTGGCTCGTGGGACTTGTGCTCGGGGCTGGGCTGTACATGAGTGGCTCTGCATATCACCTGCCATCTCCTATCTGCGGGTTCATGAATATCTCCAGCTACCAGAGTCTTCTCTCTGGTGATCCATGCCCCCATGCTTGGCATCCAGCACGGAGCCAACAAGTGGGTGCAAGAGATCATAAACACTGTGTGAACAGAACAGGAGCCACTGCCTGGCTTCTTTCTCCTCAGCACAGATGGCTCAGGGCCCTTTGCATTGACTTGTCATAAATGAGTTGAAGGACCCAACTGAGGATATGGGGATGTCTCCTGTAGCAGACATGGTGGTAGCCGTCCAGAAACAAAAGATGCCCAATCTCATGGGCAATTGTCCTGGAATAGGGAAGGGGCAGGGGTAAAAACCAAGATGAATTTAAGGATCCTGGGACATGGTTCAAATGAAACTCTCTCTAGGGAGTGACTTCTGGAAGGGGAAATGATGTATTATGGTAGACATCTTGGCACAGTCTTTAGTCATCAAAGCTGGAGATATGGGGAGTGGAGGAAGATTGTGCCTTCCTACTGTGGTTGTTGCTCCAGCGCCCCCTTCAGGTTGATATTGGTACTGAGTGAATGAACTATTGGCAGAAGCTTTCTGTATTCCAGGTGTGTGCCAGGCTGTGGTCTAAGAATGACAAAGTCAAGGTCTTTCAATGACTCAATGGAAACAGGTGGGTGCTACCAAGCACCAGGCCTCAGTTTCCAACCCTGCACCCACAGGTGAGAGGAGAATGAAGCCACAACCCTCTCAGCAAATTTCCACTCCTGAAAGCAAGGTACCACATGTTGGAACTGAGATGATGTACATACTAAAGATAACTAAAGGTGAGCCAGAGACAGGGAGTACAGTTGCAGACCATCTGCCATGGCTGTCACTGTCTCTGATACTAGACATGTAGTACCTACTATTATCAACTTGACACAATCTAGAACTACATGGGAGTCTCAATGAGCAATTACTATATCGGGTTGGTCTGTGTCCCTATCTGTGGGGGATTGTCTTGCTTATGTTCATTGAGGTAGGAAGACCCACCCACTATGGGTGGCACCATTCCCTAGGCAGAGGGTCTCCGACTGCATAAGTATGAGATATAGCTAAGCATCAGCAAGCATGCTTGCATTCATTACTCTCTGCTCCCAACTGTGGATATAATGTGAGTAACCGCTTCAGGTTCCTGCCTTGACTTCCCTACAATGATGGGCTGGGACCTGGCATTGTGAGCCAGCTAAACTTTTTCCCTCCTAGGTTGCTTTTGTCTGGGTAGTGTTTCATAACAATACAGGGGGGGGGGGCTAAGGCAAGAACCTCAACACACACACTGAACTAGGAGTTAATTTTCTAGTGAGGAAATCTGGAAGGTCATAAATAGTTAAGAGTGTTTTTGACAAGCGGAGAAAGCAGAAAGGATAACCACCTTGGTGTGCCTGAAGGAGACTGAGCTTTGCAGTAAGATGACCTTGCGTCAGACATCCACAGAGCCTCTGAGCTTGGGGGTCATCAGGCTTGGAAGAATTCTGCCTGTTAGAATACAGGCAAAGGGCTAGGGCACCAGGTACTGGGGTCCAGAGTTGTCCAGATCTACTGCTCTGAGGGCAGAGACAGAGCTGGTGAGGGTTCCCAGGGGCTCTTGCAGAAGGTATTCCTACAGTCTGTAGCTAGAGGAGAGACAGCCCCCAGTGGAAACAAAGAAGGAACCCCTTGTTTTCCCCATCTCTTGCTGTGGCTCCTCAGTTCAGGGTGAGACCCAGGCTGCAGTAAAGTTCAGGTGTGCCCTTTGGCTGGGCATCTGGCCCCCTTTTTCCCAAGCATTCTGTCTCATATCTGACACACACAGCAGGTACTCAGTAGATGCCTGTAAGGTACATAGAGACTAATATATGTGCCCTTCACCTCCCTCAGTGTAGTGATATACTTTTCACTGAAGCCAGGGAGCAATCTGGACCATCAGCCTATGCCCTTTAGTATGCAACCATGTTAAAAGTTTCTAGAACCCTCATTTAAAAGTTTTTAAGGGATAGGAATACAGCTCAGTTGGTAAAACATTTGCCAAGCCTGCAAAGCCCCAAATTTGAGTCCCAACACTGCATAAAAAAAAAAATAGGTATGATGGCACATACCTGTAATCCTTGCATTCAGAGGTAGAGGCAGGGGAACCAGGAAAGGTAATCCTTGGCTAAATGGTAAGTTTGAGGCCAGCCTGGGCTATATGGACCTTGACTCAAAAGAAAAAAGTTTTTGTTTTTGTTTTTGTTTGTTTGTTTGTTTGGTTGGTTGGTTGGTTGGTTGGTTTGGTTTTTCAAGACAGGGTTTCTGTAGACCAGGCTGGCCTCAAACTCACAGAACTCTGCCTGGTTATGCCTCCTGAGTGCTGGGATTAAAGGCATGCACCAACACAGCCCGGCTTGTTTTGTTTTTTGTTTTTTTTTTTTAAGTTGAAGGTAACTTTGTAGTATATTTTTATTTAACCCAACATTTCAAAAATTAATGTGATTATCTCAATCAGTAGCCAATAGAAAATGAGATTGAGAGATTTTATTTTTTCCCCTCCTATGTTTGAAATTATATAGTTAAAGCACAGTTTGAACAGGCTGCATGCCAAGAGTTCAGTAGTCACAGGCACTGGGGACTACCATCTCAAGCCAGGCTGAGTCAGAGCTGTGGAATTTTCAATGGAAGAAAATTCTTGAGGTATGCAACATACCACCAGAGCATGCAGTGAACCTCAAGTCCCACACAAGAAAGCTCAGGGGTGGTGCTCATAGCAGCAACACACCAATTGTGTGTGTGTGTGTGTGTGTGTGTGTGTGTGTGTGTGTGTGTGTGTCACACACACAATGCCACTTGAGTCTAAATTCTTAGACAGTTATACACAAATGCATCTAAAGTAGGACATGGATATGGACTGATAATTGTAGTCCAAATTCTAATTGGTCTTAATAATAAAAACACAGAGTCAGATATAAGTGCAAATGCTGAAAGATCTTAGAGACAAAGCCACAGCCACTTCTTACCTGTCAAACTCCTCAGCCTGAAAAGAATGGATTCTGTCTCTATGAATACCAAATGGGTCAAGATCCTGTCTCTACCTGCCTTATATTCCTGTCTCCACCTCCCTAGCGCTGGGATTAAAAGTGTGAGCCTCCATCACCTGGCTCTGTTTCTCTTTTAGACTGGATCAATCTCATGTAGCCCAAGGTGGCCTTGAACTCCTAATCTTCCTGCTTCCTCCTGGGATTAAAGGTGTGAGTCACCACTGCCTGGCCTCTATGATTAACTCATGTCTAGCTCCACCCTCTGATCTCCAGGCTAGCTTTGTCAGAAAATGCTGTGAGATGGTCCTTCAGGTTCCTGCTTTGCAGAAGAGACTGACAGACATTCTACGGGACACAGAGAGAAGCAACTAAGAGACTCTAGGACTATAGACTGAAGATGAATGCCCCAACATTACCAAAGAGGAACTTTGGGTGACTGTTCAGGCAGCCAGCTGTCTCTGTCATTTCCAGAATTTTGAAAGTTGTTTACAAAGCACTTCCTGTTTACTTAGGTAATATTATATCCTTCTGGGGTCTTTGATGTAGTTAAAGACTAGATGGTTATAATTATAATTTTCCTTATATGGTTATGATAAAAGATAAATTAGATATGAAATTTTAGACTCACAAATACAGGATAGATGACAGAATATTTTCTTTAATTTTTGCCAAATACAAATAGACTAGATATTGTAACTGTAATTCCTATTCTATGTAATTTTACTATCTTAAAGTTAAAACCTTCCTTTTTAATTAGACAGAAAAGGGGAAATGCTGTGGGATAATGCTCTTGTATACTGGTTTAATAAAACACTGATTGGCCAATAGCCAGCCAGGAAGTGTAGGTGGGAAGACCATACTAGGAGAATGCTGGAAAGAGGAAGGGAGGAGTTGGGAGTCACCAGCCAGGCACAGAAGAAGCAAGATGACAAGACAGAACTGAGAAAAGGTACCAAGCCACACAGCTAAACATAGATAAGAATTATGGGTTAATTTAAGTGTAAGAGGTAGTCAGTAACAAGCTTGAGCTAATGGCTGAGCAGTAATAATTAATATAAGCCTCTGTGTTGTGTGTTTACTTGGGACCAAGCAGCTGCGGGATGTGGGTGGGAGAGATTAGTCCCAACCATGTGGCCAGGCAGGAGAAACTTTTGACTACAAGAACACAAACAAAATATCATACAACAGATAATTCTTTCATGGCCTGGAGTGTAATCCCCAAAAGGAACTCCTATTATTAAAAATGTTTTCTGTGTGTGTGTGTATGTGTGTGTGTGTGTGTGTGTGTGTCTGTCTGTCTGTCTGTCTGTCTGTCTGTCTCTGTCTCATAGCAGGATTCTTAAAAGTTCTTATTAATAAAATCAAACCTGAGGCAGGTTATTGGGGTCAATGCTGGTAGATCAGAGAGACAGAATAAGCCACAGCTATCTCACCTCACCAGTTCCTCAACTGGTCCTGTTTCCTCAGACTGGAAGCTTCTGTGTCCTCATCCAGAATGAATCTCAGCTGAACTGCTGCTCCAAAGCCTGAAGCTTAACCAGCCAAATGCTTAACCAGCCAAAATCTTCTAGTTTCTGGTCCTCACGCCTTATATATCTTTCTGTTTTCTACCACCACTCCCTGGGATTAAAGGCTGGCTTTCTGGGATTAAAGGCGTGTGTCACCATGCTTGGCTATTTCCAATGTGGCCTTGAACTCACAGAGATCCAGAGGGATTTCTATCTCTGGAATGCTAGGATTAAAGGTGTGAGTGCCACCATTTTCTGGCCTTTGTATCTAGTGGCTGTCTGTTCTCTGACCCCAGATAAATTTATTAGAGTACACAATATTTTGGGGAACACAATACTACCACACTGTCTCTCTCTCTGGGGGAGGGGGCTGTGTTGCTGTATGTGTACACATGTTTATTTGAGTATGCACATGTATACATTGGTACATGTGTGTCCACATATATGTGGAGGCCAGAAGCTGACATGGTGTGTTTTCATCACTTGCCTCTCTACTTCATTTTTTGAGGCAAAGTTTCTCACTGAACCTGGAACTTGCCAATTTATTGTAGCTGGCTGGCCAGCAAATCCCAACTGTCCTCTTGTCTCTGCATCCCCAGTGCTGGGATTATAGGGATGCACCAGCTTCTTACATGGGTGCTGGGGATCCGGTTCAGGTCCTCATGCTTGCATTACAAGCACTTTATCAATGAGTCGTCCCCCCAATCTCAGAGACAGATTAAACACATGCCTAGAACCCATACCTAGAACCCATACCTCTGCTCTAGAAGTCTGAAATTCACAGGTGATGAGAAACACCTGGCTGCAGCAGGGACCTAGGGGCCAAGGACATAGACCCAAACCAATCTGCTGATGAATGCAGTTTTCAAGGCTAGTGAACTTGCACAGTACTCCAGAGGCAATGCATAAGATTGGCTTGTATCCTGCCCATCAAGCCATTTATTAATAATAACAGATTATCATTGTACCAGTTTGGTATGTAGAGTGAAACTTCAAAAGTCAGCTGAGAACAGAACAGAAGGGGATAAAATTGAACTGTGAAAAAAAAAAAGAGGGAAATTAGCATAGGCTAAGAGAAGGGGAAGAAGGATGCTCTCACCACTTAGCACCTTGGTACCCAGCACCCCAGCACTTTGAGTCCTGGCAACAATCTCCCCAGTAGTGTGGCCTCTTTCCTACTACCACAGAGGACTCTGGCCTTAGTTCTGTCACTACCCAGCCTGTGAGTTCCTAGTCCTGGCTGTGAAATACTCTCACACACATTTTCTTTAAAACATCTTAAAATCCTACGGCAGAGGCGGTACACCGAGCCATGATGGAATTAGAAATATGTTGGGGTTGGCACATGCGAAACTGCATGCTCTCCTTCCTGCCAAAGATGGGGGATGATTGACTGAATGGGAACAGGAAGTCAGCTTGCCAGGATCCATCTAAAACGAGCTGTATGTGTTTGGCTATGTTTCTAAGATGAAACAAATGGGAAGGTCCGTGTGGCTTCCAGCACGTTCTAAAGATAACAGGTCACTCGGGGGGACATGTGAGATGACATGGCACAAATGGAGTTCAATTCCAACTCCTGGGAGATAGTAGGACACTTTGAAAAGCGGGACGACCATCATTTGGAAACAGCCTGGGTTTATTTACCACAGCATCCAAAGTATGATCACTACCTGCTCCCAGGGAGAGATATTTGGGCAGTGTTGTCTGGGCAGGAGAGGGGCATCTTAAAAATGGTTCCTGTGACAAACACTCCCTACATGTCTGCTCCATGCCAGACACTGTGTCAGCGATCAGGGGACAAGTGAGCAGGCTACAGGCCATCCTTCAAGGTCTTGTAATTCAGCAGAAGAGATGTGCCTTTTCTTGTTTGTCCTGTATAGTATTTGTGTCTAGGAAAGCCAGAGGAGGATGCCAGTGCCTTCCTCTATCAAACTCCACCTTAGTTCCTCGAGGTAGAGTCTCTCCTGGAAGTTGAAGCTCTTCATTTAGGTTTAGACTAGATTAGGCTTATCATTTAGGCTTAGACTAGACTAGGCTAGCCGTATCAGACCTGGAGGAGGTGAGAAGACTTCTCAGATAGCAGTGGTTTTGAAGCTGAGATCGAGAGGGTGAAAAGAAATGTGGCCAGTGGAAGGGAGAAGGAAGAAGTTCCAAGAAGTTTTATAGCTGGGTCTGAGACACCCGACACAGACTTAAAAGCCAGGAATTGAATCTTTAAACCTTGTCTTATTCAGAGAGCCAACAGTCTGAGGAGGCAGTGGGCTAGCATCCCAAGGCTCTGTTTTCCTCCCTTCTTTAGCCAGTGCATTATAGCCAGAGGGCAAACAAAGGCAGTCGGCCATTCCCATGGTTAGCCTTGACCTTCTGATCAAGTGGTCAGTCTTGCCTCTGGGATTTATGGTGTTGCTGCTTTCCCCTAATGGTCTCATCTCTCTGTGTAAAAGGGGAAAGGTGCCAGAACACCAAAGTCACCTTGTATTTCTCCTGAGCCCACCTGTGAACATTGGTGTTGGCTATCAACTTGATCTGGAACCACCCAGGAGGCACATCTCCAGGCACATCTGTGAAGGATTACTCTGATTAGGTTAGCCTGGGGGTATGCTAGTGAGGGATTGTCTCCCTTAGGTAAATTGAGGTGAGAAGTCTCCCCTAAAGGAGAATGGCATTGTCCCCTGGCTTTGGGTCCTAACTAAACAAAACATGGGAAGAGCTGAGAACCAGCATTCATCTCTTTCTGCTTCCTGACTTCGGTTGCTATGTGACCAGCTGCTTCAAGTTCCTGTTGCTTTGACCTCCCTGCCAGGGACTGCCCCCTTGGACTGTGAGCCCAGATGAACCTCTGCTTCCTTCGGTGGCTTTTGTCAAGGTATTTTATCACAGCAGTGGGAAAAGAAATGACTACACCACACTCTGGATGTCATTGAGATGAAAGGCTAACTCAGAACAAGTCATCAGCAGATGTGTAGACTCCTTTCTTACAGAACAGTGCACGAACATGTTCTTATCATAAAGGCTATGAAGTGCCTCTATCACTTCCAAGGCAGCATTCCCAGGGCTCCAAGATGAATGTCACATGGTCCAAGTAACCACAATGCAGAGTGATGGGAGAAGTAGCAGGAAGTAAAGCCATGGCTCGCTCAGCTTGGTTTTGTTGTTGTTGTTGTTTATTTTTATAACTCAGGAACCACCTGCCTAGAGGAAGGCACCACCCTCCAGAAAATGTCCCACAGACTTGCTCAGAGGCATTTTTTTCAGTTGAGTCTCCCTCTTCCCAGAAGATTCTAGCGTGTGTCAAGTTGCCAAAAAACTGTCCAGTGTACCTCTCTTTATAGATGGGAGCAAACAAAGACACAGTAGAAAGAGATTAGTTTTCAGGAGCATGGAGGAGGTCTGCCATGCCGGTTTCTTGGCTGTGGGGAGCAGGATGTGTTTGCACTGTTGAGAAATTACTGTCTTCCCTTTTCTGCCTTGGAGAAGTCGCCAATAGGCACATTTGATCAGGGCTCCCAGCCCAGCACATGAGCTGATGAGTTTACATTTTACAAGCCAGTTTAGCAAAGGCCTCCACCCACCCTGTCTCAGAGCATCTCCAGACAACCTGGTAGACACAGCCCTCCATCTCACACTCCCTAATGACCTGAGAAATCAACCAGATGGCGTTGGGTGGAAACCTATCATAGACCAGCAGCTCTGAGGTACAGAACCACACTCCATATGGTGTTCCTCCTTGAGACTCTTTGGTCCAGAGATGTGTTTGTCTCAGACATTCACCACAAATAAAGGTCAATGGGAGCTGGGAAGAAGCCACTTTAATTAGTTCTTTTGCAATGAAGACATGTCTCAGTGCAAGAAAAGCAAAATAGTCAGAGAAGAGCCAGGGATGGTGAGGAGTGAAGCCCGGCCATAACACAGTCCTGACTTGGATGTCTCCATGCTAGAGCTAGATGCAGAATGGAAATAACAGTGTCTGAGGGGTAGGGAGGTCACTGACCCCAGGAGGCTCTAAGACTCAGGAACATCAGCCTCCTCACCTGGAGTCCTCAAATGAACCGGAGGAGAAAAAAGACCCTGGTGATGACAAGGCAGCCCAGCAATGTGGCTTCAGAAAGCAAATATCTGGGACCAGTGACAGGTGCAGAATGGAAAAAGAGAGAGGGGGTAGGTATGTTTACTCTTATCTTGGCTAGATTTGGAGTCACTTTGGAAACAAACCTCTGGGGTTGAGTGCGAGGGATTTTCCAGAGAGTTTTAACTCAAGTAGGTAGACCCTCCCTGAATGTGGATGGCACCATCCCATTGGCTGGAAACCCAAACTGAACCAAAAGGAGAAAGGGAGCTGAGCTCCAGCATTCATCTCTCTCTGCCTCCCAAATGCAGGTACAGAGTGCCGCCTCCTGAGCCATGCCTCAGACCCCTGCTGCACGCGGCACCTTCTCTGCCATGATGGACCGAACTCCTCAAACTGTGAGCCAGAAGAGAGCCAGAACAAAGCCTTCTTTCTTCCAATTGCTCTGTCAGGTATTTGTCATAGGGATGAGAAAAGTAACCAATGGAAGGAAGAAAGGGAGGGAGGAAGACAGGGAGGGACTGACGGAGGGAGGAGAGTATATTATCAAAGTACCAGTGGAAGTGATTTATTCTGCATGCACGAATCCACCTACATTAGCAGGACCCACCAAACACAAACCTGGAATCAGGGATTGCCAACATTCTCACCTTTACATCCCCCAGTAAAAGCCCATTATCTTAAAATATAACAGCCAGAGCTTTGGGATACCACAGGATGGAGGCTCACATGGGTCAATCTACTCAAAAGGCTGAAATGCCTCTCTAAGCATATTGGAGGTCACCATTTATCAAACCTTAGTGAAGGTTAATGTAAATTCAGTTTGTTACTCTCAAATTTGATGCCACAGAAGGTCAATAATTTGGATATGAAGGACAGCAGAGAAAGGGGTCATTGGGAGGCTGGCTCTTTAGGAAAGAGCCAGGGAAGGATGCTTGGAGAGGGAGCAGCAAATGATGAAGCCCTGGGGAGTTCAGAGGGCTGGAGGCAGGCTGAGAAAGGAGAAGAAGATCACTTCAGAGAGAAAGCATCCAACAGCTACGTCAGCCAGCTTTCCTGGAGACCCTCAGTACCACATATACAGCAAGTTTGGGCTCAGCCTTGCCTCCCATCTCAGCTGGTGAATCCATTTCCGCAGCCACCTGAGGATGCTCAGACAACACCCCTTTGTTTGCTCTGAGAATTCTAGAAAGGAAAAGAAGCTTGGGGTGAGGATGGGTAGGAGGTCAGAGTAGTATTGGGTTCTTCCAGGGGACTTGGAGGGGATCTTAGAAACCCTTTGGATTTCCAAATGAGGGAAATTGGGGTATTCTCCACCTGGGGACAACCCTCCAGTTTCATGCATGGAAAGATAGAGAATTTCATGTGGAATTTTCTCCCCCTAACTGTCCAATTTTCTATTGTCATTCTCTGTAAAAGATTATATGACTAAGTCATTGTGCACAAACAATCGCAAGTATTTTATGCCAACAGATTGCTGTAAAGGCAGGAGAAGAAGAGAGGGAAATTGATCATTTACGAGGTCAGAAATATCCCTTTTGAGGCTGGGGGTGTGTCTCAGTTGGTAGAGTGTTTGACTAGCATGCATGAGGCCCTGGGTCCCACCCTTAGCATCTCAAAAAACTGGGCATGAAAGCACATGCCTGCCATCCCAGCACCTAGGAGGTGGAGGCAGGAAGAACAAATGTTCAAGGCCATCCTTAGCTACATAGTGACCTTGAGGCCAGCCTGGACCACATGAGACCATGTATAATAAAAACTAAACAACAGTGAAAATTTCTCCCATCACCTCAATGATCCTGATAGCAATTGCTTACCAACTCCTTTGGGGGACAGATAGGCACATCTGACATTCTCAGAAAAGACCCTTCCACCAAAGGCAACCACTAACTTACATTTGGAGCACCCAATACTTTAAGCAGGTCAGTTATCTGGAGCTGATGGATCATCACTGTGATTCTTTCAGGATCAAACCATAGAAGCCCAGACAATCAACTTAGCTCCAAGAGGCCAAGAACCATTGGTGTTCATAGACAAAATGGAAACCCAAATAGATACTTGCCTTCTTGACTGTGTTGGTTGCTTTGGGGGTTCCCAGATGAAATAATTTTTTAAGCCCTCTAGATTCAGGGGATAACATGTAGGCTAGGTGTGGGCACAGAGGCACAGGGCTCCCAGGGCAAGGTAGGGTTTGGTAATGCCTGGATAAGGGACCTGCCACCACACCTGGCTTTTCTGTGTGGGTTCTGGGGATGGTCCAGGCCTTTGTCTTATGCAGAAAGCCCTTTGCTGAGGGAGCTATCTTCCCAGCTCCTGGTGTTTTTATGACTCACGTTCAACTGATCATGCTCCTTTGCTCAAAGCTGGGAACTATGAACCCGGTCCACACCACTGTCAAAATTCTGTCCTTTCCTTGCCAGTCAGACCCTCCCACAAAGCAAGGTCTCTGTCACCTGCTTATCACAGAATCTGACATATTCGCCAGCTCTTGCAGACAAGATGGCATCGTGTGTCACTGGAGACAGAGTGACAGTACAGCCAGAGTTGAAACCTCACCATCCTCCGCAGAAAACCGAGACCCTGAATCCATCCTTCTATCAGCTCCCTACTAGAGCCCACAAGATACCTAATGAAGGATGCTCCCAACCCCAGGAATGGAAAAGATAAATGGTTACAGGAATGGTGGCGAAGGAAAACCAATTTGGATAAACAGGAGGAAAGCATTAGGAGTACAATAAAAACCACTCAGCCAACAGAAAACGGATGGACGGCTGGTGCTTTTGTGTGAGAGAAATCAGTTACCTGCTTGGAAAAAAATGGCAAAGAAACCAAGCCCCGGGTGCATCCTTACTACAGAATAATCACAATGTTGACACACAGATTTTTCTTTAAGCCTCCCATGAAAGCACACACAGCAGAGGGAACAGTCTTGCAGTGGGGAGGGGAGGCGCCCACATGGGTGTGTATTAGGCATGTGCGTCACTCCTGGTCTCCAGGCTCTGGCCTGGAGATTTCTCCTCCTTTCTCTCCAGCTCCCATCTCTGTTCTAAGTGGCAAGAGCAGGTAACACCTCCTGTCACTTTTCTGAGCCAGGTCTTCGACAGGAAACCTGCTTGCTACACACTTGTGTGTCCCTAGAATCTGTGGTGTGGCTCAAGCCTGTAATCCCAGCACCTGGAAGGTGCACACGGGAAGCCCTAAACTGAGAAGGGCTACAGGCATTGCTGCTGTCACACCACACACTACCCAGAACCACTGTCCTTCCTTCTCTAGAAATGTCTTTGGGACTTCTATAACACCCACTTCTGCCAGAAATGCAAAAACCAAAAAGTAAACAAAACAACAACAACAAAATATACATACTGCCTCTTAGTCTCATTTGCTGGTGCCCATCAGCTGACCTCAGACCCCGGCATACAGTACCTCCCGCTTCCTTCCCAAGTCCTCACAAGCAACCTCAAAAAGATGGACTCTGCCCTTTCTTGATGGGCTGGAGTTTTTATTTCAAACTCCAGTGGTGCTGTTTGCTGATATGATAAACTTCTAAGTCCTGCCTCCCCACCTCCCTCCCTCGCTCCCTCGCTCCCTGTCTCCCCACCTTGTTCTCAGCTTATTCCTTCACTAAACCTAAAGTTCAAGGTTATCTTTGAATGCCTAGCAAGTTTGAGGCTAGCCTGGGGTACATAATGCCATTTCTCCAAAAAAGAAAAAAAAAATGTGTTCCTTCAGAAATAAAATTATTTGAAATAGCTGAGCAGAGGCAAATGTCTTGGTTCATTTTCTATTGCTGTGATAAGATGCCATGAACAGCAGCAGGTTGGGGAAAGGAGTTTATTTGGTTTACACTTTCATATCACAATTCATTACTGAGGGGAGTCAGGACAGGAACTCAAGGCAGGAATCTGGAGGCAGGAACTGACGCAGAGGTCATGGATGAGTGCCGCTTACTGATTTGCCCCTCACTGCTTGCTAAGTTCACTTTCTTATACAACCCAAGACCACCTGCCTAGGGGTGACATTGACCACAGAGGGCTGGGCCCTCTCATGTCAATTGTTCATCAAGAAAATGGCCAGGCATCTTCTTTAATCCCAGAAGGTGGATCTCTGTGAATTTGAGGCCAACCTGGCTCCAGGACAGCCAGGACTAAATAGAAAAAGGCTGTCTCAAAATTAATTAGCTAATTAATTAAATAAGTCTAATTTTTAAAAAAGAAAATGCCCTATAGTCTTGTCTGATGGAGGCATTTTCTCAGTTGAGGTTCCTCTTCTCATATAACGCTAGCTGGTGTCAAGCTGGGGGGGGGGGGCAGGCAGCAAAACTTTCTCTTCTGAAGGAGATAAGATATTGAGGCAATGCATAAGGGAGATGCTGGGTCAAGAATTGAGGGCAGATCCCTCAAGCATCAGGAGGCTGCAAGCTGCTAGAGAGGAAGGAGGGGCTACATGGTCCTGAGAAGGGGAGTTTCATACACACCCGCCCCGTGGTGGGGCTCCAGGACTCTTCTCCACCTGTTCCAGTGATGTTTATCCATCTTGGTGTAGATCATTTTGACCCACATTCCCTCAGCATGAAGAGCTCACAACGTCACAGGCACCAAGTCCTTTCTCTCTCCTACATTACAGTTTGGATATTAATATTTCCTAAAAGCACACGTGTGCCAGGCTTGGTCACCAGCTTGTGGCACTCTCAGGAGATAGTGTAATTAGGAAGGCAGCATTAATCCCAGATCCCCTGTGACAGGTTGTGACCAATCACCATAGACAGTCCTTTGGCTGAAGTTCCCTGTTCCCACGCTGACTCCCAGTCAGACTTCCTAGTGGGAAGGAGTCGGGCCGCTGCTGCCTGGTCCCTCCAGACTTCCTCTCTTTGGTTTCTAGCCTCTGGGAGACAGCCAGCTTTGCTGCCTGACCACTCTCATGCCATGATGCACTCAGCTGCCACAGAAAACCATCAATGGTGCCAAGCTACCATTGCCAGGAATATCTGCCCCCATGAGTCAAAAATCAGTGTTTCCTTTATTGAAATTAATGGTCTCTGGGAATTTGTCACAGTAACAAAAAGCAGAAACTACAGCCACCCTACAAAACCAATACACAGCTTGCAAAATCTACGTGGATGATGTTTGTTTGCCTGGGAAGTAGAAAGGTGATCTGTACATGTGAAGAATACTGTGACTCATCCACACCCAAACTCATGCCAAAGCTTGGCCCTCAGTGTAACAGTATTGTAAGGGCTGGGACCTGGTGGCAAGTGGCCAGATCGTACCATTCTGACTCATAAAGGGACAATGCTGATCTCATGGAAACAGGCTGAGATTATAGCTCAGTCAGTAGACTATCTAGCATGCAGGAAAACCTGGCTTTGATCTGTAAGTAGGGTAATACATGTCTATCACCCCAGCACTTGGAAAAAGGAGACAGAGGAATCAGGAGTTCAAAATCATTCTCAGCTACATATTGAGTTTGTGGTCAGCCTGAGCTATATGAGACCCTGATTTAAAAAAAAAAAAAAGGTATTGATTGAACTTGGCAGGAATGAATTAGTTTCCATCAGAGCAGGCTGATATGTAAAAACAAACCTGGTCCCTCCCACCCTGATGTCTTTATTATTTCCCAAGCATGTGATGGTATCTCCTATGAAGTCCTCATCCAGGATCCAGGCTAAGCCATATCAGTGCCATGCCTTTAAACCTTTAGAAGTCTCCTTTTTATATTGAACTGAGCTTCATAGATTTTGTTGTAACAACAAACAGCAAACAGTTGGATGCTGAGATCCAGCACAAAGTTGGTGTATGTTGATACATAGATTATGCAGGGTGTGATCCGCAGAAGTGGGGCCCCCGAGATGTCTGTGTATTGATCCAAGATTATGGGATATGCTATCTGTGTAGCTAATTCTATGACTGTAAGACAGGAGATTGTACTAGAATATCCTGATGGTGAGGCCAATGGGAATTGTAAGATACTTAGATATGGGAAAGGGAGATGGAACAAAGTCAGAGGCAGAAGCAGCTGCAGAGACACAGACGGGAGGATCTCACTGGCCTCTCATGAAGGCTGGTAAGTTATGTGTTTCTGTGTCAAACTCCACCCACTGCAAAAAGATGCTTCCTTGATGAGGGTTGAGATGTCCTTCTAGAAAAGCAGTTCTCAACTTGTGGGTCACAATCCCTTTTGGGGCCAAACATCAGATAGTTACATTGCAATTCATAACAATAGCAAAATTACAGTTATGAAATAGCAATGAAATAATCTTACGCTTGGGGGTTGCCACAACATAAGAAACTGTATTAAAGGCTCGCAGCATTAGGAAGGTTGGGAACCAATGTTCTAAAAGCTACAAAAAGCAAAGCTGTGGATCCAGAACAAATAGGGAGAAACTATGGATACCTTGATCTTAGCCCACAGAGACACTTGACAGTCTTGCACTAACAGAACTCTAGGACAGAAATTTGTATTCTTTTTTAATTGTTTGAGAATTTTGTACATGCATATGTGTATATGTCCACCATCTATTACCTTCAAATTCCCCCTCCCCTCTCCAGCTATGCAGCCTCTGAGTTGCAACAACCTGGCAAGATATGCCTGCTGCTGCAGTGGTGGCATGAAAGTTACAGAAATAACTAACTACTTTCTGATTAAACTTGAGGGCCACTTCGCAAGATAGAGTCAATGCTTGGCATGTTATCATGGCCAAGAACTCATGGTTAGAGAGGTCACAGGCCCCAGAGGAGAACCTATTACTACTATTCTTCTAAATTGACACAGTATTAAATTGACCTCCAATGATTTACCTTTATACACATAGACTAGTGCATCTATCAACCCTCATCAAGGAAGCATCTTTTTGCAGTGGGTGGAGTTTGACACAGAGACACATAACTTACCAGCCTGCAGAGAATTTGCATTCTTTAAGATCCTAAATTTGCAGGGATGTATACTTGGTACAGCAGCCACCACAGGCCGACCATGTCCTCTACCCAACTCATATTCTGGCAATCCCAAACCCGAATGTCAAACTGTGACTGTGTTTAGAGGTTGATTTTAAAGGTCAGCAGAGGTTTTGAGGGTGGATCCTAGCCCAATTTGACTCGTATCCTTAGAAGAGTATGTTAGGGCACAGGAAGTCAACTCTACAGCAAGGCAACAGGAAGTCAACTCTACAGCATGGCAACAGGAAGTCAACGCCACAGCATGGCAAATATGGCTGCAACAAGCCAAAGAACTAGAAACCAACCAAATGACATCACGGTCTCAGACTTCCAGCCTCCAGAGGGGAGAGCAAATAACTTTCTGTGTTGCTTAGGTTCCAGTGGCCTCAGCTAAATAGCACAGCTACTGGAAGATGCTAGAATATAACAGGTACACACGCTCTACTTGCGGGCCCAGGCAGATATCCAGAAGAACCTCCAACCTGGAAACTAGAAACAAAGGAAGGATCGAGAAGACGTCAGAAGGCAGGGCAGTCTGGGAAAACCATGACCACTGACAGGAGGAGCTAGGTATGTTTGTAAACCAACCAGGGTAGGTGCTCAGACAGCAAGAAGTGGGACTACCCACCTCTTCCATGCTTTCCCTGTCCAGAGCTTCAGTGGGAAAAACTTCAACTCAATTAACAACCAACAACCAATTCTTCCCAGTAGCACCATGGAGCTTCTGGCCTGGAATGTGTGACTTTCTGGGACCCTAAACTGTGTGCTGGTAAAAGTTAACTTTGGGTCCATCTGGGTGTTCTATTCTAATTTTTGTTTGTTTTTTTGTTTTAAAAAAAGGGTCTCACTATGTAGGCCTGGCTACTCTAGAATTCACTGTATAGACCAGGCAAGTCTTGAAATCACGGAGATCCACCTGCTTCTTCTTCTTGAGTGCTAGTCACATGAAATAATAAGGTATTTGTGAGACAGGAAGTGTTCACTCCCTGAAGTTGATAAGAATTACCATTGGTCATTTTTATTTTATTTCAAATCCCTTTGGTGTCCCTTGGCTGCTCTGAGAGATGTAGGCACTGCTGAAAACAGACCTTTGGCTCTGAGTACTAGAAACAGAGGGGAGCTTCAAGGTCTGGGCTAACCCAGTAGTGATCAGGCTCACATGCACCTTGGCCCTGTTTAGGGAGAGAAAGTTTTCGCTAGGCAAACACAATGTGTAACACAGTGTGGCAAGGAGAGCATCCAATCTGTTTAAGAGAATAAATGTACTCCAGTCAATTAGCGGCATACATTCTCATGCCAACCATTAATCTGCCTTTATATTGAATTTCTGTTTATATTAAGAACAATGAAAAATTGTCATAAAATTATTTTTCAATTTTCTGATGAAATGGTGTGCACCCACTAGAGACAAAAGAGACAACATAATGCCTGAGAGAAGGAACTAGAAACAACCATAACAGCTCTAGCTAGGAATAATGACTATTGCCATCCTGCCCACTGCTCTTCTTCACTCCCTACCAGCCTTCAAAGGACTCTGGAGTTGGGCAAACCTGGCTGTCCTAGCTTCACTTCTGTTGCTGTGATAACACACTCCTCCAAAAAGGAACTTGTGGAAGACAGTTTATCTTAGCTCACAATATAGTCCATCACACAGGAAAGCCAAGGCAGCAGAAACAGCTCACCACATCACATCCATATGGAAAGCAAAGAGCAATAAATACACGCATGCTTAGTGCTCAGCTTACCTTCCCCACTCGTATAGAGTTCAGGCCCAAACCTAGGGAATGATGCTGCCCAAAGTGGGCTGTTCTTCACATATCTGTTCATGTAACCAAGGCAATCCCCCACAGATATGCCCATAGGCTAACCTGGGAGACTCTACCCAGATGGTTCTAGATTGGGTCAAGTTGAAAAACACACTGAGTTTGAATCCTGCCTTCTCCATGTGCTCACTTAAGAAAGCTATTTCCCCTCAAAAAGTTCATCTATAAAAGGGAATACATGATATTTGTCTTATTTAACAGCTTTCAGAAGTTGACTGGAGTTCTCTAGATACATTTCCCAGTGCATGATAAAACAGTGGTCTAAAGCCGGGTGGCGGTGGCGGTGGCGGCGGCGGCGGCGGCGGCGGCGGCGGCGGCGGCGGCGGCGGCGGCGCGCACGCCTTTAATCCCAGCACTCAGGAGGCAGAGCCAGGTGGATCTCTGTGAGTTCAAGACCAGCCTGGGCTACCAAGTGAGTTCAAGGAAAGGCACAAAGCTACACAGAGAAACTCTGTCTCAAAAAACCAAAAAAAAAAAAAAAAAAAAAAAAAAAAAAAAAAAAACAGTGGTCTAGCATGTGTAAGGCAGAGTTGATGGGGCAGGCATGGCTGTAGTCTTTGAAGAACAGAGTTAAGGTTTGAGTCTGAAATGATCCCCTTTAGAAGATGCTCTACACACTTACCTCTCAGCTGATGGTACTGTCTGGGAAGGCTGGGGAACCCTTAAGAGAAGAGGCCCAGCTGGCAGAAGCGAGTCACTAGAAGAGGACCCTTGTAGGCAATGGTCCACCCTTGGTTCCTATCATGTTCTCTGCTTCCTGGTAGGCCACGATATGAGCAGCCTCTTCCATCATTTGAAACTATACCCCTCCCTCGCCCATGCCTTCCCTTCCCTGGTGACAGGGTAAGATCAGGCCAGGCAGGGGGAGGGGCTGGGAAGAGAGACTCTCTTCTGTTCTACCCCAAGGGAACCCTGTTTGTAATCTACCTACACCCTACACCCATGGAACCCATCCCTTTCATTGGGAAGTATATCTTTTCTTGGGAAATATAAGCCACATAAATACAATACACTGTGATCAGAAGTAGCCAGAAGGAGGCAGCTGAGGAAATGGGGTGGGGGTAGGGAGGGGTCCTGCAGAAGCTCTAATACAGATGCATACAGTTTAGTCATTTAAAAGCACAGCCTCAATGGGACACTTGCACAGGTGGAAGCCTGATGTCCTTGCCCTTAGAACTGTGGTGAGGAGCAAACAAGAAAAGTAGGAGTCTGGGCAGGGTGTTGGGGGCGCTGCAGGAAGGGGAGCCAAAGACAGACAGAGCCCATTCCTCAAACTCTCTGGTTGCCAACAGCAACGGGTTCCTGGTTGTCATTTACATAATGTTGCAATTGTCACTCCCTGTTGGCTTTCTATCGCAAGCAGAGGCCCAGCATCCGAGGCACACACTGTAGCCGCAGAGGTTAATTCAACCCTCATTAACCGCTGGCAAAGGAAAACCCATTTCATCACCGACTTAGCTTGAGCACCGAGTTAAAAAGCTCTGTTTTGTTTGGAAAGAGGTCTTGGTGAGAAGATGCTTTTCTACTGTCTCCCCTACCCCCCAGCTTCCCACACACCTACACACACAGGGGATGGGGCAGTGTTACAGGAGAGTTGTGTGCCCATGACTGGCTGACTTCAAGATGCTGGAGGAAGGATGGAAGGACGCTACTGGAGGGCAATGGGAAAGCCTCTCAGAGGGAAGTGGCATTCAACAAGGGAGGGTGGGCTGCTCTTAGCTGCCTGGGAGGCCTTGGGTAAGGGACTCTATATGTTCCAGCCTCCATTTCTCCATCTGTGAAATGGATTAAAAAAAATGCCCCAATTAAAAAAATACAGGTGATGATGAAACAAGGTTAGCATCCAGCTGGCCTGACATCTTGCTCCGTGAGGTTACCTGTGTGGTTCCTGTGACAAAATAAGATGTGGAACCATTCTGTGGGGATGCATGGCATGCAGGTGGACTACAGCTCTAGCAGTAGGGTCCTGAGGCTGCTTGCTCACAGGTTGGGACCAGGAAGCCAAGAGAGGAGAATGCTGGATCTCAGGAGGGCTTTCTCCTCCTATGCCCTGCTTTATTTGTCCCAGAATGCCAGCCTATAGAGTGGTACTGCTTGCGTTCAGTTAGTTAGTTCAGTTAGTTAGTCTTCCCTTAGTTAGACCTCTCTGGAGATGTTCTCACATGTACACTGAGAAGAGTGTCCCCTGGCTGAATCTGAATGCAGTCAAGTCAACAGTGGAGATGGACCAGCTGTTGCTCTCTTTCCTCTTCATGGGCTGGTACTACCGATGCTCTCGTGCCTTATCAGTGTTCCCTGAGACAGCACCACCATGACCAAGATTCAGGGAAGACAAGGAGGAAGCCACCCAAGGAATTCATTCAGCATCCGTCCTTGAATGTGCTAATGATCTCAAGAGGCTCAGTCTAAACTCTTTCTGGATAGTAACACGCATGTGCCCTGCTGGTCAAGATGAGCGTGTGAGGGCCAGAGGTGTCCAACTGCCTGGGCTGAAGGGCAGTGAGGGACTTCATGGCCCAGGGTTAATTCCTCTCCACTCTCAAGGCCAGTCAGTTGACTATTGGAGCATCAGTTATTATTACTGGAGAGTCAAGGCAGCAGGAAATAGCAGAAAGACAATGCCACCAATGACTCTGATGTGGTGAGCACCCAGCCTAGGCTGGAGGGAGCATGGGGCTGGTGTTACTGCTCACTTGGAAGATTCCAGTAGCCTCCTAAGTTGGTTTTCTTGATGAAGCCATGGCTTCCTAAGCAGGTTCAATCCAGCTTTTGTAGCTACTCTCAACTTCACAATAACTACCCACGCAACAGGATCTCTTTTCCTACTGGGCATGTAAGAAGGTCAGACCCCCAGCGTCCTTTCCACCCATGTTGCAGAAGGAAGCCAATGATCAGAAATGCATTCAGGGACTTTTTAAAGAGACAGAGTTCTAGGACTGTCTAAGACTACAGGATCTGCATCTCTACAAGAAGGTTGTAGAATTTGGCGTTCCTTACCAGCCCAGGGGATTTTCTGAGAAACACCTTTCAACGTAGGAAGGGGACACCACGAACATATTGGAGCATGTGGTTCTGTGTAGGGAGGGTTGGGATCAGCCTGGAGATGTGTTCACATTTGAATAAACGCCCGAGCGATGGTGACAGCCTCCAAGGGCTGAGAATCTCAGCTTATGAGTTTCACCCTAAATCCTACTTCCTTCTAGAAGGCTTACCCAATCCTGAGGAGCTTGAGCGCCCCTCCTAACTTCCAGGGTTTGTTCTGAAATCTGGCTAAGGATACAGAAGGTACCTGGCATAAAGTGAGTGCTCAATAAACACTAACTTTTCTGACCTCACTTGGTTGTCATTATTCTCCTTTGTCTCCCCCTACCCCTGTCTGCAGCCTACCGCTCTCTGCAAAACCCCCAAGTTATGTCCTAGGGATTAGATTCTGTCATCAGAGGACATGCTCTGGAAGGCAGGCACCCATCCTAACCTTCTTCACAACTGTCCTAGCCGAGGCGTATCCCTATAGATGCACATCCTCCCAGATGTGGATCCTGTAGAGCCTGCAGCCACAGAGGCTCTCTATGAGAAGCTGCCACACTCAATAAAGGAGATCATGTTTCCTGACTTGTTCACTTAATTGACAGGCAGAGTCCCTCCATTTCTCCTATTTTACTTTTATAGGGCTGTTTCTGGGGTGAACTGCTAATATTACCTCATTAAGATTTGTCTAAGTAGGCCTGAGGAAATGACTTATTCAGTGAAGTGTTTGCTCTGCATGCATGAAGACAAGTCTTGAATTCATCCCCAGAACCCATGTTTAAAAATAAAAAAAATTTAAAAAAAAGCTAATATGGTAGCCTGCACTTGTAATTAATCCCAGTGCTGAGCAGGTGAAAACAAGAGGCACTCAGGAGAGCAGTCTAGCAAGATACCAACCTCTGTTCTCCACATGCACAAGCATACATGTGCACCTGCATGCACATCTGCATACACATGTGTGCACACACACATGAACACACTCAGATGATCCACATCTATTTCGTGAGTTCCCAACAGTTAAACATTCATGTACTGATAAATGCTTATGTGTTTTTCTCTTTCAAAGATTTATTTTTTATCTTATATGTATGGGTGCTTTGCCTCCATGTATGTGCAGGAGGGCATCAGACACCCTGAAAGTGGAGTTACAGAGGTTTGTGAGCTGCCAGATGTGGTTGCTGGAAACCAAACTGCAGCTTTGGGCAGGAGCAGCTTCCTCTCTTAGCTGCTAAGCCACCTCTCCAGCTCCTGCGGTATTTCTCAGTTTCTTTTCCAGCCACAATATGCACTAAGTGCAAATCTTTGTCTTTGAAGTTTTCACTCACTTGGATCATTCTGGTCTTCATGGTGAGGACTGGCTAGGTGAATGTTTGCAATTTTAAAAGAGCCTTCCAGGCCTCCTTCCATATCGCTGAAATAACTCCCATTTCTGCCAACGGTGTTTGAGGATATCCCACCCGTCTAGGTGATTTTCTTGAGCAGTTGTCCAAAGGTCTCAGGAGGCAAGGTAGAACAACAGGACAAAGAAAGAGGGGCTGGGCTCAGTGCGGTGACTTCACCTCAGTATTTGGTGCTTGCTACAAAGCAAGCCTCATCCTACCAAGTCTCCAGGATGAAACACCAGAACCCCTCCCCCTTGGGAACTTCACATTCTCCTCCACAAGCAAGATTTACACACATAGCACCAGGCTCAGGTGTCTGTGGTCCTGCACTTGAGGGAAGAGAGATGCTCATGGGTCCAAGTGTCTCTGAGCCTCCTACAAGGCTCATGTTGACTGTGTTTACAAGACCATTTCCAGAGACAATTAAATCAGATCACAAGGGCTCTGATCTAATGAATCTAAGGATCTAATGATCTAGTTAGTCCACGGATGGACTATTGGGAGGGCGGCAAGGGGAAGGGTACCGCAGAGGGTCAAAGCTGGCTGCATAAGGGGATAGAGTCGGGGGATGGGGGTGACAATACATCAGGGCAGGGGCAGTCATGGTTTCTCTCTTGCTAACCGAGGACAGGCAGGGAGGAAGGATCAGTGTGTGGCCAGACCAGAGCCCAGGCACATCCCGGCACTATCCAAGGGCACGCATGGTCAACACCAAGTGACAGATTGTAACTGGTCCAGAAAGACACTTGAATGTGCAATCGTTCCATAAATTACATCTTTATTGATTTTAATCACAAGGGAAAAATGAATCGTACAAAGAACATTACCCAACACTTAGTTGTAAATTGGTGTAAAAACTGGATAATTTTGTGGATAACCATTGAACTGAGAGACACAAAGTTAAAAGAGAAAATAGGGGAAAATGGCATGTTATTGTTTGTGCATGTGTGTGTGCTCATATGTGTATGTGTGTGCTCATGTGTGTGTGCTTGCATGCAAAGGTTTACTATAAGGTTAAAGAAACATGGGCAAGTGAGTTGGCTCAGCTTGCCGCCAAGCCTGATGTTCTGAGTTTGATCCCAAGGACTCATGTGATAGAGAGAGAACTGACTCCCACAAGTTATTTTCTGGCCTCCAGATACATGCAGTGGTATACACATCCCCCCCAGCCCCCGACCCAGCACACACACAAATAAAATTTTAAAATGTAAATTTTAAAAATCAAGTAAATTGTTACCAGTACAGAGCTTGAGATTTAGCTCAGAGATATTTGTCTAGCCTGCCCAAAGCCTTATATTCAATACCCAGTGATGGAAAAAAATTATACTTAAAGCACTTGCAGAAGTGCACACACACACAATAATATGTAGTTTAAAAAGAAAGAAAGTGAAAGAAAATTCAAACAATGGCCTGGGGAAAGTACATAACTTTGATATACAGAATTTATATCCAGATTGTATGAAAATCCCTTAAAACTTAATAAAGTCATCCCAACAAAATGGGTAAAAGATTTTGACCCTCCTGTTTAAGATGGGAAATAAGAATATGATGGCCAGAAAATACTTAACTAGGAAAACACTAATTAAAAGCACCTTAAGATATTGTCCATCTCTAAAATGTACAAGTAATCCAAGCACCAATTGAAGGATTATCAACAGGTGGTATATCCATACAATGGAATATTATTCAGCCTGGAAAAGTAAGGAAATCTGCAATATACTCCAACCTGAACAAAGCTTCAGTACATTAGACTGTGAAATAAGCCAGTCCCAATGACAAATTGTCATAAGATTCCACTAGCATGACACCAATAGTAGTTAAGATTAGAAACAGGAAGTAGGATGCTCATGACGAGGGCTACAGTCAGGGTGGAAGAGAATGGAGAGGAATTCTGTGGACAGATGGTGGTGGTAGCTGCACACATTAGAAATGTCGCTAAACTAAGTACTCAAAACGGTCAAGATGGCCAGTTCCAGAACATGTGCATTTTGCCATCATGAACACAAATTGAAAACAAAACAAAACCCACTATGATGTATTACCCCCTTTGGGATGGTCACAAAGAAAAGGAGAGGGAGATGAGACGAGAACATTCCAACCTTCATAAAATGCTGAGGGACAACAAAAATGCCACTCACTTAAAAACACTTGACAGTTTCTGGTGCATGCATGCATGTGTGCTTGTGTGTGATGTGTGAGTGTTTGTGTGTGTGTATGGATGTGTGTGCATTGTGTGTATGTATGTGTGGTGTGTGTGTATGTGTGTGAGTGTGTGTGTTTGTGTGTGTGATGTATGTGTGTGAGTGTATGAGTGTGTATGTGTGTGTATGTGGTGGTTTGTATGTGTTTGAGTATGTGTGTGGTATATGAGTGTGTGTGTATATATTTGTGTGTTTGTGTGTGAGTATATATGTATATGAGTATGTATATTTGCGTATGTGTGTTTGTGCATGTGTGTATACATTTGCAGGTGTGTGTGCATGTGTGAGTACACTCAGGTTAAACACGAGTGTCAAGGTGCTCACTGAAATCAGGAGTCAGCCAGAGACCCACAGACAGTCATTGAATAGTCATGACTACATGTCAATAAAACTTTATTCTTGAACACTGAGATTTCAATTGCATAATCATTTCCGTGTGCTGCAACAACTCTGTCAGCCATGCTTGGGTATTTGAAACTGTCAAAGCAATCTTAGCTCATGTGTCATATAGAGAGTACAGGTTGAAGACAGGATCTGACCCATGGGCAGTACTAATTTATGTTATCCCACAACACGGCTCATCTTTTGGTGAAAAGATCTATTTAAAAAAATGGCGTATCAGGGATCTGGGGAGATGGTTCAGTGAGTAAGACAAGCATGAGGACCTGAGTTCAAATCCCAGCACAGCACCCAGATAAAAAGTTAAGCATTGGATACACAAGCCTGAAATCCCAGCGCTGTGTGGAGAGGTGATGGGGGATCACTGGCCACTAGGCTAGCTCTGAGTTCAACAAAAGGCCTTAAGTGGGTAAGACAGAATTTGATTAGGGCAACCGTGTCCTCCTTCGGCCTCCAGGTGCTAACTTGGGCACATGCACCTGCACACACAGGTGTGCCTAGACCACACACACAAATCCACACAGCAAACACATCCTTAAGACTGTCTTCCCATGTCCCAGGGTGATAGGAGCACCCCATGTCATGTACTGTGACTCAACTGTCTTCAAAGACCAGTTCTCAATGACAGATTAATCCCTAGGAGTGCTTGTGTGTGGCTATTTTAATTAACACCTACATTTAATTGACAATGAACAGCCAGCGGGCTTCTCTGCTTAATAAAGCAAACAAAGGATTTATTTCAAGAAGGGTGAGTTTTAAATTTTAATTTCCTTAAAGAGAAAAAAAAAATCAACCTCACTCATGTCCTCATGTCCGCAGAGCGATGGAAGAGATGAGGCCATCGGATAATTTTTAATTAAGGTGAATAAACCCTCGCTACCTAAAAGGTTTACTTAGGGGAAAGGTCTGAGACTGTTAACACATCAATATGTTTCTGTCCATTAACTTTTCCCAGGGTGACAAGTGTGGCCTTAATGGCAATGGCAAGGAAGGCTCTTTCTTCGTCTTTCGGGTCTGTTTAGTGATGAGGCCTTAGAAACCATGGAAACTTTCCCAGAGGGGGTCAGGCTTCCACAGTAGCTCTTAATGACAAATCGTTACCTGGGGTTGTCAAAACAAGTTACACACGCTGGCTCTGCACTGTGAGAATTCAGAGGAGGGACACAAAGCCGGGGAGGGGGGAGGGCGGGGCTCTGTGTACAGCCAGGTCTGCAGAACCAGACACAAAAGGACCCTGAAGAAAGCCTGTAATCGGCACTTCCCACATGCCCTCCACACACCACAGCATGCAGTGAACAGGGCACCGAGGGAGCCTGACTGTCACCCCAGATACATGGGAATGAAATCAAGAATCAACAAATGCTGAAACCACTCAGTCTCCACGCCCCTCCCCTTCCCACGTACAGGCTGGAAATCAATTCTCTCTACAATTCTAGGTTTCCCCCAGCCCAGAGACTGCCAGAGCAGTCTGCAAACACACTAAAACTATGTGTTTCTGCCCCACGGTTTCTCCCCTTTGGGGACCAAGGAGCCTTTTTCCTTCCCCGGCTTCTGTCATCCCTCTGTGAATGTACGGCTCTTTGCTGCAAGTGCAGAATAAGCCTGAACTCTGGACCACTTCTTCTTTGTTGTTGTTTACTTTTTTGGTTTGTGAGACAAGGTTTCATGTTGCCCTGGCTAGCCGGGAGCCTAGATGAGGCTGGGTCTAAGTCATTTTTTTTTAAATGTCATTTTTACTTGCTTACTCTGTGTATGCATGAAGGTCCTTATACACATGTGCCATACATATGCCATGGTCACGTGTGGAGGTCAGAGGACAGCCTGCAAGAGTCAGTTCTCTTCTTCTACTGTGTGGGAACCAGAAATGGAACTCAGGCTGTCAGGCTTTGTGGCAAGCGCCTTTACCCACAGAGCCCTCTCACTGTCCCCTGGTGACTTTTTCAGGCCCTAGGTATCACTCATGCATATGAGTGTTGAGATGTGCATATTAGTGAGCTGTCCTGGTTTTCCTCTGAGTCATCTGGGTGTTGGTACAAGAGGTCCAGCTGAAAGCTTCATAGAAGAGGAAAGATTTGGCTACAACCTGAACCTTGGTGCAACATCAATCTACACGTTGAACCTTAACTCCCATCTTATTAGGAGGTGGGAACGACAAGAAGCCATTAGATCATAAGATGGGACTCTTGCAAATGGACTAGGTCCCTTTTTAACAAAGGGCTCAGAGAACTGCCTCGTCCCTCCCAGCAGCTGGTTACAGCGAGATGGCACCACGGGGAAGCTGGCCTCACCAGACACTGAGCCTGCCAGTCCATTGGCTCAGCTTCCTGCCTTCACGAAAGTGAGAAGCAGGGCTGGGGAGAGAGCTCACATGGTAAAGTGGCTAGCTTGGAAGCACGAGGACCTGAGTTCAATCCCCAGCACATCCATAAAATGCTAGGTGTGGTTACATATGCTTGTAATCCCAGAGCTGGGGAGGCAGAGACCGGCGAACCCCTGGGGCTGACTCGCCTGGCATCATAGTCGACTTGATGAGCTCCAGGCCATTGAGAGACCCTTTCTCAAAGGAGGTAGAAGGCATTCCCAAGGAGGGCGCCTGAGATTGTTCTGTGGCTTTTAAACATGGGTGCCCACATATGGACAGGTACATACATGTAGGCACACTTACACACACATGCACATCCTCACGTCCACACACAAACCCATATATGAACATTTTCTTTTAGGTAAGAAACAAATTTCTCTTGTGTATAAGCCTATTCAGTCTATATTATTCACTATAGCAGGTTCTAAGAACAAGGCAGATTCTTTCTCCCCAACCTCTATTAATATTTCTATTTTTTTCAGATAGGAAAGCAGCTTTAGAAATGATAAATGACTGGCCAATGATTTTTCAACAAATATACATTGACTACCTGTTGTGGTTAGTTACGGTACCAAAGGCTGTGGACAGCGCTCAGATCGAGCAGACAGATAATTGTATCGACTCTTAGATAATTAGACATGGCGATCACTGCCCAGGAGAGTAAGGGTTGCTACAGTGTGTAAGAGCCAGTAATTTCTGGCAACGTGTCCTTAACACAAAGGTGCTGTGGGAGGATTGAGATCGGGGCTGCAAACATTCTCCCATGAAAGGATACACAATAAATGTGGAGGCCTCCATGGGCCCTGTAGCCTCTGTAACAACTACTGAACCCTGGGACATTTTCAGTAGTCACAATTAGAGGCATATAGTTTCCTACATCTGCTCTCACAAAGTCTTATGCTCCAAGACCCTTGAACCACAGAATGTTATTGCCTTGCAGTTCCAGATGCGATGGCTGGGACTCCCCAGGGGCATCCAGCTGAAGGCTGCAGTAGTCTGTCCCTTCCTGGCACATGGTTGTTCTGTGCTCCTTGACTGTGAGTGTCACCATGAGCCAGCTACTTTCCCATGGTGTCCCTCACTCAACATCCAGGTATCTGTGCCCAGACCTTCCCTTTATTTAATCAAAAAAGAAGTATGTCTGTGTGTGTGTGTGTGTGTGTGTGTGTGTGTATCTGTATGTGTGTATATATGTGTATGTGTGTGTATGTGTATGTGTGTATGTGTGTGTGTGTGTGTGTGTGTGTGTGTGTGTGTGTGTGTGTGTGTGTGTATGTGTGTGTGTGTGTGCTCATGTCTATGTGGAAGCCAGGGGACAACATTAGGTATGATTCCTGAAAAGCTGTTCACGTTTTCTTGTTGTTTGTTTTTGCAACAGGATCTCTCACTGAACCTGGAGATGGCTGATTAGACAAGGCTGACTGGCCTGTGTGTGGTGATATATTGTGCACCCCAATAAAACTTATCTGGGGATCAGAGGAAAGAGCCAGCCACTAGATTAGACATAGAGGCCAGACAGTGATGGCACACACCCTTAATCCTAGCACTCGGGAGACATCTGCATCTCTGTGAGTTCAAGGCCACACTGGGAACAGAGCCAAGCATGGTGACAAACACCTTTAATCCCAGCACTTGAGATCTCATGCCTTTGCTTGGGAAGCACACACACCTTTAATCCCAGGAAGTAATATGGCAGGACACAGAAAGGTATGTAAAGTGTGAGGAAACAGGAACTGGCTCTCTTTTGGTGGAGGATTTTGTAGGGGTAAGAGCTAGCGGCTTGTTCTGTCTCTCTGATCCTTCAGCTTTCACCCCAATATCTGGCTCCAGGTTTGTTTGTTTGTTTTATTAATAAGACTGTTTAGCAATTTGTGTTACACCAGTGATCCCCAGGATCCTTCTGTCTCTGCCCTTACAATGCTGCGGCCCTGGCTTACAAGTGTACACCATCATGCCCAGCCTTCTCAACGTGGTGTCTAAGGAATCAAACTCTGCTCTTCACACTTGTGTGGTTAAGATTGAGCTACCAGCCCGGATCCAAAGCCCACCCTAATGACGGAGTCTGTCTTAGCCAATTGTACACATAAAAGTCTATTTTCAAATAAAGTCACATTGAGAAATACTCAGGATTAGGACTTTTGCATGAATTTGGGAATAGACAATTCAACCCATAGCAGGGTACCACTGATGAAAGAGGATGAGGACTGAGGATACATCTGAGCATCCTAGAATTCATGGAAGATCCACCCCACCCCCAACACGCAAAGACCCCTTTAGCCCAGTATCTGAAGGAAGCGACAGCCCTGTACAGACCAATCACTTCTAAACAGGGACAATTCTCCTGGAAAGGGCAAAATCAGCATTTATAAAGCAACACTCCATTTTTGCTCTAAGCAAGCCTGCATGTGAAATAATAGAAGGGCTTTTTTTTCTTTCTTAAGGTCGACCCAAATCCATTTTTCTTAAAGCACAAAATCCCCCCTGCATCTTCTTTTTCAATGCCCCACCCTTATCTGGGCTCCTTCACCATCCTCAGTAGTTGCTCCTGTCACTGGATTTCTTTGTACGTTGATGTGTGCAGAGGTAGATTAATACACCTTCTAAAGAAACTCATTTTCTCCTCTCTCGTGAAGAAAAGGCGACACACAGGAGAAATAAACTGAAGGAAACAACCATTGGTAGCAGAGTGAACGCCGCCAGAGGCAGCAGAAGGAACCTGGGCTGCGGGCACTTTAACTTAGGAATATTAGAGCTTTGAGGCTAAGTGGTAAGTACAAATTAGAATTACCATTTAAATGAACTCTGATTGCATTTGCTGGTTTTTGTTATTCACACCGGTAAATGAAAGACTAAAAAGACTGAGTGTTTATACTCAAAATCTCCATTACATAACTACTTTGTACAGATAATTAGCAATAAAAAGCCAAATATTTCGTAGCTGGCAACCCCTGGCCCCAACCTTTTTTCCCTCTCTTAGTGATCAAAAACACAGGAAAACTGTTTCCAAATGAGAAATTAAAAGTTGTTTGGGTGGGTGGGTGGGTGGTTGAGATAGGGTTTCACTCTGTACCCCTGTGAGGTCCTTGAACTCACAGTGAACCTCCTGCCTTGGCCTCCTGAGTGAAAAGGGGATTTTAAATAACTTCTAACTTCTGCACAAAAATCAAAGTTTCTCACAAATTGTCACAAATGCAGCAAATATGGTTCACTTCAGAGACTGGCAAAGAGGCTGAGTTCACTGATGAGGAAAAGCGAGACTCCGAGAGAGGATATGTGTGTGCTCCGAAGACACAGAACAAGATACAGATGGACACTGGTGTGGACCCTCCCCCTCCAAATCTGTCCAGTGCTGTGAAGATGTGTGAAACACATCATGGGAGCCTTGAAGCCTCCAGACACCTCAGTGGTCAGTTTTACCTCTGGTCCTTGTCCCCACACAGGACACCATAGAAAGATCTCTAGTCTTTGTCTCCATGTCTCCTCCTTCTGCCTCCAGGTGTCCACATCTCCAAGTATCTGCATCCTCAGAATTCCAGCTACATGGCCCAAGCCCCCTGTGGCAGCTGGGACAGGCTCTTCCATCTCCACTCCCAAGAAAGTGTCCCATCATTGAAGTGTGTGTGTGTGTGTGTGTGTGTGTGTGTGTGTGTGTGTGTGGTGTGTGTGTGTATGTGTGTGTGGTGTGTGTGTGTGTGTGTGTGTGTGTGTGTGTGTGTGTGTGTGTGTTCCATATACACATGAGCCTAAGGGATGGCAAAAGGCAGTGGTTTGCAGATGTGGACAGATATCGGGTCAGGACATCAATAGGCAGGTGTGGAAGCCTTTTCATGAAGAAGGTGTAGAAAGCTGAGGAACGGGGCCCAGGGCACAAGAGCCAACTCGTTCATCATAGCTGCCACCACATGAACTCTTCAGGAACCTTAGCCTACATTCAAACCCAACTCTTCAGGTTGGTAGCAGGTTTGTCTGTGAGGGGGAAGACTGAAGCATTTCCACTCAGCCACCCATCAATTTGATGGATATAACAGTTAAATGTTTATAGGTAAACCATATGGCTCTCTATGTGCAGTAGCCACCTTGGTCCCCCAAATGTGAGGGGTGATTTGTAGGAGCATCAGGGCTGTTGTGCACCAGCAGAATTTTGTTCTATTTGCCAAACATAAAATAAAAAGAAAAGTTAATCTTTTTCTATCTTACTCCATGTGTTCCTGCTACATTAGAATAGGAGCAGTGGCTAATCTGTCCAGCTGCCCTGGTGTGATGGCATTCCCATCTTCGCTGGTAAACTGCTGTCTTTTCAGGGTGCTCACATTGCAAAAGCGGTCTGCATGGTGATGGTCTCCCTCTTCTCTTTTGTTGCTCGTTTGCCTGCAGAGTTCATCTCAGGGTTTATAGATGAGGCTTCTCCATCCTCCTTCTGTCTTGCCTTCTGTCACTCACTGCTTCAGGACCAGCCATGCTGAGGAACATCTCCATCTGTGGGCTCAGCACAAAAGTGGCCTCTTCTCCCTAGCCAGAGGAAACTCGGAGAGGGAAGCTGATCTCAGTAGAGGGGGAGAAAGCCTCTCTGGGTGCCTGCTAGGTGCAAGGCCCTCGATATGAATGTGTCATTATGCCGTTACACACTCCCAGAAGAGAAGGGTCCTTATCCCAGTTCTCAGAGGGAGGAAATGGAAGTTCCAGAGAGGCTAAGCAGGTGGCCATGGGTCACACTTTTCGTGGGGAGACACGAACAATATTCACCCTGGATAGGAGGCTAATGAAGAGACCAAAGGCATGATTTCAACTCAATGTAGCTTAGTAGACCAATGATTTTACTGGGCAGTAAGTATTTTTGGATCCTCGGTTGTAGGTTTCTCCACAATAAGCCAAATCCAGCCAAGTTAATAAGGCCATGTTTAATCTGAGCCAAGCATTCCCAGGTGATCTCAAGGGAAGAGGAGAAATCACACTGCTGCTCCCAGGGAGGGAGCCTTAAATACCCTGTCGGTGTGGTCTTTGAGCAGCTCCAGGGGAGGAGCCACAGCTTGGCCAGCTTTCGGAGGGTGGGGTCTGGAGAGGAGAGAGAGAGAGATGGGGCCAAAGCAGAGTTATTTACAGGAGTATGAGTAACCCAGTGGCAGCTGTATCATCAAGAAGCCCAGTCCAGCATGGGTGTCAACTCTCAAAAGCGGCAATCCTGGGGCTCCCTGTGTGACTGGCAGGTGGCTCCGCTGGTCTGAGGGTCCCTAGAAATCCTCACTACTGGCATAGCCCTGGGGAAGGGCTGTGCAAAATACATAGATTTTAGGAGCTTCCTAGGACTTGCAAGCTTTATTTATTCCTGAGACATGAGGGTCCACCATGGAGGGGGTGTTTCAGTTTGGGAGAAAAAGTCATACAACACACAAAAATTCATCCACAGGTGACTCATATCTACAGTGGAATAATCCTCTTGTACACTGTAAAGACTTGTAACTTGAATTGGTTTAATAAAATGCTGATTGGCCGGTGGCCAGGCAGAAAGTATAGGCAGGGTGATCAAACTAAGGATGATGAAAAGGAAGAGTCGAGTCAGAGATTTGCTGGCAAATCAGAGAAGCAAGATGAGAATGCCATACTGAGAAAAGGTACCAAGCCACGTGGCTAAACATAAATAAGAATTATGGGCTAATTTAAGTGCAAGAGCTATTTAGTAATAAGCCTGAGCTATCAACCAAGCATTTATAACTAATAGAAGCCTCTGTATGGTAATTTAGGAAGTGGTTGCCAGGTATTTGGGAACAGGCAGTCAGGACATGGAAATGTTTACATACATCTGTGAGACTCAGCTCAGGGACACAGAAATTATGTACAGATGACAAACAGGGTAAGAGGAGAGCTCAGGCTCGCATTCTTACTCAACCACCCCATTGTTGTTCAATCCTATATCTTTACACCCCTGTCCTTCCATTCTTTCCCACTATTTCTTTCCTCTGAAGGTCTGTGACGGAGGTAGGTGAGGGGCCCCTGAGGTTTTTGGTGTAGGTGACTCTCACATGGCTCCATAACAGTTTACTTCCTATTGAAAATACCTTAAGAAAATCCACACAGCCCGCAACCTTGAGTGTAGGTGAGACATATCCCAATGTCTAACATTTTCAACAAGAAAATAGACACAGTTGAATTCCCAATTATTTAAGATGCTGATGTCAAGTGTTATCTCCATCATAAATAACAGTGACCACAGAGCCATGGCAATGGTGTTTTTCACAGCAAAAGGAAAAGGAGACATCATTTAAATCCTGGCCATTATCCCTCATGTCTTCCCTACTTAACTCCACACTGCTGTCTGCCTTCAAATTACCCTTGCAAATGAAAGGCTGTTATCTCTCCACTCTGACTTTATGATACCTTTGTGATTAGAGCATCCTGGGGTGACTTCTCTTCCTTTCTCTGTGAAGTCATAGATTTATGAGATTCCTTCCAAATGTAAGATATTTTCTGCAATCAACCAAAAATGTGCATTTTTGTTCCACTTTCAAAATAACCAATTTTTTTAAGTTTAATTCTTTTACTGCCACATCACCACCCGCCGCTCCTCCTATTCATCCTAGTCACATACATCGGTCACCAGGGTTAAGAAGTATTCACAAGGCTTCCCAGATTTCTCTCCATAGACCTTGTCCTGTAGTTGATAAGGAAAACACAGGCAATAGGAACAAACCCTGGAAGGTCTCCTACTCTGCTCCCAGGTATCCTCTGCTTTTCATGACATCCAACCAACATTTTTCAGAAATAGAAATGGAAGATTAAAGGAAGTAAGGTAGGGGGCTCAGCAGATAGATACGTTGGTAAAGTTCTTGCCTCACAAGAGTAAGGACCTGGATTAGTCTCCAAAACTCAAGTTAAAACCTAAGCTTGTGATCCCAGCACTGAGGAGGTAGTGAATCAGTGGGGCTCATTGGCCAGCCAGGCTAGCCAAACCAGCAGGTGCTGGACCAACAGAGACCCTATCTCAAAAAAAAAAAAAAAAATGTGGGTGGTGCCAGAGACTGAACTCTGTCCTTCACACATGTTCAAACACACACACACACACACACACACACACACACACACACACACACACACACACACAAAGGTATGATATGTTGGGCTGACAATACAAAATGTTCTGTGTTTTCTTACCAGCGTTTGTCTCCAGCATTAGAGAAGGCCAGTGGAATCTTCCAAATAACCCAGTCACTGATATTCAGAAGCAGTGTCACTATGATCTGGGTTTATTAGTACCGTACTGACGGCATTGGGCAGAGCACTCCACCTCTAACCACCTACTACCTCATCTATCAGGTAACTGTGGTTGCTCAGACACTTCAGGACAGAGTCGGCCACTCTCATCATGAAACCCTGCTGTGGACACTGTGTCATGATTTCACTTGACATGGCTGAGGGACAAGCCATCCACCCCTCTCCTTGCTCATTTAATGACGATACCCCAGGTAATGAGGCTATGGATCCACTTACCAGCCGCATCCTGCCCTGGTTACCTAAATTAGCTCTTGGGTCAATAACACAAACCATTAGTAGGCAATTACCTAGAGGCCACAGAAGAGAATTCAGCAACTTCTCACTTTCCCACTTCTGGTCAAACACAAAACCTTGAATAATAAAGTCAGGACAAGTTATGTTCTCTGTGTGGGGGTTGGGTTGGGGTAGGGGACAGCTTGGGGTGCAGCATATTGGAAGGGCTGTAGAAGTCCATGAAAACGCAAGTTCCCTTCCCACCAGCCAGCCATGGCACCACCCTCCCACCCTCCTCTGCCCTCAAACTTTACAATGAGAATCTCCAGTGAATCTGGTCAATGGTTTCCTCTGGTGACTTTTATTTTGTTTAAATGCATAGATCTCATTTCATAACAGCTTTACCTAAACTCTGTGAGGGTTTCATCTGAGAATCTGAATTTTATGAAGCCACCAGATAGATTCTAAGACTAATTGACTGAATACATTTCCCAAAAGGTATTTTAGACTCAGGAGACTTTTCTTCAGCAGCAGGAACAGCAATAATCAAACTAAAGCATGAAGGGGCCTCTTCTTCCAAAAGTTCATCCATCACACAGAATAACAGACCCAGAGAAGACAGGGATACCTCTGTCTCTAAGGCAGGGTTCAACACAGAAGTATGGTGGTAGACCAGATGGCCACTTGCAGAGGGGTATTAAGTTCACTTTTTTGCAAACCATTCCTCAGCTTTCTATAAAAAATACCAACACATCTTCTTCACTCTCTCTTCAATGGTTCAGGTGGGCTCTACCCACCCCAGTTCCAGGAATGGACATGGGTCCAGCCTTGCCCCCTAAGAACATTCCTGGCTCTGGAAAGAGCATGTGTCATAAGTTAGGACAACCCAAGAGGATGGACTATGTGTCCTGAGGTGTGAAAACTCCTCAGTTTTCTGAGAACTATGTGGAAGATGTTGAGGAACACCACATAGGATAGGTCTATTTGGAAGGGACTTGACATAGACCTTTTTTATTTTACAGGGTATTACAGTTAAGAGATTGCCTTAAACCTCCAAACAGTCTTTGGACTTTTAAACTGTGTTGGAACTATGAAAGACCATAGGGACTTTTGAAGTTGGACTAAATACTTTCTGCATTATGATATGGCCTTGGGCCTATTGGGGCCATGGAGTGCAATATGGTAATGTGTGTGAGAATGCCCTCCATAGGCTCATCTTTTTGAATACTTGGTCCCCAGTTGGTAGAACTGTTTGGGAAAGATTAGGCAATGTGACATTTTTGGAGGAAATGTGTCACTGGGGGGTAGGCTTTGAGGTTTCAAAAGCCCATGCCATTTCCAATTAGATTACTGCCCCATGCTTGTGGAACAAAATATAAGCTCTCAGCTACTGCCCCAGGGCTACCTCTGCCTGCCTGCTGCCACGCTCCCCACCCTGATGGTCAGGGACTCTAGACCTATGAAACTCTAAGTCCCCAACAAGCTTTTTAAGTTGCCTTGGTCATGACGTCTTATCACAGCAGTAGAAAAGTAATGTAGCCAGTAGGTAACCCCTCAGGTCAAAGGAGGGACTAGGCTGAGCTTTGGGACACAGGTTCTCAACTGCCTCTGTCCTCATGCTAAGACATGATTGTACAGGTGGCAATATGTGGTCTGGAGCCTGGGAATGGATGTTAAGATAAAAAGGCAACATAAAGGTGACAGCAGAAACACTAAGGATGAGAGACAAAGACATTTGTGGCTGGTATGAGAGAGTCATGAGAAGAAACAGGCTCTAAGAAACAAGGCCAGTGACAACAGGTTGGCTGACTAGCTGTCTACTTTCCATGGCAGCCTCCTGCTTGGGAGACGCATGCAAGGCACTGTTGTTTGTTACACATTCTTGCTTTTAATACACTGCTTCTGATGCAGCTAACTAGAGTGGCCTCAGTTGTAAGTGAGAGTGATGTCTAATGAGCCTGCCCCTATTTCAGAAAACAGATCTCAGACCATCCCAGAGACAAATGACCAAGAACATTGAAGCTACTTTTTGATACCTATGAGAACAAAGAAAGCTATCATTTAACAACACTCAGGGTACCAGCAAGGTCTGAAATAGCACTGTCAGCCAGCAGCTAAGATCATCGAAGTTGAGAGCTGACAAAACACAAGTCAGAGATGGAAAAAGAATGCATCATTCACTCCTTACTGGGGAGACAAGCCACAAACAGCACATGACCACCTCCCCCATTGGGCTTGGGGGATATGTTCAGGGTTTGTGGACTATCCATCGGCCCAGCCCACAACAGTCCAGAGAACAGCCAATCTCAATACCGATTACCTCTGTCTTTGTCCAGTTCCTGCCAAGACTAAGGAAATACCACAGCCTTTGCCTTTCTTGGAAAGCCCCCATTCTCTCAGGAGTCACTGTCATTTTTCCCTAATTTCTCATCTTTCTCTCAATTTTTCACTTTTCTGTAATAATTCTTAATAAAGTCTGATGCGTAAATATAATTAATCTTATCAGTAAAAACCAGGAGTCAGATAATGGGGCAAAACCTGAAAGATAAGAGAAACAGGAGAACAGCCATGGTTGCCTCCTTCCTCTTCCGTTCCTCTAGTCCAAAAGGGTGGAAACAAGATCTGCCTTATCACTTCCTGTTCCTCTCTGTACAGACCTCCAGACCTCTATGGTTAACCAATGGCTACCTTCGCCCTCTGACTCCAAGCAAGCTTTATTTGTCAGAACACAAACCAAATATCACACAACAAAAACCTCCTTCCATTGTGTAGACTCCCACAAGTGTTCACACCATTGATCTTCAGAATCATGGGAGAAAATGACTTAAAACTAAACGAACCACAGCTCAGGTCCTTTATGTCACTAAGGGTCCAAAACCAAGTTCTGCCCATGAAGTCAGCAGATTTCTCTGGTAGGAAAGTTAAGACATGTCCCATCATCATTGAATGATACCTACACATACCACACATAAGCACACACACACACGCATACCACACATAAGCACATGCACACACACAAGCGTCCAAGCTCCTTGTCCTTCCCTCTTTATGGTGAAAATGGAGCACATTTGCAATGGACATGTAGATTGCCAGAAAGTGCCAGAAACCCTGCCCATTATGGATTCTCAAGTTCAGAACACTGTAGATTTGATGGCCTGGTTGTAACCTGCTGTAATAATTGGGAGAACAGAGATGCTCACTCATTCCTGTGATTTGAAACAGCTTTCTTTTGAGGGTGTTCTTTGTTGATGCATTTCTGATTTAGCCCAGGATTCTTAGGATCACAGTAGCTTATGTAGGCTTATGGAGATAGAGGAGAAAAACACAGGCTTCCGCCGTGCTTTTAGCTTTCAAAGGCGAGTGATCTTTTTGACAGTGTTTGTTCCCAAATGCATTAGCTTCTCTTTCTCTCTCTAAATGGCTACTTGCTCTTCCTGTCCTTGCCTGGTTTGTGTCAGGCGTGAGGGTTAACATGAAAACTGTAGGCTTCCTTTTGTTCTAAGGTTTCAGGGACTGCCAAACGGTGCTAGCAAAAACTCACCATGAACAAAATGAGAGAGGGAGAAAAAGAAAACATGAAGTTGAGAAGGGATCTGGGATGGGGGAGGAGTCTAGGGAGAATTGGAAGAAACGAGGGGGGTGGATATGACCTAAATTGATTACATTCATATGTGAAATTACCAAAGAATAAATATAAATTAACAAAACAGAAATTCTCCCTGACATACTCCCCGTCCCCCAGGCCTTTTGTTGCCCAGGCATTTGCATATTTAATGAACTTTATGATCTATGAGGTTAGTGTTAGTTGTCAACTTGTCAACTTGAAAAGTTAGAATCACCTGGGAAATGGACCTTTGGGCATGCCTGTGGGGGATTATCTTTATTGCATTAACTGAGAAGACCCACCCACTGCAGGTGGCATCATTCCCTAGGCAGGGGATCCGAGATTGTAGAAGAGTGGAGAAAGTGAGCCAAGCACCAGCATGTATGCATGTGTGGACTGTTCTTCTGACTAAGGATGTACTGTGATCAGCAGCTTTATGCTCTGGATGCCTTGACTTGTAGATTGCCAGAAAGTGCCAGAAACCCTGCCCATTATGGATTGATTCTCAAGTTCAGAACACTGTAGATTTGATGGCCTGGTTGGAACCTGCTGTAATAATTGAGAGAACTACAACCATGATGGACTGTAATCCAGAACTGTGAGCTAAAATACACTTATCACAGCAACAGGGGGGAAAAACAAGAACTAAGACATAGTCAACACAGAGGGCTGGATGTAATGATGCTTCCAGAGGAAAATTTTGCAATTCTTTCATGGTGGTATGCAAGATTCCACCCCAAGTGCTGTGTTGTCAGAATAGGAGTCCTGTGGCACTGCACATCCTAGGACAGTGGCACAAAAGACCTAATGTTTAGATCTAAATGTTTAAAAGTTAAGAGTCATTTCATCATGTCAGTGCATGCTTATAACCCCAGCACTCAGGAGAGTCAGGCAAGAACATCACGAGTTCAAGGCTGCCTTAGCCTACATGAGGAGACCTTGTCCCAAATAACTAACAATAATAAAATGAATGGTTGAGACAGATCCACAGCTGTGAGCCTAGAGAAATGGCTCAATAATTAGGAGGAACATTTGCTGCTCTTCCAGAAGACCCAAATTTGTTTCCTACCACCCACATCAGGTGGCTCACAACTGCCTGTAATTCTAGCTCCAGGGGATATAGCACCATCTTCTGGCCTCTGCATGCACACACACTCACAGGCACATACCCACACATACACAAATGCACATAAATTCAAACAAAATATACACCCCCTCAGATAAGGGGCTGGAGAGATGGCCAGACCCAGTGACTTAAGAATGCTGACTGCTCTCCCAGAGGACCTGGATTCATTTCCCAGCAAACACACGGTCATTCACAACCATCTGTAACTCCAGTCCCACAGGACCTGATACCTCCCTTCTGGCCACCACAGGTGCTTTATGGTCATGATACTCATATATACATACAGGCAAAATACCCATACACACACACACACACACACACACACACACACACACACACACAATTTTTTTTTAAAAAAAGATACATATCCCTATCTTTAAACCTTGTTCCTAAAGACCCACTCTCTTGACCTGGAAGTTAAGGACCTATGCTATCCCCATAATGCCCATGGATAGCCCTAGCAGCACAATGCTGAGACGGGATGGTAGGAGATAGGGAAAAAAAAAGAAGCTAGGGAAGGCTAGACTCATCCAAGCCTGGAGCTGAGGCTAACCTAAGCAAGCTCCCCAGAAAGCCATTGTGTAAGTTCTCCTCTGCTAACTCAGAAGTACCTCTCTCCACACTGCTTCAACCAGGCAGAGTGTGGGGAGAAGCACAGTCACCTGGGGCCCCATCGGGGTGGCTGGTAACAGCCATCCTTTCACAGGAGCAACTACATTTTCTCTGGTTGCCCAGACTGTCCCTCGCCTGGTACCTTTAGTCCCTCTAACCTGTGAAGCTCCATCCAGTTCTCCAGATCTATTCCCAAATACCGTTTGCTCAAACTGATACCAAACACTCAACATGCTTCTTTATAAAGCCACATCACATCAATCCCTGTGTTTGGGTGGTGTTGATAGGTGGAGCCCTTTATAGCATGAACCTTGGGTAGAGTCCCTCATGCCTAGAACTGTGGCAAGGTGAGCTGCCTTGATTCGGGTCCAGGCCAAGTATCTAGTTCATTTAGGTGGACACTGGTAGATGGTAAGTATTTGACAAGAATATTTTTATTTTCCACTGAGGAAGCACCATGCTTTCATGGCCAGAAACCTTGTTTCAGCTCCCAGTGTAGCACACAATGTCCTTCTGCTGTCTGTGGATCAAAGATATAGAGCTCTCAGGTCCTTCTCCAGCACCATGTCTGCCTGCATGCCCCCATGCTTCCCACCATGGACTAAACCTCTGAAACTGTAATCCAGTCACAATTAAATGTTTTCTTTATAAGAGTTGTTGTGGTCATGGTGTCTCTTCACCCTAACTAAGACACCTGGCTACCAAGCATCACCAATGGGTTCCACTGTGTGCTGGCTAGTTTAATGTCAACTTAACGCAAGGTAGAATTATCTGAAAGGACAGAACCTCAATTGAGAAAGTGCCTCCATAAGATCCAGCTATAGGGCATTTTCTTAATTAGTAATCAATGAGAGAGGGACCAGCCCATTGTGGGTGGGGCTACCCCTGGGCTGGTTGTCTTGGATTCTATAAGAAGGCGGGTTGAACAAGCCATAAAGAGCAGGAGTTCCAGGAAAGGCTCAAAGCTACACAGAGAAACCCAGTCTCAAAAAAAAAAAAAAAAAAAAAAAAGGTATCAAAGTCTTTGCAGTTCTAACACTGTCCAAAAATCTATAGCTCAAAAGAAGAAACTCAAGACAAATTCTTAGTAAAGAGTCCATGTAAAACAAACAAACAAAAAAAAACAGAAAACAAAAACCTACATACTTCTAATACATAATAGCATGTAGAGTATACATTCTCATTCCAAAAGGAAGGGACAGTAAGAAAAGATTTGGTCAAGGACTAACAAAAACCCAGCAGGTCTAACATCAAATCCTATAGTTTCATGTCTGGCATCCAGGACACATGATGTCATCAAATGAGATCCAATTAGCTTGGGCATCTTCACCCTGAAATGTCTGTGGCCTGCATTGCACATGGTATCTCTCTTGGTCTGGCTCCACTCAGTGCTTGGTAATTTACTCAGATGATAACCTATATTCCTAGGCTTCATCAATCACCATTTCATGGATCTGCTTCTCAGGGGCTTTCTGTAGGGAATCTGACCCTTCCTCATATTGCCTGCCCATCCAGACTTTTCTCTGAAACGTATGCAAGCCCATGTGACCCCACTGATCTTATATTTTGCATACCTGAAGAATCAGTACCACTGGACAATGCCAAGTTCTGTTGACAGTTCAAGGAATAGTTGGTCATTCGTTGCTGGATCATGGCCTCAGTTGCTCCTGAGTGCCTGGGTGGCTGAATCTGGAAATCAATCCCCTGAGCAACCTTTTCCACCAGGGTACCATGGATGCTCTCTCTTTTCTGTTACTATGTTTTCAAAGGAAAGTCTTTCAAATAAGTTTGTACCTTTATGCCCTGGAGCATTTGATAGCTGGTACTTGCCCTCAAGATGCTTGTTCTGTGGTTTCAGTACAAAACAAGTGCCTTCATTTTAATGGGGTTGATCTCTTTTAACAGTTCTCTACTTGCTTTCTTAGCACCTAAAACACATTCACACTTCTTCCAAAAACTTCACAGTTTTTCATACCTTTCTGTTCTTTTTATTCCTGACTCTTACTATATACATAGAAAATAAGCAGCCAGCAACAACCATGCCACACTGAATTCTGCCCTGTCCTGGTTGCTGTCTATTACTATAATAAACACTGTGACCAAAAGCAACTTGTGGAGGAAAGGATTTCTTTCACCTGTTCTGGCTAGTTTTGTGTCAACTTGATACAAGCTAAAGTCATCTGAGAGGAGAAAGCCTCAACTGAAAAAAAGGTATCTATAAGATCTGGCTGTAGGCAAGTCTGTGGGGTATTTTCTTAATGATTGACATGGGAGGACCCAGTCCACTGTGGTTAGGGACATCCCTGGGCTGGAGGTCCTGGGTTCTGTAAGAAAGCAGGTTACGTGAACCAGTAAAAAGCACTTATTATGGCCTCCAGTCACCAGATTCCCACTGCCAGGTTCCTACTCAGTTTGAGTTCCTGTCCTGGCTTCCCTCAAAGGACTATGATTCAGGATTTATAAGCAAATAAATTTTTTTCCTCCCCAAGTTGCTTTTGGTCATGGTGTTTCATCAGAGCAGCAATATAACTTTATCTTATAGCCATCATGAAGGGAAGTCGGGGCACAGACTCAAGGCAGGAATGTAGAGGCTGGAACTGAATCAGGGGCCATGAAGAAATGCTGCTAACTGTCTTGCTTTCTGTGGGTTGCTCACCCTACTTTATAACACAGCCCAGGACCTCTCACCCAGGGGTGGTACTACCCACAATGAGCTGTGCCCTTCCACATCAATCAAGAAAATACCAAATATCAAGAAAATTAATTAAGAAATACCAGAGACATACAGACAGGTCATTCTGATGTCAAATTCTCAGTTGAGATTCCCTCTTCCCAGATAACTCTAGTTTATGCCAAGCTGGCCAAACTCAAGCACATGGGCTATAACAAGGCCTGTTCCTCTTGCATACACCAAAACCTGAATCTGTCTCAAACCTCATGTATGACTTCCCATTGGCATAAACGACAGACTTCTGGAATACTGCTCTCCTGAACAGCCCTGCAGATACCCTATCAAAGTTGAATTTCCAGGGATTTTTCTTCAGGCTTTGCCACTCAGCTCCACACCTCCATCCTGATCTGAGGAGGTCCCTCCATCACAATGGCCTGTCGGTTTGTCTGTGGGGATATTCTTGATTCCATCCCCAGGACCACGAAAGAAGTGAACACATCAGCGTAGATAGTATAGCTTAGAAATGAACCCATTCTCTCAGCCACAAAGCAAAGGTTCCAGAGGATATTGGCTAGTCTATCAGAAGAAGCGTCACCCTCTGGATCCTAATCAAAGGTTCTAGAAGATATTGGCTAGTCTATCAGAAGAAGTGTCGCCCTCCGGATCCTAATCAAAGGTTCTAGGAGATATTGGCTAGTCTATCAGAAGAAGCAGCGCCCTCCGGATCTGATCCTAATCATAAAACACTGGGCTGTAGCACCTCCCCTGCCATAGACTCGATCTTTGTTTTGAACAGAGAGCATGCCATGGGCCGAAGGCTGCCAGAAATACAGTTCTCCAGAAGGGTAGTTATTAGCTATTGAGATTAAAAGAAATAATTTTATTGAAGGGCTGATGGTGTAGCTCAATAGTACAGCTCTTGCCTAGCATGTGTGAGGCCCTAGGTTCAATCACCAAGGCTTTAAGTATATATCATATGTGTGTGTGTATGTGTGTGTGTGTTTGTGTGTGTGTGTGTGTGTGTGTAGTGTGTGTGTGAGAGAGTGTGCATATATGTATAATGTATAATCACATATATGTATAGATTATATCATATATACCACACATGTAAGTATGTGTGATATATATTATACACACACACACACACACACACACACACATATATATATATATATATATACCTTCTAGTCATGCAAAACAGTATTGAGGGGGCTTCTCTATTGACTAAAGGTTTAGGGCAATGTTGATGTGTAGCCATTTGGGAAATACTGGGTTCAGGCTCCCTGCTTAGCACATGAGCTTCTATAGGGCAACAGCACTGTGTGTGTTTGTTTGTTTTTATTTCTCACTGCCCATCCCCCATAGCTGGTACATTGCAGGCAATCTGAAGTTCAATAGAAAATGGTAAATTATTGATTGGTGGAGAAGTATAGCTCCCACTCCTCATCAAATAAGTTTCCTTTTGCAGCAGCAGGAGATCATTACAGAAAGCTACACCTAGTCAAAATGCAGAGAACAACTGATACGTCTACAGTGTAACCCCTACACCTAAGGCTTAGGGAACGTTGTGGAAGCGAGGGCAGAAAGACTGTAAGCACCAAAGGAGCAGAAGGAGACATCTATTGCATGACATGGAAGCTGCACCCAGGAAATTGCAACAATATTGTTACTTCAGCAAGACCTGGAAAATGACATCAACTGGTATGCCAACGTGGATGGGAAAGTTCTCACAGGGTACCACCACAGAAGAGCTATAGGCAATTAATTGATGGTTGCTGGTAATCAGTCTTCTCCAGGGATGAGCCCCATGACATTAGTCAATCCCAAGAAGCCAGCTCTAAACACACACAAACAATGCTAAATGATCATAGCAAGTTGAATTTAAAAATCAGTGGGGTGTGTGTGTGTGTGTGTGTGTGTGTGTGTGTGTGTGTGTGTGTGTAAGTGTAACAGCTGTAATTAAAGAATAAGAGGCCATCATGAATTTGAGAAGGAATAGAAAGGACATGGGAGGAACTGAAAGGAAGAAGAGAATGATGTGAACACAGCAATCATATATGAAATCCTCAAAAAATATTAAATTACAGAAAAGCAAAGGAAATGGCTGAGGTAACACATGAAGACCATTAACAGATGTCAGGAATCTGAAGCTGGCAGTGGGACCCCAGCAACTAAAATAATAACAAGGTGAAGATGTGTGCATTCAGTTCACATAAGAAAACGTGTTTTTAAGCTTTCTGCAATTCTCTGCTTCCAACCACATCCCAACTATTCATGGAAGCAGACCTGGCCCGACCTTTCTGTGTTTGCTCTGGACTACCTCTTAACTGGGTTCACCGTGTCTGTCAGCACTGATGTCACATCCTCGGAGCCGCCTTCCCTGGACATGACCCACACTTCCAAACTCTATTAAATGGTCCTGTGGGGTGCTGCCCTGGCTCCTGCCCGCCCCCTCCCAGGCTGATCACGTTTTCAGTTACATAGACGTGGCAGGCATCTGGCAGCTGCTTAGCTTTTGCTCTGCGCTGTGCACTTCCTGAGCAGAGAGGATTTCTCTACGGTCTTTATTGCTCATCACTGACTCCCAGTATTGGACTATCACTTAGTACATACATGCTCAATATATGTCTGATAGATTGTCAAACAAATCTTATTTTAAAGACTAGCAATTCTGGCTCTTTACACCAATTCATACTGACCATGCTTCCAATTTGGTTGAACACACAAGATTTTTACATCCATCCAACAGACAGGGCCCTAGAAAGTCACTGAGCATAGGCCCACTCACCAGGTAAAGGCCACCATACTTCAGTGGAAGGCCAAATATTTAAGAATATAAGAGCAGTACAAATTAACTTGATGGTGAATCATAAAAAGGACATAAAGTTAGATGAGTATGGACAGGGATAGATATGGGATTAGTTGAGGGAGGGTGTCTTAGTGTTTCTATTGCTGTGAAAAGACCCCATGATCACACAAGGCCATACCTATTCCAATAAAAGCCACATCTCCTAATAGTGCCACTCCTTATGAGATTATCGGAGCCAAATACATTCAAACTACCACAGAGGGGATGAATGTGATCCAAATACACTGTATGAAATTCTCAAAGAATTAATAAAAATTAATTAAAAACTACAATCAACCATCACAAAATAAAATAAGTACAAAGTTTAAAATCCTGGGCTCATTGCATGAGCTGGCTGTTTGAAACCTGGGACTTATGCAGGCACGCTTGGCTCAATCTGGGAGGAGGGGACTGGACCTGCCTGGACTGAGTCTATCAGGTCGATCCCTGTCCTCGGGGGAGGCTTTGCCCTGGAGGAGGTAGGAATGGGGGGTAGGCTGGGGGGAAGGGGAGGGGGCAGGAAGGGGGAGAACAAGGGAATCTGTGGCTGTTATGTAGAACTGAATGGTATTGTAAAATAAAATTAAATTAAATTAAAAAAATAAAATGTGCATGAGGAAAGGTGGAAAAAAAGAAAAAGAAAAGGCAAACAATGATAAAAAATACAAATAGTTAAGGACAACAACCACTTTTTGATGTCCGGTTTCTTTGGAATCTTCTAGTAATATTTCTATCTGTATAAACACATTTTAGCCGGGCGGTGGTGGCTCATGCCTTTAATCCCAGCACTTGGGAGGCAGAGCCTGGTGGATTTTTGTGAGTTCGAGGCCAGCCTGGTCTCTTGAATGAGATCCAGGAAAGGCGCAAAGCTACACAGAGAAACCCTGTCTTGAAAAACCAAAAAAAAAAAACCAAAAAAACAAAAACAAAAACAAAAACAGATTTTAAACTAATGCTGTTTACATAATAAAAATAAAATCTCAATGGAAAACTAAAAATGATCTTTTGTACAGTCTGGCACCTTGCAGAGGATGGTCAATTCTACGTGCGATCTGGAAGCGAAAGCAAAATCACAGGACAGATCATCTAGGGACGCTAGGAAAAATGGTGACTTTTTTTCTTGTCCTTAAATAGGCATGTGTGCCATACTAGACGCCATGCTGCTTCAATCTGAATCAATTTGGATTCCATGTATCAGGAACCTCCTACTCACTCCTCAGAACCCAGTTTCTAAGCCACTGCCTCATCAGGAAGTCTTCCTCAATACCTCCCAACCCACTGGGGACTCCTTTCCCAGCCCCCTCCCAGGTGGGCCTGGCTCTCCCCTCCAACTCCACAGCACATCACTGTTTTATAGGAGTCCACAGGCTGATTTAAAGTGAACACATCTCTATTTTCTGGCAAATAGTAGAGTTCATCTCCACTTGGGTCCTGGAGCTCCCCTCTTGGACCCACTGGACATCTATCACCTTTCTCTCCTATTGCTTTTTCTATTGATTTTCCTTATGGAAAATTTTCCTCATGGGGGCAGTTTTGGGGACTGAACCTAGGGCCTTGTGCATTCTAGGCAAGCTCTTTCCCACTGAGCTACAACCACACTCTCCCATTAGGCTTATAGGTTTTTCTCAGTAGAAACATGGAGGTAGTTTGAGAGGTCCATTGCTGAAGACTGTAGTTTGAGAGGTCAAAAGCCACACTGCTAGTGTGAGGTAGCGTAAGGACTTTAACTCATGTCTTCCACCTCCATATTCAGGGCACTGTGTAGTAAATATCAACCATAGGAGATTGTATCTCATATCATCTGATGGGGAATCAAGTGGATATGCACAGGATGACAAAGCATCCCAGTTTACCAAATGCTCTTAATGCACGACATTATTCTAGTATAATTAATGCTCACCACCTCCTTACATTCCCACCATTTGCCTGCAGAGTTCTACAGAGGCATATAGCATTAGGACACTAAAGAATCTCACTTAAAAGTGGAAGGAGGGAGGACAGGGGAATCTGTGGTTGATATGTAAAATGAATAGAAAAATCTCTTAATAAAAAGAAAAGTTAGCCTAGAAGCATTTGCTGAAGCTTCTTTAAGAGCCACAGGGGGTGGGCTTCACAAGAGTCAGGATCACACAGCTCTAACAGACTGTGGAGGTTGGGGAGATGGCTCTGTACTTGCTCACAAATGTGAGGACCTGAGTTCAGATCCCAGAAAGCATGTAAAACCCCAGACACGGTGGCACCTTCTGTAACTCCCATGCTGAGGAGGGAGAGACGTAAGGGGCCTTGGAGTTGAGTTTATTGGCCATCAGCAAGCTCCAGGTTCAGTGAGAGACCTTGCCTCAAAAAATAAGAAGGTGGAGAGCGATTGAAAATGACACCCAACACCAGCCTCTGCCTTTCCCACACACCCGCACACATGTTGGCTTTCCCACATGCCTGCACACGTGTTGGCTTTCCCACATACCTACACATAGGTGTAGTATACCCACACATACACAGGCATAAACATACATCACGTACAAGGAGACTGATGTGGCAGGACTGGGCAGTGTACCTTGGAGTCCTCTGACTGAAGCCTGCTGGTGAGACTGAAGGGCTCACTGCCTAATGTTTACACAGCACTCTGTAAAACTTGCAGCCTGGCTGCCAGGAAGGCAGCTGGGAGAATGACAGGCTTTGAGAGTGGGTCTGACAGTGGTGGGAGAGAGCTTGGTTCTTTAAATAATACCGAGAAGTCCCGCAGATGGTACCAGATTTCACTACTTCAGTAAAGCCAAGAAAGAGATTGAGCCTAGCAGGAATGGTCTGCCCCAGCCATGATGCTCAGGAGCAGGTGGCTGATGCAGGGAAGCTCTCCTGCTCCATCCTCAGGTCAGGAAACCAGCCCATGGGATGGTGCAGCCCACACTCAGGGTGGGTCTTCCTACCTCAATGAATCTAACTAGAAACTCCCTCTCCCACATGCCTAGAGGCTCATTTCCCAGGCGATTTGAGATCCAGTTGAGTCGTCAGTCAGTATTAACCATCACATCCCCATAACGAAGAACTCTCTGGCTGGGCAATGTCAACACCTTCTCTAGGACAGTTCACATCAGGCAGCCTACCGGAGCATTCATCAGTCATACCCTCCCACATGCTAACAATCATTTGTCTGTATAGCTTGTGAGTTTCTCTGAGGTAGGGACCACTCTCTTACATACTACTATCTCTCGGGCACAACCAAATTCAATAAACGTCAAATGAATGAGCAAAGGACTACAAAAAGATCTGGACACAGAATCTGCTTTATCCCTAACTAATTCATTCCTTTTTGTTCATTTCAGCCCTTATCGTCTTCCATGTCAATTTATAATTATCTGGGTGCTCTCTTCTCTCTCCTATTAAATTAAGATGTCCCTGAAGGCAGGAACTGAACCACCTTTATGCTTATGGCCTTAACCCCTTAACTCTTCATGAACCTTCATGAATTTCATGAATAAGGGACAGCCTCCCTGTCTTCCCTCCCTTCCCATTTTCTCCCTCCTCCACCCTGTGCCCACCTCATCTTCTGTCACTCAAGTTCAAATAGCAACAACTCCAAAATTGTGAGTAGTGCAGGGAGGCTGTGAGAGAGGCAGACCATCACCTACCAGGCATCCCAGGCCCATACAGAGAGCCCAAGGTACTTCTTGGGGCCTATAAAGATGTTTTCTTTTCAACTTTTTTTTAATCAGAAGAAAAATGAGCATGGTAATGAGTATGAAATAATGGAGCAGCTTGGATTATAAATCTTTTGTGAGGCAAGCAATAAGACTTTTTAATGTACTGCTTGTCTGCATAGTAGAGGAGGCCTGTGGTGGTTAGTCTTTGCTCTCATCTTGGTGGGATCTGGAATCACCTAGGAGACAAGTTTGTATGGGTGTGAGCACATCTATGAGGAGGGAAGACAATTATGGGATGTGGGCGGCACCATCCCATAGGCTGAGCTACTGGAGTGAAACAAAATGGAGAAAGTGAGCTGAGCACCAGCCTCCATCTCTCTCTGTTTCCTGACTGTAGATGCCGTGTGACCAGCTGCCTCATATTCCTGCAGCCATGCCTTGCCCATCATGATAGACTGTACCCTGGAACCCCCTTCTCCCTTTAGCTGCTTTTTGTCAGGGTGTTTTATCATAGCTGTGAGAAAAGAAACTAATGCAGGACCCGTGATTGGAAAAGCATCGATGACCAGGAACGCCATACAGCAGCTGTGGGTTGAGGTCAGAAGTTGGAGTCTGTTCCTCACCACAATGATCACTGTCAGGGAGGTATCCCCATGGTTGTGGGACATCTCTGAGGTGCCTGCTGCCTCAGTTCCGTACTATAGACACAACTACAACACTCTAAAACACCACCACCAATGACCTTGAAACCATTGATCAGAACCCCAGACACAGCTTAGCTGGGTCCTTGCTAGACTGCAGTCAAGGTTCTTGACCTGAATGTGTTCTCATCCAAATATTCTGCTGAAGAAGGTCTGCCTGTGCACTCACTCAGGCTCTGGGGAAAGTCATTTCCTTATGGTGGGAGAACTGTAACCTTTGCCACAGGAACAACTCATTGACCGGCTCCACATGGATGCCAGCTTCTTCAAGGCCACTGAGAGAGCAAGAATGCCAAGTAAGACAGTCTCGTGTGACATGATGTGATCACAGGCAGAACCTCCCATCACCTTCCCCATGTGGCATAACAAAAGAAATTAACCTCCCATTACCCTCACTGTGTCCCATGGGTCAGAAGCAAGCCACTGACTCTGCCCAAACTCTCTAGGGAAG